>NC_079201.1:14713139-15046472 GCF_029499605.1 Hyla sarda | reverse complement strand
TGAACTGTATGGGAGACATAATAGCAGCCAGTCTACTCCTACTAACTCAGGGTCAACAGAAAGAGCCTGTAGAGTGGAAAACTGGTGAAAAGTGCAATATACAAATTATATAATGGCTAGAAATGGTGCTACTCTTCATGTGCACACACACAAGTCTGCTTATCCTGAAATGTTACCTGGAACCCTAGGCATCTCTTACACTGCCCTTCCGAATTTTAAGCTAGATAAGGAACCCGAAGTTGTGTTGGGATATTCATGACTATGTTGCTAATCCTGGCACTCTTCATACCTGTTCTCTGCAAAGTTGTATCAAGAATAGAATGACTAGACTGATTATATACGAGTGAGGGTGGAGTAACCCTATACATTTCTTATTCATGTTGTTCACAGCTTGTCAGACCCAAAAAAGATCTCTCCAGAACGCATTTGGACTCATACCAATTCCTTCAGTTATACAGAAGAAAAACACAGGACTATTTGCAAATGGAGGTCTGTTGGGCATGGGAAGATCAATTGTAGGCAATGCTCTTAACCTGGCGGGGTACGTATCATATGTATTTAAAGAGTACCTCTCATCATCTTGTTAAATGTTATAATCCTCCCATCATGATAAACCACCCCCTGCCTTTATTTTTATTATTTGTTAGTTTTCCACCTTGACATTGCTCTATATTTTCTGCTCAGTCTCTGTCAGATTCACAGACTGGGAAGGGGCGTTCCCCAGCAGGCTGTGACATCATCTGAAGTCATACAGGGGAGAACTTCCGCCCTCACTCTGCTACACACAGCCCAGAGCAGTTTAGTGTGAGATGAGTTATGATTGGCTAAGGCTGCACCCACCCCCCTCAGAACTCCAGACTGCATTTCCTGATTTTGGACTTCTGCCAGGCCAGCAAGAGTCCAAACTCTGTGCAAGAGATGGGGGGAAATGTGCTCTGGACAAGTAGGGAGACACCTAGTGGCAGCTTTGTAAACACAAATTAAACATAGAAAACATTGTTTTTTAAAAAACAAAGTACATTAGAAAGATTTTTTTATTTACCATAAAAATATATAAATTAGTTTTAATGAGAGTGCCCATCTAAAGCACTGCCCAACTACAAAGCCATGCAAATATATAAACAATGTATATGATAAATCTGTAGAGATATGTTTATGCTTACAATAACAACACTATACCTCACCAAAACCCCATTCCGAAGGGAAAGACATGAGTATGATTGTCTAATATAGATCCAGTAACTCTATAAGGGCATGCTCGATGGATTAAAGGCTACTTTAAAAAGGGTTATCCAGGAATAGAGAAACAGAGCTAACTTCTTTCAAAAACCACTCCCCGTCTGTCTCCAGGTTGGGTGTGGTTTTGCAACTCAGTTCCATTGAAGTGAATGGAGCCAAGTTCTAATACCACACACAACCTGAGGACAGGTGTGGTGCTGTTTTTGAAAGAAATTAGCTCTGTTTTTCTATTCTTGGATAAACCCTTTCTGGGTATGTTCACATGTGTGTATTTTACTGTGGATTTAGCTGTAGATTTCCTGCTGCCGATTTCCCTACCAATTGACTTCAATGGGTAGGAAATTAGAAGCAGTAAATCAGCAGCAAAATACACATCAAACTAGGCACGTGTGAACGTACCCTAAAACTGCTAGAATCTGTCTCCAAAAGGATAAGCTCAGTAATGAAAACATAAGATCACTCATAAGATCAGGTATACAAGCTGCCCAAAGAAGTCTATGAAAGTGGGGGCGAGGAGATGGTTGTGGGGGGTAGTCGCAAAGTGAGAGAGAGGCAGAAAGGGACACGCTGAAAAGCTGCTCAAAAATCTAGTAAGTGTTCTATGTAACACTAATGATAAATTCACAACTTACACTGCTCAGTACTGCTCTATAATGTCCTTCATGCTGCTACTACTGCTAAGGGTATGGATACACTATAAAGACCATGGGAAACATCATAGACATACGTCTACACTAGTGGTCTCAAACTGTGGCCCTTCAGATGGGGCAAAACTTCAACTCCCAGCATGCCCGGACAGCCGTTGGCTGTCCGGGCATGCTGGGAGTTGAAGTTTTGCCCCATCTGAAGGGCCACAAATTGAGACCACTGGTCTACACCCACAAGCTCAGGGATGACCGAAAATTAGGGATGGAATAAAATACACGAAATAATTTGTTGCATCTCTCCTTATATATGCAGGATAAAAATACACAATGTCCAACTTCCCGAAATCGATGTGAGGTTTATACCAAAAGTCGGAGTAGAAGTTTCCGTAGACACCTATATCTATATCACGGCTAATATGTGAGTATATAAGATCCAGTCCAGATAAGACTCTGTCGACATCCTGTACGATGTCATATGCAAGTGCATCCAAAATGTTGTCTTGCTCAGATCAACCAATAAGATCATCATGGGATCATCATGGGGTTAGAAAGTTAAACAGATTTGTAAATTACTTCTATTAAAAAATCTTAATCCTTCCTGTACTTATCAGCTGCTGTTTGCTCCAGAGGAAATTCTTTTCTATTTGAATTTCTTTCCAGTCTGACCACAGTGCTCTCTGCTGACCCCTCTGTCCATGTCAGGAACTGTCCAGAGCAGGATAGGTTTGCTATGGGGATTTTCTCCTACTCTGGACAGTTCCTGACATGAACAGAGGTGTCAGCAGAGAGCACTGTGGTCAGACAGAAAAGAAATTCAAAAAGAAAAAAACTTTTAGTATACAACAGCTGATAAGTACTGGACGGATTACGATTTTTAAATAGAATTAATTTACAAATCTGTTTAATTTAAATTTAAATTTAAAAAAAAAAAAATATATATATATATATATTTTTTACTGGAGGACCCCTTTAAGAAAAAAAAGTGTAGATGCTTCTACCTTACTGGTATGAGCCTTACACACGGTATTGTCTGCATACACTATAATATTATACTGTATGTACATCAATGATTTGTTTTTTTTTCCCCCTTATTTTCTAGAGTCCTTGTTGGAGACATTTCTATCAAAGCCGGAGCCGGTGTTACTGCAGCTCTGAGGGTCTCTAGGACGGCCAAAGGATTCCCGATTCTTGAGGTTTCTGCTTGTAAGTCTGTATTGGGAGACATACAAGTCACCACAGGAGGAATCGGGTACGTGTCAAAACATAAATGGGCATCATACTTGACGCGGGTAAACAGGGCAGCATTAGGGATTCTCTGGTCTTGGTATTTATATAACAAACAGCAGATACAAATCTGAAAACAATAATCTCATAATAATCAGGTGAGATGAAAAGATGTATGTTGCCAGATTAGCAAATGCAACGGATTGCTGTAACCCTTACCGGTTTGACTTGGGACCAGACTTAGGAGCTATGTGTTCCCCAGGTTTTCACTTTTTTCCCTGTCCAGGCTGCAGAAGTTGGTCTTCTGCTGCAAAGGAGATACTAGATTGCTTCTGCAAGAGTAATCTTGGCTAGATGGCAGCTGTCCAGGCAGGCCAGAATGCCCGCTGCCAGGTATCAGGAATACAGGCAGGAATAGTGAGCAGATGCTGTTGGTACAGAGCTGAGTTGATTTAGAGCTGAGTAGCCTCAGAGGCAGCCAGGTGGTAGCAGGCTCGATGAATAAACAGGCATGGTCGACAGTCTGGGTCATGTACTGGAGAATCAACAAGGTACAGGAGGGTCAGGCAAAGGCAGGGTCAGGATATCAGGCTTATGTTAGAAATAGGTATGTAGATCAGGGACAACAGAACAGACACCTTGGCATGTAGATACTACAATATTGGTCAGGCACCAGGAGATGGGCAGAGCAACCTTATATATGTAGTGCCTGGCAGGGATTGGTGATGGAAATTTTAGATGGAAGGGGGTTATCCAGGAACAAATAAACAGAGCTACTTTCTTTCAAAAACTACTCCCTGTCTATCTCCAGGTTGGGTGTGGTTCTGCAGCTCAGTTTCATTAAGTAAATGGAGCCAAGTTGTAATACAACACACAACCTGGGGACAGACGTGGAGCTGTTTTTGAAAGAAATTATCTCTGTGCCCGGTGATCACATGATTGTACTTGGCGCAGTCTACTGTCACTGTTTTTTTCTGTAGCTGCAGAACTGAATATAGTCATACGGACTAAAGTAGCACTATGTCTGGACTGTAGAAATGTGGATTATCTATGTTATAGAAGGAAATAAGTAATTTATCGTATTATTTTATTTATTCTTTTCATTTTCTACTCCTCAGTTTACTTCCGGGAATAGTTGATATCATTAAAGGACATATCCAAGCAATTCTTAGTGACAGGGTAGGTGAACATCATAAACTGCTATTAATACTCCAATAAATAAATGTAAAAAAAGAAAATCAAATAAAGCGATGGGATCATCCAATACATCTAAAAAATTGTATGAATCAAACCATTTTATCAATATTAAGACCAATGTATCTCCCTACAGCTCTGTGTATCTGTTTCCAATGTATTCTTGGGCCTGAATGCCGACCTTGGTCTACTTGTGGGTAAGTGGCACAATATGGAAGGTAAAGGTGCAAAAATATTTTAATACCCCACCAATAGATTTATCCAAGTGGTGCCCATATATTGTAACAATGAATGGTTGCTCCATTTGGTTGATACATTTACCTTGTATTCTATATTTTAAGGTGTAAAGACTATCGGCAATGACCTTGGCATGCAATACATTATGCCTACCCCACCTGTAGTGAACAACGACTACATCGACATGGATATGAATGTAAGTTAATGTAGAAGCTCATTGCTAATGATATTGAATCATATAAAAAAAAAAAATCAGTGCATTAAAAAATAAGATTACCTGCTCAAAATAATTTAAAATCCCAACGTGTTTCTCCTTGAGAGAAGCATATTGGGGTTCATCAGGGGAAGTAGAAAAAATGATTAGTAACCATAGTCCAGTGATGGTCACAATCAAGACCCATCACAGGACATAGATGGTGATACCTCTCTTGATAGTAATGGAGGTATGAATACCCACACTACCCACTGGTTTAAATAATCCCTTCCAGATGACCTTACCAAAATTGCCACCATTCATAGAAAATCATTTAATACACTCCTACTTGTTGTCACTACTCAGCCAATCCTCCTTTTGGAAGTCTTAAAAGAGCTTCCTTTGCCCCATTTAGGACAGTGCTGGGGGGATCATTTGGGTGCAAAAGGGCAGCAATATAAACAA
This sequence comes from Hyla sarda, assembly GCF_029499605.1. Taxonomy (NCBI): domain Eukaryota; kingdom Metazoa; phylum Chordata; class Amphibia; order Anura; family Hylidae; genus Hyla; species Hyla sarda. The sequence continues at coordinate 15,041,273 of NC_079201.1, read as the reverse complement.
TGGGATTCTAAGTACAGAGAATATTTATGCGTGTTCTCCATGTAACAACTTGCCAACAACTTAAAGGGGTACTCCTGTGCTTCAGTGTTCTGAACATTTTGTTCAGAACGCTCGGAGCTGGAGGCCGTGATTGTGATATCACGGCTGTAGCCCTTTTGACACCACGCCAGCCCTTACATGTCTATGGGAGGGGCATGTCTTCTGACACGCCCCCTCCCATAGACATGAATGGAGGGGGCATGGGAACCCAACGTTGGTTGAGAGCGCCGGTCCGGCGGAAGATCGCAGGGGGCACCAGTAGCAGGACACCCGCAATCAGACATCTTATCCCCAATCCTTTGAATAGGGAATAAGATGACTAGCAGCGGAGTACCCCTTTAACAACAAAAAGCCATCCCTCTGATAAAGGAGCGGCAATGTATTTTGCCACAACACTCAGCTTAGGGACTGCCCTGAGATGCCTCTCCCCCTCCCCCATTTTTAGAACACACCAGCAAATGCAACAGAAGGAAGGGGAGGGGATTTCCTAGAAGAAAATATGGCCATGCTTCTCAGTCAATCGGTCAAATAAAACCCTAGCTTCTACTTTCAGTATACATGTTATCATTTAATATTAAGATTTAAAAAATTGTGACAAAGGAATTAATATTCCAATATTATCCAACTTTTTGTTCCGTCAACTGTATATTACTTAAGGTGGAATACACCGTGCACGAGAAAGTTGTTGATCTCCCAACTGGAAGCAAGGACTTCACACTCCCACCCAATGCCGGTAACGAGAACTCGATGGTCAACATGGGCTTTTCACCAGACTTCTTCATCTCTATGTTTACAGCCTTTCAGACTTCCCAAGGATTCAATTTAGAAATCACGTCATCCTCTGTAAGTGCAAATCTAAAGAACAAAAGATGTACAGAAGTAGAAAATGAATTGACAGAGAACCCTTATTGTATTAGATACCCAAGTAAGTTTTAATATGGAAATAAAAACAGCTTAAAGGAGTATTCCCACCTCTAAACAGGCTGTTCTGTGAAGGTCCCACCACTGGAACCCCAAGGGAACCCAAGAACAGTTTATTTGGCGGGTAATTTTCCTCTGTTGGGCTCCCAGCAGGTAGACCTCCACCAATCAGCTTGTTATCAGCTTGTTATCCCGTATCTTTTGGAGATGGGAATGCTCCTTTAATAGTCAAGTAACTCCTGACATGATTAAGACTGAGAGGGGATGTTGTTGGAGATGTACTTGCCAAATAAGTTCTTTGGATTTATCTCAATATTATCAACATCCAATTCCTCCATACCTATAAATATTTGACGTATCAAGAGGCTCCAGAATCTTAAGATCAATTAAATAGGAGATACATGGTGGTGCATCATCTGAAATTCTAGCCAAAATGTGCCAACAGTGAAAGGAAGTAACTAACTTTCTGGAGTTGCACTAATGCATGTGTATACTAGTCACAAGCGACTGGTGGCATGTACTATATCTACTGGCTTATGGAAAAGCAATTGGAAGGCTGGTGTAATGTCCGTGTTTGTGTTTTTCTGTCTTTGGGTCTGATCAGACACTGTTTTTTGTGTTCTGAGCAATTTATGTTCTAATTCTTCCTAGGCTTGGAATAGTTAATGCTTTCACCCTATTGCAGTTCAGGTGTGGCTTTAAAACCCAGCTTGGCCTGTATTCTGGGCTGGTGATTTGTGCAATTCTGACCATGTCTGCTTTATCATGCACCTTGTATTTATCTTGTAATATTTCTGAGTTTTAACCATGGTTAATAGTCCTGATTATTATTAATTTTAGTCTGTAGTACATTAGTCTCGCTTGTATAATTCCTGTTCTGGTATCCTGGTTCTTCCATTTTGTGGAATTCCTGTTTTTGTATCCTGACATGTCTTCCTCCATGTTGTGGAGTTTGGTCTTTCTTATCTGTTTTTTTTTATTTTTTATTGAGTTCATGATTTCTGATCTTAAGTGTTTTTAGTACATGCACTGATCATAGTGTACAAGATCACTGATCTAGTGTTTCCTCTGTACATTACCATTGGTCTATAGTGTCCTCTGTACTTTATCACTGATCTGTGTCCTCTGAACTAGGATCTGTTTATGTTAGTTGTTACGCCGAGCGCTCCGGGTCCCCGCTCCTCCCCGGAGCGCTCGCAACATCCTCGCATTTGCAGCGCCCCGGTCAGACCTGCTGACCGGGTGCGCTGCAATACCTCTCTCAGCCGGGATGCGATTCGCGATGCGGGAGGCGCCCGCTCGCGATGCGCATCCCGGCTCCTGTACCTGACTCGCTCTCCGTCGGTCTTGTCCCGGCGCGCGCGGCCCCGCTCCTTAGGGCGCGCGGGCGCCGGGTCTCTGCAATTTAAAGGGCCACTGCGCCACTGATTGGCGCAGCTGGCTTAATTAGTGTGTTCACCTGTGCACTCCCTATTTATACTTCACTTCCCCTGCACTCCCTCGCCGGATCTTGTTGCCATTGTGCCAGTGAAAGCGTTTCCTTGTGTGTTCCTAGCCTGTGTTCCAGACCTCCTGCCGTTGCCCCTGACTACGATCCTTGCTGCCTGCCCTGACCTTCTGCTACGTCCGACCTTGCTCTTGTCTACTCCCTTGTACCGCGCCTATCTTCAGCAGTCAGAGAGGTTGAGCCGTTGCTGGTGGATACGACCTGGTTGCTACCGCCGCTGCAAGACCATCCCGCTTTGCGGCGGGCTCTGGTGAATACCAGTAGCAACTTAGAACCGGTCCACCAACACGGTCCACGCCAATCCCTCTCTGGCACAGAGGATCCACCTCCAGCCAGCCCAATCGTGACATTAGTGTTCTGTGTCCAATGTGAACAGTGCTCTATTTTCCTGATCTTTTTAGTGTTTAACATTCAGTTCTTCTGTTCATGCCCTGCATTTTCTGGTTTCTGCTCTATACTTATTCCATACCTTGTCTTGTTCATTAATTCATATGTCATTTATCTTGGTTCCGGTTTCTGAACTGCATGTTAGTACACTACATCTTGCCCTGTTTGCCTGTCTATATTTTGGTATATTTGCCTTTTTGGTAGTTTTGTCATTATGTTTCTGGACTATGTATTACTATTTGTTTTTATGCCCACTGCACTTTAGCTCATGTAGGGACTGGCACCGTGGTTGTCAATCCGCTGTTTAGGGCAGATGGGCAAGTAGGCAGGGAAAGTCTAGGGACAGCTTAGGGCTCACTCTCCCTGTCCACCCCCGGTCATGACAGCTGGAACCTATGAGTGCCCACGTGATCCTGAGTCCTCTTCAATCTGGTTCTTCTGATTCCATTTCCCCTGTGAGAGGGCCAACAGATACCACCAGGCGGAGTGAACAAGGTATATCTATCCATGCCTATAATAGTGCTGTACCCATCCACATGTGGTTTTCTCTAGTGGGTTTTCTCTATCAAACTGTTTGAGCCCTAGAACATTGCACCAGGGAGAACCCCCTTTGTTTTTGTTGTTTGGGAAGAGTGGGGAGGAAGCTGAGCTTTCCTCTTCATCTATGGTCTTTGGTGGACCCTGTGTTATCTGCCTTCAGAGGTGTCCCCTTTCTGATAGTATGGAGATGACTGCTGAGATGTAAGTGGCCAGTGGGCATATTTAAGGTTAATTTAATTGTTATTATATATTATTTCTGATATGTGTTAAACTTACATTTAAAATTAATATCTAAATGTATACAATAGATCCTTAGTTATCTGTTCAATAAACCATGAACCATATTTGGGATATTTTTCTGTAGGCTTCTGTGGGTAGTTACCTGAAAACATCTGTGCTGGGATCCCATATCCCCGAGGTAGGTCTACCTATTTTCACATGATGGAATTATAATATAATGTAAATGGACTCCCGTAATACTATATAATGTGGCACCAGCCAACTTTAGATATTTGCTCGGAGAATACCATCACCACCAAAAATAAGTAATCAGTATCAAAGATAACCATTGGTTAGTTAGTCAGTCAGAAGGAAGGGAAAAAATGAACGGAAAAAAAATACTGCATGTCCTATTTTTTCCTCTACTCAACTCTTATAAAATATCAGACACCAGACGGACACCATTCAAGTCAATGAGATCTTTTGGGACCTGGTGGTGTCAGTTGTGCTTCGACCTGTTCAGGGCCCATTCGGAGCAACATAAAAGAGCCAAATGGACCTTGAACAGGTGGAAGCATAGCAATGTGAACATAGCCTTAGTTGAATTCCCTTCCTATTTTTTCCCTTCCTGTTTTTACTGCATTTACTATTTAGGAGAAAATTGTGACAAAAGCTCAATATTGGCAAGTGAAACCGAAAAACCTAAGTGAGCACATTTCTTGAGCAAACCCCAAGGGGCCTGGAGCAAATGGGGCAAAAAGACAAAAAAAAACACACCAAAAAGATAAAAAGAGAAATGAGAACTGTGCCACCAGGGTACTATGAACTTTGCCACAATGCTGTGAAGATCCGACCTTACTGAACTGTGCTACTATGCCACCACTTTAAAGGGGTACTCCGCTGCTCAGCGTTTAGAGCAAACTGTTCAGAACGCTGGAGCCGGCGCCAGGAGCTCGTGATGTCATAGCCCCCTACTATAGACTTGCATTGAGGGGGCAGGGTGCAACGTGATGAGGAGGCAGGGCTATGACATCACGAGCTCCCAGCACCGGCTACAGCGTTCGGAACAGTTTGTTCCAAACGCTGAGCAGCGGAGTACCTCTTTAAGTTAAATTGTAAATAAAAATTTCAAAAAGGACACAGAAAATAAATAAACTCACATTCAGGTTTGTAGTTTAAAGGGGTATTCAAGGACATTTTTTTTTTTATATCAACTGGTTCCAGAAAGTTAAAGAAATTTGTAAATTAATTCTATAAAAAAAATCCAGTAGTTATCAGCTGCTGAAGTTGAGTTGTTCTTTTCTGTCTGACAACAGTGCTCCCTGCTGACACCTCTGTCTGTCTCAGGAACTGTCCAGAGTAGGAGCAAATCGCCATAGCAAACCTCAAGTGCTTCAGACAGTTCCTGAGAAAAGCAGAGGTGTCAGCAGAGAGCACTGTGGTCAGAAGAAAAGAACCACTCAACTTCAGCAGCTGATAACTACTGGAAGGATTAACAGTTTTTAATAGAAGTAATTTACAAATCTCTAACTTTCTGGAGCCAGTTGATATATAAGTTTTTTCCTGGCATACTCCTTTAAATAAACAAAAATTGCAACACATCAAACATGATATAATTATGGATAAAAAAAATGAATGTATAATTTTGAGTTTCTAACTAAATAAATACAAATTTGATAAAAAGTTTAAATAAGATGTTAACAGTATAAGTATGAAAAGTGAAAATGGTGAGAACATTTTTTGGGCAGTGAAAACATTAGTAAATTGGTCAGATAATGGAGAAAAAAGGTGACCACACCCTTTTTTCTTTTTTCCACCGAAATCTGGAGGGTTATTAGTTGGATTGGATTTATCATTTTGGGGCACATTCTGGTGTAGACAAGGTGGGACTAAATTTTGGTACACAACTCAATAAATCGGGAACACAAGAGTAAATCGGGGGCCATAGACTTCCATTCAGATTGATCATCTATCAGAGCGGAGAGTGGCTATGAGGATCAGCTCCGGTGGACCGTGGTATTTACACAGGAAGCCCATTGATTTCAGAGAGACCCATGTAATGCTTTATTCCTCCTGTGGGGGCGCTGCTGGAAAATGTAACAGTTGCTGCTGGGTATAATTCTTTGTTAGGAAAACAATATGGCACCCTATGGTCACCAGGGGAACGGTCTGATTAGGAGGAATTTCCTAAAGTGGACAATTCCTTAAAGGGGTACTCCGCCCCTAGACATCTTAACCCCATATTCAAAGGGGATAAGATGTCTTAGGTGCAGCGCCGGTTCAGCGGCAAAGGCTCGTGATGTCACGGCCACTCCCCCTCAATGCAAGTCTATGGGAGGGGGCGTGACGGCCGTCACGCCCCCTCCCATAGACTTGCATTGAGGGGGAGTGGCCGTGATGTCACGAGCAGGCGGGGCAGTGACATTCGCTCGGTGCACTGGATGTCTGGGGTGCCGCAGCCGGGATCGCCAGCGGCGGGACCCCCACGATCAGGCATCTTATCCCCTATCCTTTGGATAGGGGATAAGCTGTCTAAGGGCGGAGTACCCCTTTAAATTGTGAATACTTTCTTTTCTTTCAGATCAGCTGGAAATACCCTCAGTCCCTCCCCGTGAAGATGAATATCGTCCTCAGCCAAACACCTATCGTCACTCTGAAGTCCAACCAGCTGTTAGTCCAGATCAATCCATACGTAGAGATGTTTGTTGTCATGCCCGACCTACGCATCCAGCATCTGATGACAGTCAATGTGGTGAGTGTGAACACAACCATGAGAAACGTCACACAAATATTAAAGGGGTAGTCCAGTCCTGAAAAACTTATCCCCTATCCTAAGAATAAGGGATAAGTTTCAGATTGCGGGGGATCCGACCGCTGGGGCCCCCCGCGATCTCCTGTATAGGGCCCCGACAGCCCGCGGGAAGGGGGCATGTTGACCACCACACGAAGCGGTGGCTGACACCCCCCCCCCCCCCCTCAATACAAGGGCGCACTGGCCTTTTAACTCTCAGAGCTCCAGCGCGTGCACGCCCTACGAGGCGGGGACACAAATCTGTATAACTTTCTGGCACCAGTTGATTAGAAAACATTTTGTTTTTCCTTTAATACATATGCAGAAATATAGAATCACATCCCCTCCACTTTATCCAGCCATACCCCCTCCCTTCACCTCCTTGGTTTTCACCCATTCAGGGTTGTCCAAGCTAGATTGACGCCCTTAGGACACATATCGGGGTCCTCGTTTTCAGTCTACGATAGTAAAATCACTGATTAATATTCTGCTCACACCTCCTTATGTCTCCAGGGAACCAATTTACTCGCCAAGCTGGACGTTAAAGGAGGAAAGTTAAAGGCCGCTCTATCATTGCAGGGGTAAGAGATCGGATTGGCTGTTGACTTATTATTATACATTTATTATAGATCAGCTTATTTAGGTGACATCATACCCATCCATAAACTGAAGTTAAAGGGGTACTCCGTCCCTAGACATCTTATCCCCTATCCAAAGGAAAGGGGATAAGGTGTCTGATTGCGGGGGTCCCGCCGCTGGGACACCCCGCGATTTCCTTGCAGCATCGCCCGTAATGCCCCCTCCCATAGACATGAATGGAGGGGTCGTGATGTCACAAAGGGGCGTGGCATGATGTCTCTCCTCCCGCTGCTGGAACCCAGCGTTCTAAACATACTGGTTCAAATGCCAGGTGCTGCATGAAGATCACGGGGGGATTAGGGGGGTTCCAGTGGCGGGACCCCTACCATCAGACATTTTATCCCCTATCCTTTACATAGGGAATAAGATGTCTAGGGGCGGAGTACCCCTTTAAAGTCATTAAAGGGGTACTCCGGTGGAAAACTTTTTTTTTTAAATCAACTGGTGGCAGAAAGTTAAACAGATTTGTAAATAACTTCTATTAAAAAAATCTTAATCCTTCCAGTACTCATTAGCTGCTGAATACTATGGAGGAAATTATTTTCTTTTTGGAACACAGAGCTCTCTGCTGACATCACGAGCACAGTGCTCTCTGCTGACATCTCTGTCCGTTTTAGGAACTGTCCAGAGCAGCATATGTTTTCTATGGGGATTTTCTCCTACTCTGGACAGTTCCTAAAATGGACAGAGATGTCAGCAGAGAGCACTGTGCTCGTGATGTCAGCAAAGAGCTCTCTGTTCCAAAAAGAAAAGAATTTCTTCTATAGTATTCAGCAGCTAATAAGTACTGGAAGGATTAAGATTTTTTAATAGAAGTAATTTACAAATCTTTTTAACTTTCTGGCACCAGTTGATTTAAAAAAAAGAAAAAAAAAATTTTCACCGAAGTACCCCTTTAACATATATCATTGATCCTACCTGCGGACTAGGATTAGACTAAGGTATAGATAAACTTATAGCTTTAATTGTGTTTCTGTGTTTTTCTTGCAGAGATCTTAACCTTGTATTGGCATCAGTTTCTTTTGGAAAAGGAAAATGTAATGTAAGTTATAGTACTAAGCAGGGCTAATATAAAGGCTAAGTGTTCGCTATCTCCTTAGGCCAGTGTCTTTCTAACAGTGTGCCTCCAGCTGTTGAAAAACTACAACTCCCTTAATGCTGGGACAGCCAACGGCAGAGCGCCTCATAGGGTGACACAGTAGGTGGCTATGTACTATATATATATATATATATATATATATATATATATATATATATACACAAAAAAGAAGATTGCAGCAGCACTCTTGGTAAAAAAAAATGGATGCTCTTAGCGCACTTTTTGATCAAATGTGTCCCCCATCCACCACGCGGAGGTGGCCTCTTGTTGGATGGACCCTAACATTCTTAAAGTGTACCTGTCGTCAACAAAAACTTTTTATATAATGTAGATAATACCATTATATGTATATTTGTAATATACATAGGTTAAAAATTGTGTATATTTTTTGGGGAAAAATGCTGTCCCTGCAGCTATTGTCTGTGTGAGGAGTCCAAATACAGGAAGTGAGGGCAGGACAAGCAGGGATAAGTGCAGACTCCTGGCTTGTCAATCATCCTGATGTATGGGCTAGGAGCCTCAGTGCACACTGTCCTGCTTTTTCTTAGTGCACAGAGCCCCGCTTGTCCTCAGTGTACAGAGCCCCACTTGTCCTCAGTGTACAGAGCCCTGCTTGTCCTTGGTGTATAGAGCCCTGCTTGTCCTCAGTGTACAGAGCCCCACTTGTCCTCAGTGTTCAGAGCCCCGCTTGTCCTCAGTGTACAGAGCCCCGCTTGTCCTCAGTGTACAGAGCAACGCTTGTCCTCAGTGTACAGAGCCCCGCTTGTCCTCAGTGTACAGAGCCCTGCTTGTCCTCAGTGTACAGAGCCCCGCTTGTCCTCAGTTACAGAGCCCCGCTTGTCCTTAGTGTACAGAGCCCCGCTTGTCCTCAGTGTACATAGCCCCGCTTGTTCTCAGTGTACAGAGCCCTGCTTGTTCTCAGTGTACAGAGCCCTGCTTGTCCTCAGTGTACAGAGCCCCGCTTGTCCTCAGTTACAGAGCCCCGCTTGTCCTTAGTGTACAGAGCCCCGCTTGTCCTCAGTGTACATAGCCCCGCTTGTTCTCAGTGTACAGAGCCCTGCTTGTCCTTAGTGTACAGAGCCCTGCTTGTTCTCAGTGTACAGAGCCCTGCTTGTTCTCAGTGTACAGAGCCCTGCTTGTTCTCAGTGTACAGAGACCTGCTTGTCCTCAGTGTACGGAGCCCTTCTTGTCCTCAGTGTACGGAGCCCTGCCTGTCCTCAGTGTACGGAGCCCTGCCTGTCCTCAGTGTACGGAGCCCTGTTTGTCCTCAGTGTACGGAGCCCTGCTTGTCCTCAGTGTACAGAGCCCTGCTTGTCCTCAGTGTACGGAGCCTTGCTTGTCCTCAGTGTACAGAGCCCTGCTTGTCCTCAGTGTACAGAGCCTTGCTTGTCCTCAGTGTACAGAGCCTTGCTTGTCCTCAGTGTACAGAGCCCTGCTTGTCCTCAGTGTACAGAGCCCTGCTTGTCCTCAGTGTACAGAGCCCTGCTTGTCCTCAGTGTACAGAGCCCTGCTTGTCCTCAGTGTACAGAGCCCTGCTTGTCCTCAGTGTACAGAGCCCCGCTTGTCCTCAGTGTACAGAGCCCCGCTTGTCCTCAGTGTACAGAGCCCCGTTTGTCCTCAGTGTACAGAGCCCCGCTTGTCCTCAGTGTACAGAGCCCCGCTTGTCCTCAGTTACAGAGCCCCGCTTGTCCTCAGTGTACAGAGCCCCGCTTGTCCTCAGTGTAAATAGCCCTGCTTGTTCTCAGTGTACAGAGCCCTGCTTGTCCTCAGTGTACAGAGCCCTGCTTGTCCTCAGTGTACAGAGCCCTGCTTGTCCTCAGTGTACAGAGCCCTGCTTGTCCTCAGTGTACAGAGCCCTGCTTGTCCTCAGTGTACAGAGCCCTGCTTGTCCTCAGTGTACAGAGCCCTGCTTGTCCTCAGTGTACAGAGCCCTGCTTCTCCTCAGTGTACAGAGCCCTGCTTGTCCTTAGTGTACAGAGCCCTGCTTCTCCTCAGTGTACAGGACCCTGCTTGTTCTCAGTGTACAGAGCCCTGCTTGTTCTCAGTGTACAGAGCCCTGCTTGTTCTCAATGTACAGAGCCCTGCTTGTCCTCAGTGTACAGAGCCCTTCTTGTCCTCAGTGTACAGAGCCCTGCCTGTCCTCAGTGTACGGAGCCCTGCTTGTCCTCAGTGTACGGAGCCCTGTTTGTCCTCAGTGTATGGAGCCCTGCTTGTCCTCAGTGTACAGAGCCCTGCTTGTCCTCAGTGTACAGAGCCTTGCTTGTCCTCAGTGTACAGAGCCCTGCTTGTCCTCAGTGTACAGAGCCTTGCTTGTCCTCAGTGTACAGAGCCCTGCTTGTCCTCAGTGTACAGGACCCTGCTTGTTCTCAGTATACAGAGCCCTGCTTGTTCTCAGTGTACAGAGCCCTGCTTGTTCTCAATGTACAGAGCCCTGCTTGTCCTCAGTGTACAGAGCCCTTCTTGTCCTCAGTGTACGGAGCCCTGCCTGTCCTCAGTGTACGGAGCCCTGCTTGTCCTCAGTGTACGGAGCCCTGTTTTTCCTCAGTGTATGGAGCCCTGCTTGTCCTCAGTGTACAGAGCCCTGCTTGTCCTCAGTGTACAGAGCCTTGCTTGTCCTCAGTGTACAGAGCCCTGCTTGTCCTCAGTGTACAGAGCCTTGCTTGTCCTCAGTGTACAGAGCCCTGCTTGTCCTCAGTGTACAGAGCCCTGCTTGTCCTCAGTGTACAGAGCCCTGCTTGTCCTCAGTGTACAGAGCCCTGCTTGTCCTCAGTGTACAGAGCCCTGCTTGTCCACCCTCACTTCCTGTATTTGGTCTCCTCATATAGACACACAGACAATAGCTGTAGGGACAAAAATATACATATTTTGTAATCAATGCATATTACAAATATACATATAATGGTATTATTTATATTAAACGTTTTTGTTGATGACAGGTACACTTTAATCCACTCACCTCTGCTGGGCATATGGCCTCTGACTGGGTGACATGATAGTGGATCCAGCATGTCACCCAGTCAGAGAAAAAAGGCCCAGCAGAGGTGAGTGGATTAAGCATGTTAGAGTCCATCCGACAAGAGGCCACCTCCGCGTGGTTGATGGGGGACATGTTTTGATCAAAAAGTGCGCTAAGAGTCTCCATTTTTTGACCAAGAATACTGCTGAAACCTTCTTTTTTGTATACTTTTAATTTCCACAGCAACGTGCACTCGTGTATTAGGTAGTTGTGCTGGCTATTTTTCTTTTCTTTGATTCTTCTTATTGACCAAAATGTCTCTGAATGTCTAAGATTTAAAACTCCAAGATTTTTATCAGGACAATAAAGAATCTTGGACTTCCGTAGTCTACTTTAGATTAAAGGGGTACTCCACCTTTAGACATCGTATCCCCTATCACAGGATAGGGGATGAGATGTCTGATCGCGGGGGTCCCTCCGCAGGGGAATCCTACGATCTCGGCTGCGGCATCCCAGACATCCCGAGCATGGAGCGAACTTTGCTCCGTGCCGGATGACTGGCGATGTGCGGTGGAGGCTCGTGACGTCATGGTCACGCCCCCACTCGTGACGTCATGGCCATCCCCCTCAATGCAAGTCTATGGGAGGGGGCGTAACGGCCATCAGTCTATGGGAGGGGGCGTGGTCGTGATGTCATGAGCGGGGCAAGACCGTGACGTCACGCCCCTAAACAAATGGCGGATGCAGCAGGGAGATTGCAGGGGTCCCCAGCGGCGGGACTCCCGCGATCAGACATCGTATCCCCTATACTTTAGATAGGGGATAAGATTTCTAGGGGTGGAGTACCCCTTTAAGGGTACAAGTACAGCTTTACGGGTACTGTTCTGGTGGTTACATCCAGTCCATGCTTCTACTATTGGGCCCCTGGAGAGAGGGGGTCCCATCCTGGTTAAATAGGATGCCATTGCTTCAGAAAACAATGACTTAACTGCATTGTAAGCAAATTAATAGTGGGGGGTATATACCAATGGGTCATGGCAAGAAAGAGGAAACCAGAAGCCATAATAAGAGGCATCTTACCATAAAAGAAGCCATAATAAGAGGCCTATTACCATACCAGAAGCCATAATAAGAGGCCTATTTTCTTTGGGGGCCCATTTTCTTCTATGTACACCACTGGCCAATGTTGTACCCAATGTTGGGTTCAATGCTTCATCAAGTCAAAGTAATATCTTAGTCAATCTAGGTTCCCACATCTTATTTTCATGCCACGTGGGAATTAAAATGGTGACATTGAATGTTGGGGCAAATATAAACCAACATGATAGATCATCAATAAGTTAAAAAAAATCTTCAATAAATCAGAATGAATAGCAGAGAGTAGGTGTCATTCCCTATTGTTGGTGGTTATAGAAAGCGGTCTGCAAGTGAAGAGGATGTAGGAAGGTTATGAGTAAATGACACAATGGTGGCTGCCGTTTTCTTATTTCTTATCTAGCTTTATTGGTTGTATTGCATTGTCTATTCGCTGTCATAGCACTATGGTATGTATAACATAGGTTTGTGCTTCTACCATAGCCCTCAGTGCTGGCCGGGTACATGCGCAATGTGTTTGAGAAGGCCTACCTTATCCAGATTAACCGTAAGTAATATGGTGTCAATACAAGAAGTGTAAAGTCTAATAGGAAGAGATGGACTTATTGACCACTAGGCCAAAAGTAAATTGGGGCTACATGATAGTTGTGCATCATCTAACTAAGTCCCTTACTGTTAGATGCCATATACTGGCCAGCCTGGAACTATGGCATCAGAGGACCAGCTTGACAATCTTTCACTAGAATTCTTCCTCTTCATTAAACATATGTTAAAAGAGTACCTGTCACCGAATAAAACTTTTAATATAGTGCTCCTTGTGTAATTAGCAGACACTTTCCCATTCACTTTCTTTTAAAATTATCAACATAAATATGTTTAAAATGTAATAGAAAAATCGGCCACTAGGTGGCTCTGTTCTGTTCCCTGCCACAACTAATACAGTGAGTTTGGTCTCCTCCCAGCCTGGCAGGAGACCAAATTCAGGAAGTGCTTCTCTGCACTGAGATTGATTGACAGCTGCACAGAAAGTGTCAAGGACCGACCAGGGGACAGGGAGAGTGAGCCCTAAACTGACCCTAAAACCGTTCTCCCTGCCTACTTGCCCATTCATCCTAAACTATGGATCGAAAACTGGGCGCCGGTCCCTTCCTGCGCTAAAGTGTAGTGGCGTAAAAACACATAATATACATAGTCGGTCACAGACCAGAAACGGAAAACTACTAGACAACCAGATATACCAGACAGAACACAAACACCAACAGGGCAGAATATAGTGAATTAACGAACAGTTCATAAACCGGATATCAGATAAACGGCAGACATGATAAAATGAACAAGACTAGGCAAGATATGAGTATACAGCAGAATCCAGAAGATGAAGGGGATAAACAGAAGAACTGAGAGCCAAAACACTAAACTGAACAGGTAACATAAGACTCTGTTCACAAACAGGTACAAGTACAAAGGACAAAGATCAGATATACCCAACAGGCTATAAATATAGGACACTGTTCACACTGGGACACAGAACATACAAACTGGACTCCCCACTCCACTATAGGAGAAGCTATTAATAATAAAGCCAAATAGGCTACTGGCCAACGGACACACTTCACCGTGTGGACAAAATGCTGACCCAGTAGGAAACGGAAATAGAATACATGAAACACTAGACTAGAACCGGATGAGTCTGAATAGACTCCAGAATACCGAACAAGAATATAACATACAGAACACAGGGTACAAACTAGACTCAGGCACAGTGTGAACACAGACAGAGCAGAACTAAAATACATGCAGCATGCTATATAACCATGGCTAAAAACCCAGATAAAATTACAAGATAAATACAAGGTAAATGCTTAAGCAGACAAAGTCAGAATATGGCACAAACAGACATAGTAGTATTGCACTCAATAACCAGCTCCAGAATGCAGAAGAACTCTGGCTAAATAACTCCTCCCGAGTTCTGATTCGCTCAGAGCATTAACTATTCCCTATCCAAGTAGAATAGCAAACTGCTATGAACAAACTAGTGTGTGAATACACACCTAAACATAAAAATACAAAAACAAATAAACGGACATTACAGAAAGCTCCACAGATTCTCACAGAAAGCTGCACAGACTGAAACATGCATAGGGCCTCACTGAAAGCTGCAAAGAGTCTCATTGAAACATGCATAGAGACTCACTGAAAGATGCACAGAGCTTGAGGTCTTCTATTCATCCCAGCACTGCAACCATGTGAGGGTGGAAGTGGTCCCCCAGCAGGCTTCAGTGATGTCATCCCTGCTGGGAAACACCCACTTTCTCCTGCTGGGAGATTGCACAATGTGAGCAAGAATAAAGGAATGATACACAGCTTTTTAAAGGTCTGACATTTTTTTAAGGGTGGGAGGGGTGTTAGGGAACATAGCCTGAGTTAGTTTAGAAATGTTTATTTGGTGACAGGTACTTTTTAAAATATAAACCCAATAGGGAACATACATATTAGTCCCCCTATTGCCAACAATGTATTCACAGGTAATTGGGGAAGACATTACTTGTCACTCCCTTATTGACAGACTCAAACAATGTAGAGCTGGTCCGCAACCGCACACCTGACCTAACGTCCAACTAGCTGGATGGCATAGACACACGTGTAGATTCTGTACGGGGGTGCTATTCAAAGAGCAGACAAAGTCTCCGAAAATATAAAGTCTCCGAAAATATAGCAATATGTTATAATGTGGATAGAATGCACTCACCCCTATAAATGGCTTGCTTGATAAACTTAATTCTTTAAAAAGCAGTAAAAGTACAGTGGGTAGAATCAGTGGAGCAACCTCGCGGCGCGAGGTTGCTCCACTCATTCTACCCGCTGTACTTTTACTGCTTTTTAAAGAATTAATTTCTTAAGCAAGCCATTTATAGGGGTGAGTGCATTCTATCTACATTCTTACATATTGCCATATTGACAGAATGTTGTTGCTTTTTCGGAAGCAGATCCCTTGTGGTGGTCAGTTGCTTAGAGACTTTTTATTGTCCCCACTTCTTCGGAACTGAAAAAGATGGACTATTTGTTCCTATAATTACTTTAATAAATATTCTTAATTTCGCAGAGGACCTGAGTGTTGGAGTGTCTCTGCCGTCATTACCCAACGTGCACCTTATCCATGAGGTTATAGAGGTCAAGGAAGTAAGTGTTACATGGGGTTTGGGGGTGTCCACAGCTGATAACCGTATGATTTAACGCAGGTTATTTGGTTGCCTATAATGAAAAGACAAAATTAAGGAGAAAGGACGCTTCCTGTGTAGACGTCACGACTCACTACCAGAAAATAAATAAAACTATAGTTGTTGCTGCTCACCTTCCGAGGTTTCATACATTAGGAATACAGATCATCATATTAAAACCAAACTCCCGGGACCGTAATCTCACTCCTATTCAAACCACCACAGACAACCAGTGAACACCAGTGATACAAAGAGTTAAAATTTTTGATGGGTTTACCCGCCGCTAGGTTATCTGTAGAAATCACCAGCAACCCACTGTGTACAGTAGTGCAGTCATATTGACTATGCAAACTCCAGCATGACAGCGGACCAGGACACAATGCGTGTTACCATAAACGGACACTAGAGGTGTCTATCGTGCCTTCTAAACTGCACAAATACACAGTCCTTCAATGCAGGCATTTAATATAGGCAATACCGTAATAGGCATGCAACACCGTAATGAAAAAATAATGTATAAGTAAATAAATAAACAATAAATAAATAATAAATGAATAAAAAAAATAACAATAGATGAACAAATAAATGAATGAATAAATATTAAATAAAAAATAAGTAAATAAATAAATAATAAATGATTGAATAAAAAAAGAAATGGCAAATATATGAATAAATACATTTATAAATAAATAAATGAATGGATGAAAAATAAATGGAGAATAAATGAATACAAAAATAAATAAATGGTAAATACATAAATAAATAGATAAATAAATAAATTAATGAATAAAAGAATGAATAAATAATAGATGAAGAATACATAAAATATTTTTAAGTAAATAAATAAATAACAAATGAATAAAAAAAGATGAATAAATGAATATTAAATAAAAAAATATATAAATAAATAAATAAATGAATAAAAAATAAATAATAAATGAATGAAAATAAAATAAATGAACAAATAAATGACAAATACATAAATTAATAAAGAAAGAATAGATAAATAAATAAATTAATGATTTTTTTTATAAATAAATGCACAATAAATAAATAATAAAAAACAATGATATTGATAAATACATTCATAAATAAAGAAAAATTGTTTATTTTTCATTTATTTATTTATAAATGTATTCATTTATTTGCCATTAATTTTTTTTATTCATTCATTTATTTGCTTATATTTTTTATTTATCATTCATTCATTCATTTATTTATTCATCTTCTTTATTCATTTATTATTTCTTTATTTAACTAGAAAAAATAAGTAAATAAAGAAATAATAAATGAATAAAAAAGATGAATAAATAAATGAATGAATGACATTTTTTTTTAGAAATAAATGCACAATAAATAAATAATAAAAACAATGATATTGATAAATACATTCAAAAAGAAAGAATAACAATACATACATATATGATATGAACAAAAAAGCATTAAATAAATCATTAAATGAATAAATAAACACTAAATTAATTAATTAATAAACAATAAAAATATGTTGATGAATAAAAGTCCATGGTAATCTCATATAAGGATAAAAGGGGCACGAGGGTGACACCAAATCCCATATAACAGAGGAGTCAAGAACAAAGAATAAGAAAACATAATAATTAAATATAATGGAAATTAACCAATCACCAGAACGAGCAGGGAGTAAAACATGTCCCTCTGTGTCTATAAGAGAAGGAAGGCCTTATAGCTGTGTTTTCCAACCAGAGTGCCGTTGGCTGTCCGGGCATGCTGGGAGTTGTAGTTTTGCAACAGCTGGAGGCACCCTGGTTGGGAAACACTGGAATACATAGACGTCAAGCCCCCATGATAGCCAAAATGTTGTCATAACGATTGTATGATAAGGCCAGGAAAGAGTTAATAATGGGGAGCCCAAGGAAGTATACAAGGGTGGAAAATACCTTTTATAGAGATTTTATTAAATATGAATTATTCTTCACTATTTAACAACCTTATTTTTCGTTCTTACAGGAATATGCCGTCGTGTCATGTGACCTTCAATACGTCAAGTGAACAATAGAAATATTCATCTTCAGAGAAACATTATTCACGTATAAAGCGAGAGCAGAAATCCCGAATAAAGCGTCTACCCTGAATAAAAGGCTGTGCTATGCTTCCTCAATCATTGCAGAGTAAAACAGCACTAAGCAATAGTGTTGAGCGGCAGGGTCAATATTCGAATTCGCGATATTTCGCGAATATATGGATGAATATTCGTCCTATGTTCGCGAAATTCGCATATTCGCTATGTTCATTCTTAGCACTATATTCTAAATATTCGCAAAATTGTGAAGTACCGATATTCGCAGTAAAAATTTGCATGTCGAATATTCGCACTCATCACTACTAGGCTATAGTGTTGAGCATGAATATTCGTAATGCGGATTTTTATTGCGAATATCGGCACTCTTATTACAAATGATAGTAAAATCATAAATCTTTATAAAGTACACAGAGTCTCTGGGTTTAAAAAATATGTAATTTTGCTAAACAATCTGTCCCCTTACCTCTATATCAGTTTTTACCGACGAGAATACCTCCATGTATTGCAAAACATGGCATTCAGAGAGTTGCAGTTTTGCAACAACTGGAGGCACCCTAGTTGGTAAACACTGTGTACATGTACCAGAGCTGAGTGTGCGATCATGTACATTTAGCAGAAATTTGGCTAGGTTCACACTGTGGAATTTCTGGGCAGAATTTCTGCCGGAGATCGAGCCGGTGGCCCTAGGACCGCGCGGACTACATTTCCGTCCCCATAGATGGCAATGCATTTCTAAGCAGATCTCACAAAAGATCCACCCAGAAATGCATTGCAGTCTATGGGGGCAGCAATGCAGTCTGCTCGGTCTTAGCGCCGCCGGCTCGATCTCCAGCAGATATCCTGCCCAGAAATTCTGCAATGTGAACCCAGCCTTAGTGTGCAGCATGTGTATTGGGCAGAGCTGAATGTGTGATTATGTGTATGCATGACCATGCACACACTCAACTCTGCTGCCTACACACAATCACACACTCAGCTCTGTGTCATACACACAATCACACACTCAGCTCTGCTGCATACACACAATCACACACTCAGCTCAGCTGCATACACACAATCACACACTCCAAAGGAGTCTTGCATGCAGCACCCCCATCTGAGAGCTGCATGTAGCGGTGAAGCCTCAGAGTATGCTGGGTCACAATTACGGGGCCGGTACGGGGCCAGACTAACATATGATGACGATCACACCCCCTTCCATAGACTTGCATTGCGGGGGCGGGGTCTGACATCACACGGGGGCAGAGTCGTGATGTCACGATTGTCCGGCCCTGTAGTTGTGACCTGGTAGACTCCGAGGCTTTAGCGCTGCGTGCATCTCCCAGAGGTGGGATCCCCGCGATCAGACATCTTATCCCCAATCCTTTGGATAGGGGATCAGATGTCTTAGAGCCAGAGTACCCCTTTAAGGTAGACTTTGGTGACCATCATACCACTCCAGGAGCCAATACAGATGCATATTTGTAGACATCGAATGTTAACAACTTGGGTGATGGATCGGCTAGCGAGCACCTGTCAAGGGTGCACTATTATGCAATCATCTGTTCTTCATCTCCCTATGTAAGTGGAGAAGAAGGATCAGATTTATAGGTATTTTCCACACAACTCTAACAATGCATTAACCCAACTTATCAAAGGTTTAATCTTACCTCCGGAACCGAGATAAGAAAACCTCAGCTTCTGCTTCTATTGAAATCTTATATTTAGCTGAAGTGGATTATGGGACGAGCTGCATCTGGCAAAGACGTAGGTGGCGACCTAATAAATGTCATATCAAATTATCTTCAAGAAGTTATTGGCAACAGTAATTGGCAGACATATATCTATTGGTGATAGTCTACTTTGTTGTTTAAAGGGGATTTCTCATCATAGAAAGTATATATCATCACTATGAGCAGTGGAATCTAATTAGCGCCCCCCAACAATTCACAGGTTTTCCCAGCACACTGACATGTCATATCAAGATACAGGTGGGATAATGGGTGCACACCAGGAACCAGCAATAAAATATTATTAATTTAACTTCAGACGAGTTTCTGTGCCATGACAGCCTCTTCATCATACCTGATGAAGGGGCCGACACAGCCCTGAAACACGTTGTAAAAAGTTTAATTAAAACATTTTCACTGTATTTTATCACTGGTTCCTGGTGTGCACCCGTAATCCCACCAGGGGAAAAAGTTTCTTGGAATATCTATTCGTGTTCTATATGTGAAACACTGGGAGGTGCAGCCATTTTCATTATGCTTTATATCGAGCGTATATGCCTCCAGCTGCACAACTCTGGTGAGTGTACTTTGTTGTATCCTGAGGGAACCCTATCTACCTGCTTTACGCATGAGGGAGCAGTCCATGGTGTTTGTGCACATATCAGGAAAACATTTTTTTTTTTTTAATCAACTGGTTCCAGAAAGTTGAACAGATTTGAAAATTACTTCTATTAAAAAAGCTTAATTCTTCCAGTACTTATCAGCTGCTGTATGCTCCACAGGAAGTTCTTTTCTTTTTACATTTCTTTTCAGTCTGACCACAGTGCTCTCTGCTGACACCTCTGTCCAAGAGTAGGAGCAAATCCCCATATCAAACATATGCTACTCTGGACAGTTCCTGACATGGACAGAGGTGTCAGCAGAGAGCACTGTGGTCAGACAGAAACGAAATTGAAAAAGAAAAGAACTTCCTGTGGAGCATACAGCAGCTGATAAGTACTGGAAGGATTAAGATTTTAAAATAGAGGTAATTTACAAATCTATTTAACTTTATGGCACCAGTTGATTAAAAAAAATAAATATATATATATATTTTCCACCGGAGTACCTCTTTAACCCGTTAACGACGCAATACGTATATTTACGTCCTGCGCCGGCTCCCGCGATATGAAGCGGGATCGCGCCGCGATCCCGCATCATATCGCGTGGGTCCGGGCGCTAATCAATGGCCGGGACCCGCGGCTAATACCACACATCACCGATCGCGGCGATGTGCGGTATTAACCCTTTAGAAGCGGCGGTCAAAGCTGACAGCCGCTTCTAAAGTGAAACTGAAAGTATCCCGGCTGCTCAGTCGGGCTGTTCGGGACTGCCGCGGTGAAATCGCGGCATCCCGAACAGCTGATCGGACACCGGGAGGGCTCTTACCTGCCTCCTCGGTGTCCGATCGACGAATGACTGCTCCGTGCCTGAGATCCAGACAGGAGCAGTCAAGCGCCGATAATGCTGATCACAGGCGTGTTAATACACGCCTGTGATCAGGATGAGAGATCAGTGTGTGCAGTGTTATAGGTCCCTATGGGATAACAATGATCAGTGTGTGCAGTGTTATAGGTCCCTATGGGATAACAATGATCAGTGTGCAGTGTTATAGGTCCCTATGGGATAACAATGATCAGTGTGTGCAGTGTTATAGGTCCCTATGGGATAACAATGATCAGTGTGTGCAGTGTTATAGGTCCCTATGGGATAACAATGATCAGTGTGTGCAGTGTTATAGGTCCCTATGGGACCTATAACACTGCAAAAAAAAAGTAAAAAAAAAGTGTTAATAAAGGTCATTTAACCCCTTCCCTAATAAAAGTTTGAATCACCCCCCTTTTCCCATAAAAAAAATAAAACAGTGTAAAAAAAAAAATAAATAAACATATGTGGTATCGCCGCGTGCGTAAATGTCCGAACTATAGAAATATATCATTAATTAAGCCGTATGGTCAATGGCGTACGCGCAAAAAAATTCCAAAGTCCAAAAAAGCGTATTTTGGTAACTTTTTATAACATTAAAAAATGAATAAAAAGTGATCAAAAAGTCAGATCAAAACAAAAATCATACCAATAAAAACTTCAGATCACGGCGCAAAAAATGAGTCCTCATACCGCCCTGTACGTGGAAAAATAAAAAAGTTATAGGGGTCAGAAGATGACATTTTTAAACGTATAAATTTTCCTGCATGTAGTTATGATTTTTTCCAGAAGTGCGACAAAATCAAACCTATATAAGTAGGGGATCATTTTAACCGTATGGACCTACAGAATAATGATAAGGTGTAATTTTTACCAAAATATGCACTGCGTAGAAACGGAAGCCCCCAAAAGTTACAAAATGGCGTTTTTTTTTTCGATTTTGTCGCACAACGATTTTTTTTCCCGTTTCGCCGTGCATTTTTGGGTAAAATGACTAATGTCACTGCAAAGTAGAATTGGCGACGCAAAAAATAAGCCATAATATGGATTTTTAGGTGGAAAATTGAAAGAGTTATGATTTTTAAAAGGTAAGGAGGAAAAAACGAAAGTGCAAAAACGGAAAAACCATGAGTCCTTAAGGGGTTAAAGGGGTACTCCGCTGCTCCGCGTTTGAAACAAACTGTTCCGAATGCTGGAGACGGTGCCAGGAGCTTGTGACATCATAGACCCACCCCCTCATGACGCCACGCCCCCACAATGCAAGTCTATGGGAGGGGGCGTGCGTACTCTACCTCTAGTACTGCGCAGGCGCACTGAGAAGGCAGGCGGCGGGAGCGAGCACTTGCCAGGATAACACGCTGCGGCGCACATGGAGCATAAGCTAAGATGCGCATGCGCTGGGACCTGTGTGTCAATCACACAGTGGTCCCAGTGCTGACATACAGGGGATAGGCGTGTTGGCGGCGGGGCATAGCGAACCTTGCGCCTCGCCTATCCAACTGTGTGCGGCTGCTCTCAAAAAAGTTTTTTGGGGTGATAAAAGCAGAGAGAACTAAGGTAAAAACACTACTGTAGCACAATCTGCACACAGTACAAAGGCTGTGTGTAGGTTCATGACAGTTGCGCTTTAAGTGTTGATGCCTACTAGATCATCTGCGGGAATCTATGTCTAACACTGCTGGACTCCACAGGTCTATGACACATTGTTACACTGCAAGATAATACTACAAGATAATGACTACTACAGATCAATGTCCACAAATCACAACTGATACACTGAAAAAAATCATAGTCCACCACTAAGTCACCACAAGAATCCATGTCTGCCGCTGGATCTCCTCTCTTCCTCCTATGTCAGTGTTTCCCAACCAGGGTGACTTCAGCTGTTGCAAAACTACAACTCCCAGCATGCCTTTGGCATGCTGGGAGTCGTAGTTTTGCAACAGCTGAAGGCACCCTGGTTGAGAAAAATGTCCAATATCAATGCTTCAGCTGATGCACAGTTTGGTACGAGGCCTCTCCTTTCCCTGTAGAATTCTTGAACTATTTTTCTTTGTTAAATTCGAACAGGATCCGATTCCGGCCAAATCGATACAGTCTAGTTGAAATGATACAACAGCTGGAGAGACGTACAGCGCATTCTGAACTCATGCTCAACACAAGAGAGATGCCAATACAGGTTTTGGAATGAGGACATAAAATTCTGTTGCGTATGACTAAGGGAGTGACCCACCTCCAAAACCCGTCAAGATAAAAATGAGTTTTTTTATGTTAGATTCAGACGATTCAGTCATCTCTAGTTGAAACGATACAACAGCACGAGAGCCGTACAAAGCATTCCGGACTAATGTTCAACACAAGAGAGATGCCATAACAGGTTGCCATAATTCTGTTGCTTATGACTAAGGAGTGACCCACCTCCAAAACCCGTCAAGATTTTACCTGTCCTGCTGACATGTTAAGAGCCCTGCTTTTAAGATATTTTAATAACTTGAAAAACTACTTTTTCAACCTTACAGGTGTCCTTAAAAGTGCTTTTCTCCTTTAAAAAAGGATTTCCAATGTGAAGGGAAGTATCTGTAAAGTGATATCCCAAGCTAAATTACATGCTGATAGGAAGCAACACTGAATGGCTTGGAGCTTTTTGTAAATTACCACATTTAGTTAGTTAGGGGTGAAGAGCGGTCATGTTGTGCTACATTGGAGTCCTCCTGGGGATTGTGACCCTGAGCCAGTCACTTGGACCTGGGGCCTATCTGCAGCTGGATAACTGTGCTTTACAGAATGGTAAGGAATGCTATCCACATATGTATCTTCAAAATATCTATAGTCTTCTGATCTATCTATCTATCTCATATCTATCTATCTCATATCTATATATCTCATATCTATCTCTCATATCTATCTCATATCTATCTATCTATCTAATATCTATCTATCTCATATCTATCTATCTATCTCATATCTATCTATCTCATATCTATCTATCTATCTCATATCTATCTCATATCTATCTATCTATCTATCTCATATCTATCTATCTCATATCTATCTATCTCATATCTATCTATCTCATATCTATCTATCTCACATCTATCTATCTCATATCTATCTATCTATCTATCTATCTATCTATCTCATATCTATCTATTTCACATCTATCTATCTCATATCTATCTCATATCTATCCATCTCATATCTATCTATCTATCTATCTATCTATCTCACATCTATCTGTCTCATATCTATCTATCTATCTAATATCTATCTCATATCTAGCTATCTGTCTTATATCTATCTCATATCTATCTATCTCATATCTATCTATCTCATATCTATCTATCTCATCTCATATCTAGCTATCTCATATCTATCTATCTATCTATCTATCTCATATCTATCTATCTATCTCATATCTATCTATCTCATATCTATCTATCTATCTCATCTCATATCTATCTATCTATCTATCTCATATCTATCTATCTCATATCTATCTATCTCATATCTATCTATCTCATATCTATCTATCTCATATCTATCTATTTTTTTCATATTTATTTATTTGGGAATCTTATTTATTAAAGTCTCTTATGTCATACTGTATATTTTTACATTTTATTATTTAATGTATTATTACATTTGTCATGGAAACCAACTGGGTGAATTAGTTTATGTCCAACCCATTCATTCCGCCCTTACAGAACAAATACATCTACCAGATTCAGTCCATACTAAAATAAAAAGTCACCTAAAATGTGTACTGGATTGTACTCTACAGCACCTAAAGAAACCTATCACTACAATACAAGTATAAATGAAATAACAATAGTATAAAATCATTTAGATGGTTTATAATTGTCATTGTGTCTATGGCAGCTTTAGACAACCTAAGGCATAGTTCACACTATAATAACAGAATCCGTGGTGGTTTTGCTGGATTTGTGATTTTATGGATTCTAATGTAGTAGATAAATCCCTTTGACTTATATTGGACTACTGTTTGAGGTTGACTAAGGGCAGGGTCACACAGGGCGCATCCGCAGCGTATTTAATGCTGCAGATGCGCCGGCGGCAGTCACAGAAGGACTGCAGAGCAAGCTCTACAGTCCCCCTGCGACTGCCGTCGGCACATCTGCAGCGTGAAATGCGCTGTGGATCCGCCCCGTATGACCTTGCCCTAAAAGGAGTTTTTGCTGTCAAAAATTAAATAAAAACTCCATAAGTAGAGCTGAATGGTAGCGTGAACATAGCCTTACTGGTAGGAGCTTCCCAAATATTGCAACAAGCATTTCTAAGGAATATAAAATTCATCTTTTCTACATGGTACCTAAACAGAAAACCCTAAAACCCAGGATGTAAAACTTTTAGTATACCATGAATAAGGGCTTGGAGAAATGGAAGCAAAAAACTGTAGTGGTTTTGGGGTACAAATGCTGTCCAGGGACCAGAGGGGGGGAGGTGATGTATTAGAATACTGGATATTTACCTATTCACCCCAAAACCACTCGACTTTTCTTCTTCCATTTCTCTATTCTTTAGTTGCACCCTATTCACTGGGCTCAGCTTTCTTTAAAGTCCTTCAATATGGGGTGCTTGGGTTTGGTTCGCTTTCATGAATAAGGGCTTACGCATGCCGAAACGTGTTGGAATTCTGTCCTTTATCGCTTTGTATTCAATGGACGCTGAACTCTCTTGTCTGCTCTGTTCCTTTATTGACCAACACACTGGCCCTGATTTACTAAATAGAGTGTAGTTTTCCTTGTAGGGGGTTTTTTTCCCCCCCTGACAAGTATTTTACTATGGTATTTACTAATTTAGCACTTTTCCCTATTTTTTTTTTTTTTTCTTACACTTGTTTTGAGCTTTCGGGTTTTCAAGAGCTCAAATCCACCACATTTTATGTGGGAACATTAGTAGAAGTAGTAGTAAATTTGATGGGATTTTTCAAAATGGTCAGGAACACGCCCCCTTTCCCCAGTGACCACACCCCTTTTTAGGGCTTTCTGAGTAAATTAGAGAGTTGGTCAGATTTATTTTTTAATTTGTTGATCGCAAAATCTGAGCGCAATCTGGATCCCATTGGTAAATACCTCCAATATGCGTACTTGGGTGGAGGCTGGAACTTGATATGGGGGACTCTGCAGTCCTTCTGGGACTGCTCCCGGCGCATCAGCAGCGTGAAATACCCTGCGGTTGTGCCCTGAGTGACACTGCCCTTAGTCAACCTCATACAGTAGCCAATTATAAGTCAATGGGATTTATCTACTCCATTAGAATCCATAAAATCTTATATAGATTAGATTACTATACCAGAATTTGTGAAGTATCAACTCCCACCCCCCGACTACTACAAATAATACTCAGTAAATTACATTATAGATAATGAATTAAAGGGGTATTCCAGTTTTTCCTATTAACTGTCTCCAGAAAGTTGAACAGATTTGTAAATTACTTCTATTAAAAAAATCTTAGTCCTACAACTACTCATCAGCTGCTAAAGTTGAGTTGTTCTTTTCTGTCTGACCACAGTGCTCTCTGCTGACACCTCTATCTGTCTCAGGAACTGTCCAGAGTGGGAGCAAATCCCCATGGCAAACCTCTCCTGCTCTAGACAGTTCCTGAGACAGACAGAGGTGTCAGCAGAGAGCACTGTGGTCAGACAGAAATGAACAACTCAACTTTAGCAGCTGATGAGTACTGGTAGAATTAAGATTTTTTAATAGAAGTAATTTACAAATCTGTTTAACTTTCTGAAGCCAGTTGATGGGATTTTTTTTTTATTGGAATTCCCCTTTAATAAAATGTATGGAATTACATACATGACTTACATGTGTGGCTCGACCACGTCTGACTTGTTCTTGGGTCGTGTTCACTCTTCCAGCTGTGACTGATGTTCTGGCAGATACAGGAACCTTACTGAAAATGGCAAACTCCGACACTTCTAAGAAAGTCCTCAAGAAGGGTAAAGGTGCCGTGAAGGGTATTACAAAGTAAGTGAACCCTGAAGGTTGTGAATTTGTATTAGTAATAACATAACCTGGGGACCACAAGATGCTGTATTATTAGTCTAGAGTTTATATATATATATATATATATATATATATATATAAAACTATTTATGTGTGAATAGATTAATGTGTATGTGGAGTTATTTCGATGACACTTGGTCACAGGTTACTTATATGTCAACAGAAAATATAGGTTATTTAAAGGGGTACTCCATTGGCCAGCATTCGGAACATTTAATTCAGAACACTGTGTGTGCGCTGTGGGGGGGTCGGCCACGCCCCTCGTGATGCCACACCCCTCGTGACGCCACTCCCCCTTCCATAGACTTCCATTAAGGGGAGTGGTGTAACATTCAAGAGGGGGCATAGCCGACCCCCACACCACACACAGCGTTCTAAACTAAATGTCCCCCAAGTGGTCCTGCTGTGAAAAAAAAGTGCAAGAACTCCATTCCCATGTGTACCTGCAGGACTTGAGCTCTGTAGTCGGGATAAGATATGAGGAGGGGACAAGAGGATGGGATAGGATGGGATGTGTTCTGCCTCAGTCAGTGATTGGCTGAGTGGGCCGTCACTGCCGAGACTAGTACCAGGGCCGGTCCAAGATTTTGTGCTGCCTGGGCCGAAGAGTGAAATGCTGCCCCCCCCCCAAGGGGAAAAAAAAAGGACTATGACATAAAATTGCACTGCATATTCAAGAGCTCCACAGCAGTGCAACTCACATTAATCTGTAGCATTATATAGGCAGCATTGTTCCCCCACATTAGAAAGGCAGCATAGCCCCCCCCAACACACAGAGGAAGGAGACACACAGGCACACACACCTTGCCTGCGCAGCACTTCTTCTCTCCGGCGATGGACTGACGAGTGACATCAGTCCATTGTGGGTCTGTGCGCGGGTCTGCGGAGGAACGTCACTTGCGCGATGTCCCTCGCCAGACCCAGGCCAGCCAGCCTGCAGGCTTACTGTCTGAAAGTGCCCGCTATTAAGTAGCTTGGGCTGCGCCAGCACTGCAGCAGCTCAATGGGCAGCTGTAGCGCAGTGGCAAGACTGGCCCGACCATGGACCTAGGTGGTCCAAAAAAAAAAAAAGGGGGCAAAAAAGGGCTGCCACTGAAAAGTGCCACCTGGTACCAATGGTTCCACCGGGTTCCATGGTAGGGCCAGCCCTGACTAGTACACCTCGGAAGGTGGGGGCAGAACCGCTTAGCGGGGAGAGGCGGGCCCTGTTCTTGAGATTCCCAGCAGTTGGACATCCCGCTGTCAGGCACTTAGCTTCTATCTTGTGGATAGAGGATACATAAAGAAGTGGAGAACCCCTTTAAAGAGATCTCACTATACTGTATCCTGCTCTACATGTGTCATAGCAGGTAGAAAATTGAGAGTAACTACTTTATTTATTTACAGTATAAAGGTGGAAAAGATTGACTTCTCCAAGATCTACCTGAACATCCTAACGGACACTGGGATCCAGATGTTTGTAACGAACAAGATATTAATCACCGGGAAAAGGTGAGATGTGGAACCTATGGTAACCATAGGAACAAAACTGGTCTGGATCAGTCCCCCCGTGACACCTTCTACCATGGGGCATAAAGAGCCCAAATAATACCTTCATATAGAGTCCAAAAGCTGCAAAATACAGTGTAAATACCTATATTGATGGTAAATTAGCCTAAAGAATCTCAAATGTTGGATTGAAGTCCCCAAGCCATCAGTGTCATAGGTCATAACTAGAGATGAGTGAACTTACAGTAAATTCGATTCGTCACGAACTTCTCGGCTCGGCAGTTGATGACTTATCCTGCATAAATTAGTTCAGCTTTCAGTTGCTCCGGTGGGCTGGAAAAGGTGCATACAGTCCTAGGAGCCATGCCCCCTCCCATAGACTTGCATTGAGGGGGCGAGGTCATGAACACCCAGCGTTCTAAACGAATGCCAGGTACTGCTTAGAGATTGCGGGGGGTCCCAGCAGTGGGACCCTCGCAATCAGACATCTAATGCCCTATTCTTTGGATAGGAGATAAGATGTCTCGGAGCGGGGTACCCCTTTAAGCTAGGATAGGTGAAGCCAAAATGGTTAAACTTAGGCCAGTGTTATTAACATAGGCACATACATCATAAGTTGTGTTTCCACGTTTTTGGCAAAAACACACACACAAAAAAAAAATTTAAAAAAATTACTGCGGCCAGATGTTAGCTGGGAGTCAGTAATGAATAAACTTACTTTTTTTTTCTTTAAAGGGGTACTCCGGTGGAATATATATATTTTTTTAATCAACTGGTTCCAGAAAGTTAAAAAGATTTTTAAATTACTTCTATTAAAAAATCTTAATCCTTCCAGTACTTATTAGCAGCTGTATGCTACAGAGGAAATTCTTTTCTTTTTGAATTTCTTTTCTGTCTGACCACAGTGCTCTCTGCTGACACCTCTGTTCATATCAGGAACTGTCCAGAGCAGCATAGGTTTGCTATGGGGATTTTCTCCTGCTCTGGACAGTTCCTGATACGGGCATCAGGTGTCAGCAGAGAGCACTGTGGATGAAAAATTTAAAAAGAAAATAATTTCCTCTGTAGCATACAGCTGCTAATAAGTACTGGAAGGGTAAAGATTTTTTTATAGAAGTCATTTACAAATGTCTTCCACTGGAGTACCCCTTTAAGGCATTTTTTCCCTCTTTATTGCCATTTTTTTGCCTCAGTGGCACAGCATTCTGAGACTTTGGTATTTTTTAATGAAAATCTTCCTCAGAAAAATCCCCCAAAAATCCCCCAAGAAAACGCAATGTAGGTTTAACATTTTTAAAGTTTTTTTTTTTTTTTTTTTTAACCCTCAATTCTTTACTAGAGTCCCACGATGAAGTAATCACATGACTTGTAATAAAAAACAAAAAACTTAAATAAATAAAAATGCCAAGGCTAAAACTCATTATTTTTGATAACGATGCCATTTTGAGAGTGCAGTTTTTTGTTTTTTTTTTGGCTTTTTGTTTTTTTCAGGTAAAAAAAAACAAAAATAAAAAAACACCAAAAATAAGGGAAACTTAGCCTTACCAAAATATGTTTCTGGTTTAACAGTTTCTTGGGTGGAAAAACAGTCATGAAAATGGAAGTAGATATTGTTACAAATTCAAGCGTGAAGAAGGAGGACGTAGAGTGCCCGACATTAGTCAAGGTGGAATGTGTGACCAATCTTGTTGCAATGGACGTCAATCTTCCCAAAGGGTGAGTCCCCTGCCCAGAGATTGCCCAGAATGTCCTTTATTATTAATTAATTTATTATTATTGTTATTAATATTATTTATTTATTCTTCATTTATTTATTCTTAATGTATTTTTTAAATTAATATTATGTATTTATTATTAATTCATTTATTATTATTATTAATATTATTAATTTATTCATTATTAATTCATTTATTATTATTATTAATATTATTTACTTATTATTAATTCATTTATTATTATTGTTAGTATTATGTATTTATTATTAATTAATTTATTATTATTAAAATTATTTATTTATTATGAATTTATTTATTATTAATTTATTTATTATTATTATTATTCTTAATATTATTTATGTATTATTAATGTATTTATTATTATTCTTAATATTATTTATGTATTATTAATAAATTTATTATTATTCTTAATATTATTTATTTATTTATAATATTATTATACATTCAGATTTTTTTGGTGCCACCTTGTTCAGAATTTTCTAATGACTACATCTTTTTTTTTACTATGCAGAATTTTGCCAAGTGCGATGAATAATTTTCTGGATAAAAATCTTAAAACTATCTTGCCGGCTACAGTAAGTTATGATATTGATGGATACTATCACCTATTGCATTCTATATGTTATCCAGTGTATAATAGTTTTTTTCAAAAATATTAAAGGGGGACTCCACTGCCCGAGTGTTTGGAATATTTTGTTTCGAACGCTGGGTGCGGGCTGCAGCGGTCGAGACGTCGCGGCCACGCCCCTCGTGCTGTCACACCACATCACCTCAATGCAAGTCTATGGGAAGGGGCGTGGCATATGCCACGCCCCTTCCCATAGACTTGCATTGAGGGGGCGTGGCTGTGATGTCATGATTTAAGATCGGAGGCATATAAACAGGTCTCAAGATTGGTAACTCTTAAGGGGTACTCTGACATCAGGTTAAAAAAAATGCTGCAAAAGTATGTAGCATTGCTTGTCTGTCCCTGACAGCCCTCCCACCCTGCCTACTCTCCTCCCTCAGCGCCCCACCAAGAGCTGTAGTAGAACATTTCAGTACACAGCAGACTATTTCTCTGCAGTAAGTAAATCTGCAGCACCTGCTGCATTCATTCCCTGTCTGCTCCTCTGCCTCATCATAAGGCAGCATGCTGTAAACACAACTCAGTCTGTATATGTTGATATAACAGGGAGATGGTTGTGTGGCTGTAAAGGCTGGACAAAGATATTGACATCACTCAGGGGTGGTGCTACAGAGAAAGGGAGGAGTTGGAGACAACACCACTCTGATGAGAGGACTACACAACTTCCTGTTATGAGGAAGTCAAGCAAATAACATGCCACACTTTGTGATAACACCATATAAGAAAGTTAGACTGTATATCTTTCCCCCTTTTACCTATATGCAAAGATCCCATTGGCAGGTTTTTATGGTTATTAAAGCTTCACTTGAAGAATAAAACATTTAAAATGACTTTATGTTTCAGGTGTGTCCAGCAGTGGATCATGTCCTTAGTGAAATAAATGGAGAGCTGTGCATGAAAGACAGTTAAGTATAACGCTTAAAATGCGACACTGGGATAGCAAAAACTGGACAGGCTTATATATTTGTAGGCTTCTCTACTGCCCCTATGTATAGTTATAGACCCCCATATATCTATAGTTGTAGGCTCTTATACTGCCCCAATATATATAGTTGTAGACCCCATATATAGTTGTAGGCCCTCTGCTGCCCCCATTTATACTTGTAGGCCCCTATACTGCCCCATATATAGTTGTAGACCCCCATACTGCCCCATATGTAGTTGTAGGCCCTTAAACTGCCTCCATATATAGTTGTAGCCCCCCATATATAGTTGTAGGCCCCTATACTACCTCCATATATAGTTGTAGGCCCCTATACTGCCCCCATATATAGTTGTAGGCCCCTATACTGCCCCATATATAGTTGTAGGCCCCTATATTACCTCCATATATAGTTGTAGGCCCCTATACTGCCCCCATATATAGTTGTATGCCCCTATACTGCCCCATATATAGTTGTAGGCCCCTATACTACCTCCATATATAGTTGTAGGCCCCTATACTGCCCCCATATATAGTTGTAGGCCCCTATACTGCCCCATATATAGTTGTAGGCCCCTATATTACCTCCATATATAGTTGTAGGCCCCTATACTGCCCCCATATATAGTTGTAGGCCCCTATACTGCCCCATATATAGTTGTAGGCCCCTATATTACCTCCATATATAGTTGTAGGCCCCTATACTGCCCCCATATATAGTTGTATGCCCCTATACTGCCCCATATATAGTTGTAGGCCCCTATACTACCTCCATATATAGTTGTAGGCCCCTATACTGCCCCCATATATAGTTGTAGGCCCCCATACTGCCCCATGTATAGTTGGAGGCCCCCATACTGCCCCATATATAGTTGTAGACCCCCATACTGTCCCCATATATAGTTGTACCCCCCCCATTTACAGTTGTTGGCCCCCATACTGCCCCATATGTAGTTGTAGGCCCTTATACTGCCTCCATACACAGTTTTAGCCCCCCATATAGTTGTTGGCCCTCTACTACCTCCATATATAGTTGTAGGCCCCTATACTGCCCACATATATATAGTTGGAGGCCCCCATACTGCCCATATATAGTTGCAGACCCCCATACTGCCCCAATATATAGTTGTACTTATACTGCTTCCATATATAATTGTAGCCCCCCCCCCCCATTTACAGTTGTTGGCCCCCATACTGCCCCATATATAGTTATAGACCCCTATACTGCCCCATATATATATATATATATATATAATTGTAGGCCCCATTCTGCTCCCATATATAGCTGTAGGTCCCTGTACTGCCCCATATATACTTGTAGGCCCCCATATATAGTTCTAGGCCCTTATACTGCCCCCATATATAGTTGTTGGCCCCTATTTATGTTAGGGTCCCATCCAAAGTGAGGCCAGCTCCTTGTGGTGGATGGGGGACACATTCTGATCAAAACGTGTGCTAAGAACCTCATGACTGAGATTGCTGCTGCAACTTTCTTTTTGTATATTCTTTTCTATGCCCCCATATATAGTAGTAAGTAGGCGGCTCCCACGGACATACTGCCCCACTGCTTTGGTGCTCCACTGACCAGAGGAGGAGTGAAGCACTCAAGATAACACAGTTTAGTTACCTTACTGGTGCCCACTCCAGGGTCCACGCCAGAATCAAGGCTCGTGCTCTCTTGACGTCAATATTTTTATTAAAATGACAGGACATTGTCAAAATTAAGTAAAAACTTCACTGTCCCATTCAAAATGGGACCTATGCTCAGACCAGCTACATGGCTTCCACTTCTAGCTGTATTTCTGTCTCTGTACGCAGCTTCCTTTTGTCTGTGTTGTCACATTTGCTGTCTGTAGTCACGTAACACTTTGATATCTGAGTGTCTTGTTTTTAGTGAGTTTCCCTTTTGGACAAGCTGGAAGCCTCCAATACTCGACATCTCCGACACCGACAGTGACAGAAGAGAATATCATTATTGAATTAAATGTGAGTCCGTTTAAGTCTCCAGGTTGGCAGCCATTTGCAATAGTTATTTCACAGCATCATCCAGTGGCTTAAAGGGGTACTCCACTGCCCCAGCATTTGGAACATTTTGTTCCGAATGCTGGGTGTGGGCTGCGAGGGTTGTGACGTCACAGCCATGCCCCTCGTGATGTCATGCCATGCCCCTCAATGCAAGTCTATGGGAGGAGGCGTGGCAGCCAAAGCCACAACGCCCCCTCCCATAGACTTACTTTGGGGGTGTGGCATGACATCACGACCCCCGCACCCAGCATTCGGGGGTGCCTTGGTTGAGATTTTGAATTTCTTCAGTCTAAGAGAAAGGTGACTTCTATTGCTTTTTACTCAGCACATCCCACAGCTTTCCATTATCAAGGAAAGAGATGAGTGAATGAATAAGATCAGAATAAATTTTCCTCCAAAATTTTGCAAAAACTTTTCCAATATCCAACATTTTTGGGATTCATTTTTAGCAAATCCAGCACAGAAGCTGGGACTCTTGTTGAAGACAGGTGTCCCTTCTCACGAACCCACTGAGCTGTGAGACATATATTTTATGCCTCACTGCTCAGTTTACATTTACTGGGTCAGTGCAGAGTGTACATGCCTTCTGCTCAGTACATAGTACTTTGCCACCATCGAGTAAGGCCCCCTCTACAGTACATTTGGGGTTCATTTGGAGCAAATCCAGTGCAGAAGTGGGGACTCTTGTCGAAGGCTGGAGTCCCTGCTCTTGAACTTACCGAGCAGTGAGGCATACATTTCATTCCTAACTGCTCAGTTTACATTGACTAGGCTGGTGCACAGTGTCTATGTCACCTGCCCAGTACATAGTAGCATGGCACCCTAAAGTAAGGAGTCCTCTACAGTGATGGAGATATGCTGTTTTCTGTCTGGCCTTAGGGTATCAAGTAGAGATGCTGTGCATCGCCACTTTACCCTCATTGAAGCAGACACTCTTCATCTGTGCAGCAGGTATAGGGCTAAATCGGCCATCAAATCTGAAATCATTTTGAAGGCTAATGAATATTGGTGTTCTTATCTTTAATCCAGGGCAGTCATTTATACTGTTTGTTGCTTATTTTTACACACCCAGCTACTTCTCAGGAACCATGGTAATGGCATTAGATGGGTTAGTGGCATAAGTGCTGGAGCTCCCACCAATTCAGAGAACCAGGGATCCAATCCACATTCTCACTGGGCCTAGGCACTGTATCATTCTCCTAAAACAAGCTGTAGGTTCCAAAGGATAGGGGATAAGATGTCTCATTGCAGGGGTCCAGTTGCTGGGGACCCCCACGATCTCCCTGCTGCACCCAGTGTACGCTTAGAGCATCGGGTGCAGCGCTGGAGGCTTGTGACATCCTGGCCACGTCCCGCTCGTGACGTCACGGCAACGCCCCCTCAATGCAAGTCTACCATAGACTTGCATTGAGGGGGGCATGGCCGTGATGTCACAAGCCTCCGTCTTGCATCACCAGTCATTCACCACGGAATGAAGTTCGCTCCGTGTACCGGATGTCTGGGGTGCCGCAGCCAAGAACGGAGGGGTTTTCAGCAGCAGGATCCCCGCAATCAGACATCTTAAGATGTCTAGGGGCAGAGTACCCCTTTAAGGTATTGGTAACCATATTCTGCAAAAAAGATATTTATACAATGTTCCATATTCATCCTGAAGGTCCAAGTTTTCGAAGGAGAAAATCTCATCAACCTTCCAGATGACCAGGCTGCCAGCCCTTTAGTCCTGCCTGCTGCTTCTGAAACCACGTTATATCTGACCACTGACTTACTCGGACGCGCCTTCACTGTGCTTCAAGAAGAAGGAACGTTTAACTTTAAAGCCAGTGAAGAAGATGTATGAAATATAAAACGAGTATACACGTTCACTGGATGAGATGTTTCATATGTTTTTGTGCACAATAAGCCAAGTGTTGGGTAGGAATGTCATTAGAGGAAACACTGAGCTATATTTCTGCCACCTATATTACTGAAAAAGGGGGGAAGTAACCCATCTAGAAAACATACCCATATGTGGTGACCAATGATGTTACTGCATATGATGATGACGAGTGTACTCTACCCCCACCCCCAGTCTTGAAATTATACCTTCAACACAAGAGGGGCATGGAAGTGAAGAGATGCGAGACAGTATAATCCCTATAACGACACTAACAATAAAGACCCACAAGGGAAGCTAGGGGCCAAAAACACAATCCTGGGTATGGGGTAAAAAAAAAACCCTATGTATTGTCAAGCCTAAAAATGTACTTTTACAGTGAAATCTCCCTTAGCGGACACCTCCCAATAGTGGACAGTTTTTAATTCCCTGGGAGAGTCCCATAAGACTTAATGTATTTGCAGCCTCCGATTAGGGAACATTCCCAATTGTGGACGCGGACACTCTCAATAGGGGACAAAACACTCCTAATAGAGGACAAAACACTCCCAATAGGGGACAATAGGGGACAAAACACTCCCAATAGGCGACAAAACACTCCCAATAGGGAACAATAGGGGACAAAACACTCCTAATAGGGGACAAAACACTCCCAATAGGGGACAACACACTCCCAATAGGGGACAAAACACTCCCAATAGGGGACAACACACTCCCAATAGGGGACAACACACTCCCAATAGAGGACAAAACACTCCCAATAGAGGACAAAACACTCCCAATAGGAGCCAAAACACTCCCAATAGGGGACAACACACTCCCAATAGGGGACAAAACACTCCCAATAGGGGACAACACACTCCCAATAGGGGAAAAAACACTCCCAATAGGGGAAAAAACACTCCCAATAGGGGACAAAACACTCCCAATAGGGGACAAAACACTCCCAATAGGGGACAAAACACTCCCAATAGGGGACAATAGGGGACAAAACACTCCCAATAGGAGACAAAACACACCCAATAGGGGACAAAACACTCCCAAAAGGGGACAAAACACTCCCAATAGGGGACAAAACACTCCCAATAGGGGACAAAAAACTCCCAAAAGGGTACAAAACACTCCCAATAGGGGACAAAACACTCCCAATAGGGGACAAAACACTCCCAATAGGGGACAAAACACTCCCAATAGGGGACAATAGGGGACAAAACACTCCCAATAGGGGACAATAGGTGACAAAACACTCCCAATAGGGAACAATAGGGGACAAAACACTCCCAATAGGGGACAACCAGGCTTATATGCCAGCCCTACCTTGTACACAGGGTCACCATCAGGGGGTACAGCCAATACCCCTGTAAGGGGCTCAGGCCCCCAATGCAGCCCCAGCTCAGAAGCAGAAGACCTCATGCATATCATCTGTGGGGTGGAGAATCTCTGGAAGGGTACCTTAAGAGTACCTTAAAGGGTTACACCGGCCTCTGTTGGTGCCTCTGTGGGTCCTTGTGAACACTAGACCACTAAAAGTCACTGAATGACTTTGTTACTACCCACAGATGCATACCTCCAAATGTGGATGCCACCCAGCAGTTTGTACTACCAAATTACAGTCCCTACCAGATGGTCCAAGTCTTTTAAATAGGGACACCAACGTCTCCAATCACTGTATATAGGAGCTGCCAGGGACAGTCGAGTACAGCCGAGCTTCTTCATGGTGTTGTCTGTAAATTAGAGGCTATTTGTCTTCCTATAATGAACAACAATATAACCAGAACTTGTTATTTTTTATCCAGCTTGTCAATGGAGGGGCCATGTCTATATCGACCTTAAGTGACATCATTCCAGAGGTGAGAAAATATACACATTAACCAGATATCGTAACATTATCCCAACCACTACCTGTACTGACTACACCTTACCAAGAACTTAAAGGGGTACTCCACCCCTAGACACCCCTAGACATCTTATCCCCTATCCAAAGGGGGTCCTGCCGTGATCTTGGCTGCGGCACCCCAGACATTCAATTCCATGCCGGATGACTGTCCATGCAGGGCGGTGGCTCGTGACGTCACGGGCATGCCCCACTCGTGATGTCACGATCATGCCCCCTCAATACAAGTCTATGGGAGGGGGCCCCTCCCATAGACTTGCATTGAGGGTGTGTGGCCACAATGTCACAAACAGGGCATGGCCGTGACATCACGAGCCTCCGGCGCTGCGCCCGACGCTCAAAACGAACGCCAGGTGCAGCAGGGAGATCGCGGGGGTCCCCAGTGGCGGAACCCCCGCAATTAGACATCTTATCCCCTATCCTTTGCATAGGGGATAAGATGTCTAGGGACGGAGTACCCCTTTAATGGGAGTATTCGCATGATGGGGCTGGGTCGGGTTTTTTCTTCTTGATTTCTCCACTGGTGGCGCTGCAATGAAATTGAACCCTTACTGCCATCTTACCTCAATGAGCGCCCTCTATTGTTGCAGTGGATCACTGTTTCTATTTTATCATGATGTATACTTGTTTTTCCAGCTTCCTCCAGGACTACAAGATTACAAAATAGATATCTCTGTCAATAAATCAGCCTTAGTTACAGCCAACAACATGAAAGCCATTCTCCATATTTACTCCATTATGGAAGTCACTGCATCGTCCCCGGACTCAGAATCTCAGAACTTGTTTCAAGTAAACCTGGTAAGAATGACATGATAAGAAATAATTCTGTCTGTATACACCTGTATGACATTGGATATATGGCAGTACCTGTATGAAATTGGACATATGGTGGTACACTATAAGGCAGAGATAGATTTGTTTCTTGAAAAATTAATCCGTAATGTGACCATGCGTATAAGGCATTTGCCACCATAGGAAGGGGGCAGTGCAGACCTATACTTGCCCTAAACCACTGTACCTATCTACTTGGATGATATGCCCTTAATGGCAGCCCCCATCTGGGCAACGGTTCCTATAACTGCTAAGTGTAGGTGCGCAAAGGGAGGTTAGACAGGCTAAATCATCGACACATGGAAAAAAAGAAAGAGCCACATCATAATACCAAGGGACAACTAGGGACAAGCCAGAGAGTCAAAACCAGGAGGACAGCGCAGTACAGAATCATAATTAGAACAGCAGGCATGAGAGTAGTCAGGTAAAAGGCAGAAGGTCAGGTAAGGAATGCAGGGAAACAAGAACAAGGTTTAGGAACGCTGGTGATGGGTATGAACCACAATCATGGACGTCTGAGCATAGCAGATGGCTGTTTTAATATCCCGCCACTGGGAGCAGCTTCTCCACCTCCTGATTGGTTAGGCCGGCACAGGATGACATTGGACGCTGCTGATGAATTGGCCCTGGAATTGGACCAAGTAAATTTATGACAGCATTATAGAGATATGGCTAGGAAAACAGAGATTCCAAGAGTGGGCTAGATTTTTACCAGTGGCTTAGGCTGTTTGAAAATCTGATGTTTAAACACGTTAAGTGCTGTCATGGCGGCATTTACAGATATGGCACACACACCTCAGGGGGCTGGCTTGGTAGATAAGAAATGAGGTTGTCAAGCCCCTCGGTTATGATGCCCTGCTCCTGATTGTTCCAGGCCTTACAGGAAGTCTGGAAAGGCCTGAGACAGAACTAATCTAGGCTCAAGTCTGCAAAAAAGCTAAAACCCGGAATACTTCTTTAAAGGGGTACTCCGGTGGAATTTTTTTTTTCTCAAATCAACTGGTTCCTGAAAGTTAAACAGCTTTGTAAGTTACTTCTATTAAAATGTTTTAATCCTTCCAGTACTTATCAGTTGCTGCATGCTTTAGAGGAAGTTGTGTAGTTCTATCCAGTCTGACCACAGTGCTGTCTACTGACACTATCCAGAGTATAAGAAAATGTCCATAGCAAACCTCTCCTACTCTGGACAGTTCCTGACACAGACAGAGGTGGCAGCAGGGAACACTGTGGTCAGACTGGAAAGAACTAAACAACTTCCTTGGGAGCATACAGCAGCTGATAAGTACTGAAAGGGTTAAGCTTTTTATATAAAAATTAATATAAATATATATATATCTTTTATAAATAAATAAATAAATACATATCTGTATAACTTGATTAGAAAAATACATTCCATTGAGTACCCCTTTAAGCAAAGACTTTTCCTTCCTGCTGGATCCATTTCTGATTTTTCAAATAATGTTAATGCCCCCAAAAATTCTACACATTGGGACCCCCCCCCCTCCCCAAATCCCACATGCAGTTCTTGGTGCAACAACTTCCCTCATGTGTATCCACATCTTAGTACTACACAAATTTTTTGTCTAAAATGACATTGAAAACTGCAAATGTGATTCCTTCTGTCCGATGATCATTTCACCTGCTGTCACCAATAACAGATCGAACTAATGTAACCCATCTTTCTCCTCGTACAGCACATGAACTATAAGCTCCAGTTTACAGCTGATGAGAAAAACCTAAACTTCAAAATGTCCCTGGACAAGTAAGAAAAGTGGACAAAAGTGAAATGTCTGAATGCTTCTAATTCTCTATACATTTCAGGCCTCACATACTGTACCTCAGCGTCTGGTACATTTCTTCTCCGAAAATTCCTGTTCAGCTTTTGATCAATAAAATTGGAACTACCGTATTTTTCGCCCTATAGGACGCATCGGCATATAAGACGCACCCAATTTTAAAGGTGCAAAATCTAGAAAAAAAAAATTCTGCACCCAACAGTGATCTTCAACCTGCGGACCTCCAGATGTTGCAAAATTACAACTCCCAGCATGCCCGGACAGCCGTTGGCTGTCCGGGCATGTTGGGAGTTGTAGTTTTGCAACATATGGAGGTCCGCAGGTTGAAGACCACTGGTATAGGAGGTAGTACTCACGTGTCCCCGCCACTCCGGACCCATCACCGCTGCCCTGGATGTCGCTCCATCGCTGTCTCCGCGTCCCCAGGGTGTCCCCGACGCTCTCCGTCGCCGTCATCACGTCACTACGCACGCCGCTCCTATTTGATGACGGGACGGCGTGCGCGACGACGTGATGACGACGAAGGAGAGCGCTGGCCATGCAGGGGATCCCGGCCCGGAGCAGACACCGAGGAGGCAGGTAAGTTCCCTCCCGGTGTCCTGTAAGCTGTTCGGGACGCCGCGGGGATACCGAACAGCCCGACTGAGAAGCCGGGTTAGTGTCACTTTCTCCTCAGACGTGGCGGTCAGCTTTGATCGCCGCGTCTGAAGGGTTAATACAGGGCATCACCTGCGATCAGTGATGTCCTGTATTAGCCGCGGGTCCCGGCCGTTGATGGCCGCAGGGACCGACCCGATAGGTGTGTGTATTCGCCATATAAGACGCACCAACTTTCCCCCCCCAGTTTTGGGCAAGAAAAAGTGCGTCTTATATGGTGAAAAATACGGTAAATGCTGTAACATCGAGTTAAAAAGAAAACAAAAAAAATGTATAATAAATAAATGAATAAATAAAATACATTAGGCTTAGAAGACATTGGATTAATCTGATGTACAGGCAGGGGCGTTGCGAGGTCTTCAAAAGACCTGGGGCTAGAGCCCATGGCCAAGACACGCCCCTAACCACACCCCAGACACACCCCTAAGCACACCCCCAGACACGCCCATGCACACCAAGCCTCCTTTAACACCTTAAAGGGGTATTCCAGGAAAAACTTTTTTTTATTTTTTATATCATTTATCAACTGGCTCCAGAAAGATAAACAGATTTGTAAATTACTTTTATTAAAAAATCTTAATCATTCCAGTTGTTATCAGCTGCTTAAGTTGAGTTGTTCTTTTCTGTCTGACCACAGTGCTCTCTCGGCTGACACCTCTGCTTGTCTCGGGAGCTGCACAGAGTAGGAGCAAATCCCCAAACCTCTAATACTTTGGACAGTTCCTGAGACAGACAGAGGTGTCAGCAGAGAGCACTGTTGTCAGAAAGAAAAGAACAACTCAAATTCAGATGCTGATAACTACTGGAAGGATCAAGATTTTTTCATAGAAGTAATTTACAAATCTGTCTAATTTTCTGGATCCAGTTGATATAAAAG
Organism: Hyla sarda; assembly: GCF_029499605.1. Classification (NCBI taxonomy): domain Eukaryota; kingdom Metazoa; phylum Chordata; class Amphibia; order Anura; family Hylidae; genus Hyla; species Hyla sarda. Next base: position 14,999,868 of record NC_079201.1, on the reverse strand, counting down.
AAAAAAAGTTGTTTCCTGGAATACCCCTTTAAAGACTCAGGACGTACCCGCCATTTCTACCGGGTCCAGTCCCGTTTTGGTTTCTGTCTCAACACAAGGAAAGGCCCACTCAGTGCCAATCTGTGCCACAGAGGTGACCCGCCACAGCCCTGTGTAGAGGCAGAGACCAGGAAACCCTGTAGTGCAGGACATGGCCCTCTTGGGATGGCAGCAGAGTGGTATTGGGGCAGGAGAGTACACATTTATTAGTGTTTTTACCCCAGCTCAGCTACATATTAGGCTGTGTTCACACGTTCAGGTTTTTAATAACAATTATTAAAAACAATGCCAAAAATTGATTTGAAAAGAGAATAGGTTTTAGTCTTTATCATTGTCTTCCATCTATGATCCGTTCCGGCCTTTGTATTCAATAATTGCAAATAAAAAAAGGATTCCTTGACCATCCCCTTTAATTGTAACACATATGTGGATTCCATATTATGTGTTTTTACAATAAAGTCTGACCTGTTTAGATACATATCTTTAAAGGGGTACTCCCCCCCCCTTGACATCTTATCCCCTATCCAAAGGACCCCCGCTATCTCCGTGCTGCACTCGGCGTTCGTTTAGAATGTCGGGTGCCGCGGAGGAGGCTCGTAACATCACGACCACGCCCCCCCTTATGACATCACGGCCACACCTCCTCAATGCAAGTCTATGGGAGGGGGCGTGACGCCCGTTAAGCAGCCTACCATAGACTTGCATTGAGGAGGCGTGACCGTGATGCCACAATGGGGCGTGGCCGTGACGGGAATAAGATGTCATGGGGCAGAGAACCCCATCTGAATTCTCCTTTGCAACAATAGTCACAAAATGGTCTTTGATCTCTGTGATCGGTAATCTGATGTACGTATCTGAAGATTTATCCTTTTCTTGTCTTTTATAAGGACTTTCCTGGGTCTCGAGTCATCATCAGTTGGAAAATTCGAGGTAAGATGGTTTATGATTTACAAGAGACTAAGCCCATTGTCTACTATTTACTTGTCCCCTTATTTCTCAATATTATTGATAAAAGAAGACAATAGGCCTCATTAACTAGGGCTTTCCCCAGTAGATTTTGTAGGGTTTCCAACAAAAAAAAAATTAAGAAAATAAATAACCTACTTAACTCTCCATTTTGCTCAGAAAACCCTACAAAGGGATGTGGCCATCAGGGAAAGGGGTGTGTCTCCAAAAGAAACCTACTAATGTGTCCACATAAAATATGGTGGATTTAAAGGGGTTCTCCAGTGGAAAGCATAATTTTTTTTTATTAAATCAACTGGTGCCAGAAAGTTACGCAGATTTGTAAATTACTTCTATTAAAAATTCTTTACCCTTCCATGATTTATCAACTGCTGTATGATACAGAGGAAGTTCTTTTCTTTTTGAATTTCTTTCCAGTCTGACCACAGTGCTCTCTGCTGACACCTCTGTCCATTTTAGGAACTGTCCAGAGCAGGAGTAAATCCCCATAGCAAACCTCTCCTGCTCTGGACAGCTCCTGACATGGACAGAGGTGTCAGCAGAGAGCACTGTGGTCAGACTGGAAAGAACTACACAACTTCCTGTGGAGCATACAGCAGCTGATAAAACCTGGAAGGATTAAGATTTTTATGTAGAAGTAATTTACAAATCTGTTTCACGTTCTGGCACCAGTTGATTAAAAAAAAAAAAAAAGTTTTCCACCGGAGTACCCCTTTAAGTTTTGGAAAACCTGACACCTTAAAGCAGGTGTAAACAGAGCAAAATCATCAAATACAAAATACAATAGTAAATACCATGTAAAAATACAACAAAGAAAACGATTCTCCCCTCTTAGTAAACGAGGGCCAATATACTGAATACAGAGGGGTCATCAGTAAACACTGTAGATGTGCAGCACTAGGTTGCTAGGTTCATTTATGGCCAAGGACAATGGAGAGATTTCTGTCTTGGAATACATTCCCAGTCAGTTTCTAAGGCTCCTAGTTGGAGTGAAACACTGACTTTGGGGAAAGCTACCTGGAAAAGGTGGTGTAAGGCTGTGTTCACATATGTGCGGCGTCCAGCACAGTTTTCCTCCGGCGTTCACCGTAGGGAAACTGATGCTAGAACTGATTCCATTCATTTGAATGATACAGTTCACAATTATTCTGCATCTCAATTTTGATGGGTAGACATGCCGGGGGGCACCGGACAGGGGAACGCAGCTTGCTGCGTTCCCCTGTCTGTTGCCCAAAAATAATGGACACCGGATGCCATACAATCGATGACAAGTTGTCATCAGTTGTGGCATCAGTTGGGCCGGATGCCGGACATATGTGAACCCAGCCTTAGAGAGCTGCTTTGCAAATTCTTTCTTTCCTGGTTTTGTCCAGACATGACACTTAAAATTAAGGTCTTGGTTTTAGTCTTGGGAACTTGGGAAATGTTTTCGTCCTCTTCTCCAGATCTACCCCTCCACTCAATCCTGTCTCTGTGCTCTACAGGCAGCTCTTTCCCTCTCACGACTTGATTTTTGCTCTGATATACATTGTCAGCTGTGAGACCTTATATAGACAGGGCTTGGGTCTTTCTCAATCCTGTCCGATCAGCTGAAATTACCACAGGTGACTCCTATCAAGGTGGAGAAACATCTTAGGGATGATCAAGAGAATTGGGAGGAGCCAGAGCAACATTTAAAGTGCCCTCGCCAAGGGTCAAAGGGTGAAATATTATTTCCTTTTTAATGTTTTTGCAAGTTACATTTTTTTATTATGTTCAAATAATCCAGGTGCAAGACCTAAAGGAGTTCATACATTCCATGATCAACACCCTTTACGCCCCCGCCGTAAATGGTAAGTTGCTTGTTTCCGATTGCTGGTGCTTGTTGTACTGCTGCAATTTCCTGACCTCTACAGCAGTGTTTCACAACCACTGTGCCTCCAGCTGTTGCAAAACTACAACTCCCAGCATTCCCAGATTTTTTGTTTATATATATATATATATATATATATTTTTTTTTTTCTTTTTTATTTTTTTTTTCTTCTCACTTCCAGATATACTGACGCCAATGCCTCTCCCCACCATGCTGCAAAAACTAGGCATCAACTTGGCAGATGGCGAAATTAAAACAGATAAGGTAATACTGACAGATCTGATAGGTGTGATAATGGTTTCCTTAAAGGAATATTAAAATACACAGAAAAAAAAATACCAAAAGGGGGTTATCTGATTCCCTATAATTAATGGATCATCCCTACTTTACAACTGTTGCGCCCCCCCCCCCCCTCCCCATTTGGTACTGTAGCAAGCACCTTATCTCTCAGGCATAACTCTGTACTTTCAGAAGCGAGCACAGTGGCCCTTTAAAACAGGTGATCGGCAGGGGTGCGGAAAGTCAGACCCTATCAATCCTAAATTAATTTCCTATTCTAAGGATAACCCTTCTAATCTCCTCTCTTCCTTTGATATTTTTAATCCAATATTACATTGAGAAATATGAGATAAAGTAACTGGCTGCAGCAGGAGCCTCCCCCCATCTGTCAGAGAAGAGCTGTTGTAACACTCTCATGGACCAGTTTGCTGCCTACAGGCCCATGTTATCCCTTGTCCACTGCCAAGATCACCTACAAAGGGCACATAAGCATAATAACTAGGTCATGGAACAATAGAAGTTGGCCTTACCTGGGCAAGAGATGGCACTAGGATACAATGTTCTGTTGGTATCTATTACTGAAAATACAGTATATTGCTTAAAAACGTAAATTTTAGTGGACACTTCTAGACCTGTATGTGTTTTAGGGCTCATTCAAACTACAGAATTTTGCCTGGAAATATTCTGGGCGAAGATTTCATCTGTCATTTACTCTAATGGGAGGTGAAAGCGCAGAATCCCCTTCTCTGTGTGTACGGCGTGTGGGATGCCATAGACATTAAGCTCCGCCCACCAGCTCTAGGCGAACTGAAAATTACAGATGAAGCCTGCAGAACAAAAATCTGCTGGAAAATACCATATACAATCAGCTCAATTTCATCTAGTGATTGCATCCTCTAGCTGACTCAGGGTTTAAATTACAAGCGGTACATGTCTATGAAGGGGGGGGGAGGGAAATAGAAGGAGAAATGATTGGGATCACAGACAAGCTGCAGAGACAGTTAAGAGATAACCCTGTAAGTACAAGATATCAGGGCTTTATGCACAGTTTAGATGTTTTATCATGCCTTCCATGATGATACTGCTGCGATATAGGCTGTGAACAGATACATAAAAGTGCAGGATCCCCTCCTCTATGTGTACAGTGTATGGGAGACCACAGATATTTGGCTCCACCCTTTATCTCTAGGAGAACTGAAAACTACAAATGAAGCCTGCAGAGCAGAGATCTGCTGAAAAACACCATTTACAAGTTATGTAATTAGCTCAATTTCATCCAATGATTACTTTTAGCTTACTCTGGGATCAAATTATAGGCAATACAAGTCTATGGAGGGGGAGGAGGAAATGGGAGGGGGAGTGCCTGGGAACACACACAAGATGTAGAGCGAAAGCAAAGAGACAACTTATTGTCTATGGAGACCATAGACATGAGGCTCTGCCCTCTAGCTCTTGGAGAACTGAAAATTACAATCAAAACCTGCAGAGCAGAAATCTGCTGAATTTATATAATCAGCAAAATTTTGTCCAGTGACTACATCCTCTAGCTGATTCAGGAATTAAATTACATATAGGTTAGGCTATAAAGGCTGTGCACAGATACATAGAAGTACAGGATCCCCTTCTCTGTGTATAGTGTATGTCAGGCACCATAGACATTAAAAGGGGTACTCCGCCCCTAGACATCTTATCCCCTATGTAAAGGATTGAGGGGGTCCCGCCGCTGGAGACCCCCGCGATCTCGGCTGTGGCACCCTGCTGTCATCACTGCACAGAGCAGTGGGCGGAGTACCCCTTTAAGCTCTGTCCTCCAGCTCTTGGAGAACTGAAAATTAAAGACGAAACCTGAAAAAAAGGCAATTTTTAAGGTGCTCTGTGCTCACGGGCTGATATCAATTGATTTCATGGATGTTAATGCGAATAATTTAAATAATTTTCTTATAATTTATTTTCTGCTTTTTAGGACTTAATCTTGATATCAATAAATGTCTGCAAAGCCTGAGTTTCCTTTACCATCTTAATGAAGACTGATTCGCCAATCAAGAGCCTCGTAACCATATGTTTTGTTACATTGGATCAGTAAATTCCAACCCAGTGTTTCTGAACCAGGGTGTCTCCAGCTGTTGCAAAACTACAACTCCCAGCATGCCCGGACAGCCAAAGGCTGTCATAGCATGCTGGGAGTTGTAGTTTTGCAACAGCTGGAGGCACCCTGGTTGAGAAACACTGCATCTAACCCATGAAAGCCACAGGTTGAAGAAGACCACTGCATCACAAAGGCCAGTTGGAAGCTTATCATGGAACAGCAGTTGTGGTTCTGGCAATAGATATTGTTGATATCAAATAAAAAATAAAAAAAATTTCATGTAAAAATTTTCAGCCAAATAAAAATTGCATCTACATTTGCCCAACAGGTCTATTTTACATTAATAAAAAAAATCTTTCTATCGGCTTCTCCTTCTTGTGAAAATATGTTTTCAATTAATATTTTAAAGGGGTACTCCATTTTCAAAACAAATGGTGGCAGAAAGTTATAAAGATTTGTGAATAACTTCTTTATAAAAAATGTAATCCTTCCAGTACTTATCAGCTCCTCAACAGGAAGTTATGTTGTTCTTTTCTGTCTGACCACAGTGCTCTCTGCTGCCACCTCTGTCCGTGTCAGGAACTGTCCAGAGCAGGAGAAAATCCCCAAAGCAAACCTCTCCTGTCACCAATCCTGTGGGGTACATTTTGGAACAATAAAAAAAAAAGCCATTGAGTCTTCCAATATGTATGTGTGCTTTTTAACACCTGCAAACATCTGCCAAAAAGCAGAGATACATTATCCACCCTCCAATGTAACATCAGGCAGTGTTGTCACCCCTAAAGGAACAAGAGTGTCTGCCAGCAACGTAGAAAAACTCACATTTGATAATATGAACCAGGCATGGAGAAGTGAGGAATTTGATAAGACAATACTACCACCACCCCTGCTGTACGCTTACTACTATACACCCACCAGTCCATCACCTCCTGCTGTATGTTGGCAACTATACATTTCACCTGTATGCCAGCCACTGACTGCTGTACACTTGCTACCACTACTTATTCTAGAGTAGAGATGAGCAAATTTCAGAAAAATTCAATTTGGCCATTTTGACGAATATTCCGAAAAAAATTGGTTTAGTACGAAAAATGTGGTTCAGTGGCGAATTGCTATTAAAAAAAACCTATTTCTGGCCTACAGAGAGGTTCAATAGGGGTGTATAACACTTTGCCTTGTCCTAACAGGCATAGGGAGTGTGCTGTTTTAGTGAAATAATACTGTTATTCAGTAGGACATGCAGATTACAGGAATCACTATTAGAATCACTGTCGCAGAGCATCTGGATGTGGCAAATTTTTTATGTAATTTTCATTTAATTTAATTTGAATTTATTTTAATTTTTTGATTACCCATTCTGGTGAGCATCGAGCTGGTGGTCCTCCCCCAGGCGAGATACCACCTGTTCCAGCCCTTGCCTCTCAGCGACCCCCTGACTGTGAAAGTGCGAATGTTTCATTTAATCTGTTATGGTTCATTGTTATCGCTCCAAGCTGTTTCACTGGATTCTTGTGATAATTCTACAGGTAATATGACCGACGATCATAGGGCCTCAGTTTTGAAAAGATTGCATCGATATTTTTAAATTTAAGATTTATATTAGATTCCCAAGTTTCATGTCCCGGCGTTCACTTTGAACTAATACTGTATGACCACAAAACCCAAACTAACAAGGAGTCACATGGCGGCACAATGACAGAGCCTAGATGTGGCAGCAGCATGAAGAGACCATAATCTGGCAGAATGACACAGCCTAGAATTGGCGGCAGCAAGAATAGCCCACATAGTGACTGAATGACACAGCTTGGAGTTGGCCTCAGCATGAGGAGACCATAGGGCCTCACAATCCCTAGGATTAAAAAATGAACTTTCAAATGTAAATTGAACATTTATGGTAGTTAGTGCCACCATAATTTTTTTTAGGTAATGTCCCAGGCCCAGCAGCATGTGTAAACCATATAGTGGCTGAATGACACAGCCTGGAGCTGGCGGCAGCATGAGGAGGCAAATGGGCTTCACAATCCCTAAAATTAAAAGCTGAATTTTCAAATTTCAATGGAAGATTTATATTCGCTAATGCTACCATAAAAATGTTTAGGTAATGTCCCAGGCCCAGCAGCATGAGGAGACCATAAAGTGGCTGAATGACACAGCCTGGAGTTTGCGGAAGCAAAGAAGACCATATAGTGGCTGAATGATAGCCTGGATGTGGCGAAAGCATCAGGAGACCATATAGTAGCTGAATGACACAGCCTGGAGTTTGCGGCAGCATGAGGAGACCCTATAGCGGCTGCATGACACAGCCAGGAGGTGGCAGAAGCATGAGGAGACCATATAGAGGATGAATGGCACAGCCTGGAGTTGGCGGCAGCATGAGTAGAACATATAGTGGCTGAATGGCATAGCCTGGAGTTGGTGGCAGCATGAGGAGAACATATAGTGGCTGAATGACATAGCCTAGAGTTTGCGGCATTAAGAGGAGACCATATAGTGGCTGTGTGGCACAGCCTGGAGTTGGTGACAGCATGAGGAGAACATATAGAGGCTGAATGACACAGCGTGAAGGTGTCGGCAGCATGAGGAGAAGATATAGTGGCTGAATGACACAGCCTAGAGTTTGCGGCAGCAAGAGGAGACCATATAGTGGCTGAATGACACAGCGTGGAGTTGGCGGGAGCATGAGGAGAACATACAGTGGCTGAATTACACAGCGTGGAGGTGGCGGCAGCATGAGCAGAACATATAGTGGCTGAATGGCAAAGCCTGGAGTTGGCGGCAGCATGAGGAGGCCATATAGTGGCTGAAAGACACAGCATGGAGGTGACGGCCACATGAGGAGAACATAAAGTGGCTGAATTATACAGCGTGGAGGTGGTGTTAGCATGGGGAGCGAGGTTCCAATAAGGTGGAGAGCCAGAAGTCATCCCGCTGGTGAATGGTGCAACTGAGCAGACATCATGCCATTTGTGCAAGTGACTTGGAGGGACTCCCTGCCTCCATCTCCACTGCATACTGCCACGGTGTGTCTGGGTCCTCTGTCTCACCTTCCTCATAACCCTCAGTTCTCCTCTGGCCACTCCTGCTACTCCTCTGCTGTCAGATGACTAGAAAAACCACCCATTTCGTGAAACCTAAACTGTGCTCCACTGTTCCCCTGTCCCTCCTCCTCCAGTTCAGTCCCCACAGGGCTCATGTGGCCATGAGATGTAGACACCACGTCTCCAGTACCCTGACCAGCCATCGTTTCCAACACGTGTTGTAGGAAATGAAGCAGTGGAATAATTTTGTTCATCCCGTTATCCTGGCGACTGACTAATAATGTGGCTTCCTCAAAGGGCCTGAGCAAACGGCAGGTGTCACGAATGAGCTGCCACTGGTTGACATTGAAGCTACACAGGTGAGGACCACTATCCGCTTGGATCATCAAGAAATCAGTGATGGTTTTTCCTCTGTTCATATAGTCGGTCGAACATCGGGAGGGTGGAATTCCAATGTGTGGAAACATTGCAAATCAGACTATGTTGGGGAATACCGTTCAGCAGCTCAAGGGAGGGACTGCAACACCAGCAACTTAGACAGGAGCACATTAAGCTTCTGCACCGTTGGATGAGTGGGTGCATACTGTTGTCTCTTGGACATGGCCTTGCAGATGGATTGTTGGCGGAATGATTGACTAAAAGTAGGAGCAGCAGGAGCACCTGGAGCTACAGAAGGAGGGTATGACACACAGATCCCTTCGGCTGAGGTGGTGGAGCCTTGGCTGGCTGAAAGAGGGAGCGGCTTGCCACTAGGTGATGCAGCAGGCTGGATCACCACATCGGAGCCGCGGTTCACCCAGGATGCTTTATGGTGGCGCAGCATATGTTACGCTGGGCTGTGGTGCCAACATTGGAACCCTGGCCACGCTTCACCTTCTGCCGACACTTCTTGCATGTGGCTATGTTAACCTCCTCCGGATGTTTGATGAAAAACTGCCACACCGCCGAGTAGCTGATTTTCCCACAAACAGTCCACACTAATTCACTGCTACTGCCGCCGTCTCCAGGAACCCCTGTTCCATTACCTCTCGGCAGGGTAGGCTGCCGCGAAGCAAGTGGTCTCCCCCGGGCACGTTTGGGTCCAGAATTTCCATTTTATGCCACCATGTTGACCGCCAACCATGCTACCACCTTTCTGGCTCTGCTTCTCCCTCACGGGCAACCAGCAACCCTCTTCTCCTAATGATAATGAAACACCTTCTGCACCCAGCTCCCAATTGTGATCAACTCAATCATCATCTACAAGTGTCTGCACATCACTGAAGTTCTCCTCAGGTTCCTCAACAGTGTCTGCTTCAGGACCCTGAAAACTTGCAACACCGCCTTCCATGTCACTCTCCTCATCACTGCTTGCCCGCCTAGCAGACAAAGTGGTGAATATCTCCTCCACTTCTTGGCTGGGCAGTAGCTGCTCACTGTCCTCTATTAGATTGTCCTCACTGAATAGTGGAGCTAAACCCACAGCATAAGATACTTCTGTAGGGGAGGGAACAGCATAAGACAGAGGCAATGGGAGGACAGGGATTGCTCCTGGGCCATGCCGACTGAGGGTTGTGTCTGAGGAACCCACCGGCTGTTGACTGGGGGTATCAGATGTCACTTGTGAGGAAGTGGATGACCGTGTTAATCAATCGATGATGGCTGATGGGTTGCTGTTCGAGACATGACCGCTAGCTGATATCAGGAGCTCAGGCCTCTCGCTGCGACTCCTGCTGCCACTCGCCCCTAGTCTGCTGCAAACTCTGCCTGATCAATTTAGGCCTCTGCCACTCCTCTGTGCATGCCCTGGCACTTCTCTGCCTGACATACTTAGTGCATATATGAGGAGAGTAAAATTGCTTCACTATGCTTAAAACAGTATTTGTCTAGAACAGCAGCCGGTGAGTACTTTTGCCTGGCCTTTCACAGTATCTAGGCCCTTGAGACTTTATCAGGAGCAAAATGGTACACTACTTAGATGTATGTATATGGTATGCACTTATGAGGGCAGAAAAATGCACTACAGTACGCTTAAAAAAATTTTGTGTGCACCAGCCGGTGAGTACTTTTGGCTGTCCTTTCACAGTATCTAGGCCCTTAAGACTTTATCAGGAACAAAATGGTACAACACTGAGATGTATGTATGTGGTATGCATATATGAGGGCAGAAAAATGTGCTACAGTACCCTTAAAAACATTTTTGTGCACAACACCAACAGTGGACACCAGTGCTGCACTGGTGCACTTTTTCTCAATCTTACTCCCTTCCCTATCAGCGCTTCTAGGCAGGATTTGTGCTTGAGCTGAATCCAGTGGCCAATTCCAGTATAATAATCAGATATACCAGTTGCCACAGAATGGGTAAGTGTTAGAGAAGTTTTCACCATTTAAATATACAGCTCCCAGAATTACTTAAAGGGGTACTCCACTGGAAAACATTTACTTTTATATCAACTGGTGCCAGAAAGTTAAACAGATTTTAAATTACTTCTATTTAAAATCTTAATACTTACAGTACTTATAAGCTGGTGTATGCTCCACAGGAAGTTGTGTAGTTCTTTCCAGTCTGACCCCAGTGCTATTTGCTGACACCTCTGTCCATGTCAGGAACTGTCCAGAGCAGGATAGGTTTGCTATGGGGATTTGCTCCTACTATGGACAGTTCTTGACATGGACAGAAGTGTCAGCACAGAGCACTGTGGTCAGACAGAAAAGAAATTAAAAAAGAAAATAACTTCCTGTGAATCGCTTTTACAGCAGCTAATAAGTACTGGAAGTATTAAGATTTTTAAATAGAAGTAATTTACAAATCTGTTTAACTTTGTAGCACCAGTTGATTAAAAAAAATGTTTTTTCCAGTAGAGTACCCCTTTGAGCAGTGGTGAGGTTATGCTGGGAGTTGTAGTTTCACTGACCTAACTGTAGAACTTACAAGCGACTACAGCTCTGATAGGACATAGAGAGGAGAATGTACAATGATATCAGTGACTACAGGTGACGTCTTCTCTATAGTGAGGAGAATACACAATGATATCAGTGTTTATCAGTGACTACAGGTGACGTCTTCTCTATCGTGAGGAGAATACACAATGATATCAGTGACTATAGGTGACGTCTTCTCTATAGTGAGGAGAATACACAATGATATCAGTGACTACAGGTGACATCTTCTCTATAGTGAGGAGAATACATGATGATATCAGTGACTACAGGTGACGTCTTCTCTATAGTGAGGAGAATACACAATGATATCAGTGATTACAGGTGACGTCTTCTCTATAGTGAGGAGAATACACAATGATATCAGTGACTACAGGTGACGTCTTCTCTATAGTGAGGAGAATACACAATGATATCAGTGATTACAGGTGACGTCTTCTCTATAGTGAGGAGAATGTACAATGATATCAGTGATTACAGGTGACGTCTTCTCCATAGTGAGGAGAATGCACAATGATATCAGTGATTACAGGTGACGTCTTCTCTATAGTTTTCCCTTATCTAATTCAGATGGTACATACCGCCTGGTCCAGCTAAAACTTCTGTAGAATGTGACGCCCAGACGTCTCCTCCCTATGTCAGCGCATTCTCATCCTCTATATGAAAACAATTATTATTATAAACCTGCCAGACACTGTATCCTCTAAATATAATACTACTATACACTACACTCTTTGATTATAAACCTTCCATACACCATACCCACTGAATATAATACTACCACACATCTGTACATTCTGAATATAATACCAACACATACGGTACCCTCTGAATATAAATCTGACACATACTGTACCCCTGAATATAATACCGCCACACACTGTACCCTCTGAATATAATACTACCACACACTGTACATTCTGAATATAATACCAACACGCACTGTACCCACTGAATATAATACAACCACCCACTGAGCCCTCTGAATATAATACTACCACACACTGTGCCCTCTGAATATAATACTACCACGCACTGCGCCCTCTGAATATAATACTACCACATACTGTGCCCTCTAAACATAAATCTGCCACATACTGTACCCCTGAATATAAATCTGCCACATACTGTACCCCTGAATATAATACCGCCACACACTGTACCCACTGAATATAATACCAACACGCACTGTACCCTCTGAATATAATACTACCACCCACTGCGCCCTCTGAATATAATACCACCACAAACTGCGCCCTCTGAATATAAATCTGCCACATACTGTACCCTCTGAATATAAATCTGCCACATACTGTACCCCTGAATATAATACCGCCACATACTGTACCCTCTGAATATAATACTACCACACACTGTGCCCTCTAAACATAAATCTGCCACATACTGTACCCCTGAATATAAATCTGCCACATACTGTACCCCTGAATATAATACCGCCACACACTGTACCCACTGAATATAATACTACCACATACTGTACCCTCTGAATATAATACTACCACCCACTGCGCCCTCTGAATATAATACTACCACCCACTGCGCCCTCTGAATATAATACTACCACAAACTGCGCCCTCTGAATATAAATCTGCCACACACTGTACCCCTGAATATAAATCTGCCACATACTGTACCCCTGAATATAATACTACCACCCACTGCGCCCTCTGAATATAATACATAGAGATGAGCGAACTACAGTAAATTCAACTCGTCACAAACTTCTTGGCTCGGCAGTTGATGACCTTTCCTGCATAAATTAGTTCAGCTTTCAGGTGCTCCGTGGGCTGGAAAAGGTGGATACAGTCCTAGGAGACTCTTTCCTAGGAATGTATCCACCTTTTCCAGCCCACCGGAGCACCTGAAGGCTGAACAAATTTATGCAGGATAAGTCATCAACTGCCGAGCTGAGAAGTTCGTGACGAATCGAATTTACTGTAAGTTCGCTCATCTCTAATAATACTACCACAAACTGCGCCCTCTGAATATAATACTACCACAAACTGTGCCCTCTGAATATAATACTACCACCCACTGCGCCCTCTGAATACAATACTACCACAAACTGCGCCCTCTGAATGTAACGTTGCCATACAGTGCACCCTCTGAATATACCACAACCGCAGTAACACCCCTCAACATCCGTTAGCTGATGCTATTACCACGGGAGGGGGGTATTGGTGGTGTTGCTAGTGGATGATGGGGGTGCTACTACTAGGGGGGTGTTGCTGGAGGATGATGAGGGTGCTACTGGCCATCCCCCTGGCAGTATCACCCCCATCATCCATCGGCAGGATCATCCTCCTGGCAGGAGCACCGCCATCATCCACCATCAGGATCTGCTGATGGAGGTGCTGCTGGGGGGGGGTGTTGCTGGTGGATGATGAGGGTGCTACTGCCAGGGGGGGAGCATTAGGTAAGCAGCAGTTCCCCCACATTAGGTAGCATCTTTTCCCCACATTAGGCAGCATAGATTTCCCACATTTGGTACCAGTTCCCCCACATTAGGTAGGTACCAGTTACCCCACATTAGGTAGCACAGATTCCCCACATTAGGTAGCAATTTCCCCACATTAGGTAGCACAGATTCCCCACATTAGGTAGCAGTTTCCCCACATTAGGTAGCATAGATTCCCCCCCCCCCACATACAATAACATACAAAAACCACATACAACACAGAGAGACACACACACAAAACACACACACAGTCAGAGAGACACACACTCACAGACAGACACACGCAGTCACACACACAGAGTCGCACAAACACACACACACAGAGTCACACACACACTCAGAGAGTCACACAGTCACACACACACAGAGTCACACACACACACAGAGTCACACACATAAACATAGATAGAGACAGACAGACAGAGAGACAGACACACACACTCACCCATCCAGCGCAGCGCTGCTTCTCACCGGGCGTCCTGCGAGTGACGTAACTCCTGCGCGGCCATGCGGTGTGACATCAGGCCGGCGCAGACGTGGGAGCGGAGGCCGGGCACAGTGCTGGTGAAGGTGAGGGGGTGTGTGATGACGGACGGGCGCACAGTGCAGATGAAAGGGGGGGGGTACTGACGGACGGGCGCACCGCACACACACCGTGTAGGTGAAGGGGGGGGGTGCTGAGGGACGGGAGGCTGGTCGGGCACAGATGGGGGGGTGGGTGCTGCGGAGCATCTTGGTGTCACCCCATTAGGGTCGCAACGCCACTGGCTGAATCGCTGCTGTTCTTCTGTGCAACACACAGCTCTCTGATCCTCTCTATAATAGAAAATTGTAGACAGTGACTGGGAGGTGGATTGCTGCTGTAAGAATGCTTTTCTGTGACAAACAAACTGCTCTCTGACATGACTAGGAGGTAAATCGCTGCTGGAAAAAGCTTTTCTGTGTAACGCACGGGGCTGACTGTCCATATCTATCTCTCTGCAGTGTAAGGATGAAGTGACTGGCCGCTATATGGCTGCCGATTATAAAGGGCTGTGACATCACAGGGGTGACTGGCTGCTGATAGGCTGCATCCTGCATGTGAATTAGGGTCATCCGGCAGACCCTTGTTCCGCCTTCCCAGTATTCCTTGCCCCATGTCCTCACATGTTGATCTGCCATTTTAGATGCCCTGGAGCCTGGACCTCACAAAATGGAGTTTAATGAAGCGATAGAATTGCAGCGATATTTGCTTTCGGTTACGAATCAAATTTTTCATGAAATCCGTAACGAATTCGGATTCGTCAGATTCGATTCGCTCATCTCTAGTCTAGAGAGTTCAAGGCTGAGTTCACACCTAGCAGTAGTGTGCTGCATGGTCACTCTCATCTGTCTTACCATGAATGGCCTCAGTTGTGCATCATAGTTATTGGTCTTCACACATTTCACATGTATGGATCCCACAGACATCTACAGGAATGGACATACAGATCAGTATTATCATAGCCCTAATACTGAGGTCCATGTTCTTCAGGAAAGATACTGTTCCCTCTACAGAACCTTCTCTCTCCTGCTCTGGTGCTTCTGTACAATGTATAGTATAGAATCTAGTGTATAATGTGTCAGTGACTGTATACACACATTGTCCTTTACTGTATTTATATGTAGAATTGTTATAGGTAGTAGAGAAGATATTGATTGAATAGATAAAAATAATGATATTTCTGTTATTTTTGTAGACCACGAACACATCCAGCTATTTCTAGGCAGGGACAGTTGCTATAAGATCGCGGACAAGGTAGTATATAAAGGGAAAGAATAGATGTTGTACAGATAGTAGTAAATACAGGGATATACTGGAGACATACAGGTACTGTATAATAGAATGTATTTAGAGAAGAAATGTATTACCAGCCTCTAACTCTTCTCATCCCTCTAGTATCTCCTGGCCATGGTCCTCATCTACTTCCGAAGAGCCAATCTGCGTACGGAGGAATATAACACCTACTTCTTTCCATCGCTGTAAGTTTATAGTAATGTTATTGCATTTATACACATCTATATAAATACATATATATACACATCTATATAAATACACACATATATATATATATATATATATATATATGTATATATATACATACATCTATATAAATACATATATACATATACCAGGCACTCTATGTTGTACCATTACCACCAATGATATCAGCCCTTGGTTCTTCTCTTCTTTCTCTTGTGATATGTTGTATTATTTTCTTCCTTTTAGGTTTCTTGCCAACCAGTTTGAAGAGGACGAGATGTTTCGACGCGAGATCTACCCCTGGGCCCTCGGACCAACATGGACAGCGATGAAGACCTGGATGCTTCACCTGCGGAACCTGCTGCTCCTTCAACACCTGTGTGACCAGAGACACCTGTGATCGGGTCAGTGACATAAAATATAAGCTATACACTAGGAATAAAAGTCTGTGATTATTATAACAATTTATATTGTGTTTAATTCTAGATCATGGCCCAAGACCCTGAGCACTGGGCATGGAAGAGAGAGCGGAAGGAACATCACGGCTGGGCCATACGCTGGTACCGGAGGGATCCTGGAGAGTACATCCCGAGAGGCCCATGGTGGATCCCTCCCGCCTGCTCCGTCTGTAACACCGATCTGCAGCCGTGTGCCGGGGAAGAGAACACCAAGCGAAGAAGGACGAAGGAAGAAGAACAGAACGGATGAAGACCAAGCCGCCCCAGATGTATTCTTTATAGTATAGTTATTGTTACACATAATGTAATGCACATGCGAAATCACTGTACACAAATCACACACACAAAAAACATACACATTAATTCCCCACACACTATCACTACATACACATTTGCAGTCATGTTATAGTGTAATCCTCCCTTAGTATGCCCAGAGGAAGGGCCATACAGCAGCCAAGTCCCAATGTGCTGCAACGTCCAGCTCTCCCTGTACAGCCCTGAGCGTCTCGGACCGGAATAAACCAATTCCAAGTAATATGAAAACAAAACAGGATGGTCCAGCGCTTTTGTCAGTAAAATTGCGAGGATTTATTAGGCAGATAAAACAACAGGTACAGACAAGGTGAGGTGTTTCGGCTGCTAGTTCACAGCCTTAGTCATGCAAAAGTATGTATGACTAAGGCTGTGAACCAGCTGCCGAAACGCGTCACCTCGTCTGTACTTGTTGTTTGATCTCCCTAATAAATCCTCGCAAATCTACCAACAAAAGCGCTGGACCATCCTGTTTTGTTTTCACATCAGAAGAAGTCATCACGGCCATTATGGATTTTATGAAGAAGAAAAAGTAAACTGACCATGTGCAAATAAAGAAGGTGTCACGTGAGTCCGGGATTTATAGAGGAGCGGTCAACATGTTTACCTTACAAAAAAATTAAAATTAAATAATAATAACAATTAAAAAAAATAACAATTTTATTTAAAAATGTATAAAAAAAATATATTTTTACTGCTATAAAGGCTGGGGATAGCTGTAGAAGAATGAGGCCATACATAAATAGATAGACAGATAGATAGATAAATAAATAGATAGATAGATAGATAGATATGAGATAGATAGATAGATAGATAGATATGCGATAGATAGATATGAGATAGATAGATAGATAAATATAATGGTTTCCATTCCTTTCACAGTCTGGTACTGCCAGTAATGCTCAATCACTGTCAGGGTGTAATAGCCCTTTAAGGTGATTGGTGCCACCCACTTGTCAGTTTATTCATACTAGTAGAAGAAAACTTACTGTGCTGTTTAGTCAGAAATTAACTTGCTATCACAGAAAGCTGATGTTGACTACAGATATTTTGTGGTAGGGGAAGGGCCCAGGGCCTATGATCTATGATCCGCAAAGACTTTGCTTCCACACCAAAATCTTTCTCTAGCCGAAAATCCGGCTGCTGAGTCTATGTGCAACTTAAGTGAGGAGAGGGGGCAGAGTGGAGATGTCGACCATGTCCAGGTTGTCAATCATAAAGTAGTGGGAGGGACTACAGCCCGGTGCTCCCTGACTACATGACTACGATGACTACTTATGGCTTATTACCATACAGGACATTTTCCAACTTCAACGAGGACACGCGTTTCCGGACCTACAAGTCCCCTTTTTCAATGAGGATATATCCTCATTAAAAAGGGACTTGTAGGTCCCGAAACGCGTTTGAGTATTACAGCTATCAAGAGATACTGTTTGAACCAAAATCCTGCATCTGCCTGAATCTTACCCATAGTGATAGCGCCACTAGAACCTGGTTTTTCTATATATCTCCAACAAGAGATCTACACCCCCTATGGGGATTTGGACAGTTCCTGACATGGACAGAGGTGTCAGCAGAGAGCACTATGGTCAGACTGGAAAGAACTACACAACTTCCTCTGGAGTATACAGCAGCTGATAAGTACTGGAAGGATTAAGATTTTTATATACAAATCTGTATAACTTTCTGGCACCAGTTAATTTAAAACCATTTTTTCTCTGGAGTACCCCTTTAACAGGGAAAAGTCTTCACATATGCTGGGAAGTTTGACACTTCTGTTTCTTAAAAGTATGGGGCATGCTGGTAATTGTAGTTCAACTATAGCTGGAGGGTCATGGGGGCTCTAAGCCATTAGAGTGTGTTGGAGGCCACTTTGTGATATAGGTGAGTGTAGCCAACACGGCTGACATTTAATGGGGACGGTTTATGTCATATAAAAGCCTTATACAATGGTAAGTAATGCTGAAGGCTTAAGTCCATGTGTTTAACCTACTGTGTTGATATTTACACGAAGGTTAAACCTCCCATTAGGATGTTTGCTTATAGTAAAGTGGTTACTGTAACTTTGCGTGTGCAGAATGCTCAACCTTTGGCCAGCGGTGGATCCCATTACAGTATCAATGGAAACGTGTCAGGACTGTTTGCTGTAGGCTTATGTCTACTCAGGAGGAGAAGGTGCTTAAGGCATTAGTACAAAGTGTTAACATGGGTCAGGGGATGTGTAAAAGAAAACACATCCCCTGTGGGTTATATAATCATTAAACATATGGAAAATAAAGAATACACCTTATAATAACCTACTGTACTAAATGTATAAATCAAGATATTATTGGGGTTTTCTGGGGAACAGCATTAAAACCGGTTGCTGAAAAAATAAATAAATAAATAAACATACTTACCTGCCCCAATCCCGTCGATTCGGTTACGACCTGGACCGGCCACCTGGTGCTCTCTGCTTTGTCCTGCTTACTTTGACCCAAATGACAGGGTCAGTCACTGCTAAGCGAGCTATTGCTGTATGAACAGATGTCAAAGAAAGCATGACTAGGGGATATTATAGCTGCTAAGACCCCCACCAGATCATCTATCATTTAACACCTTTAACTTAATTTTAGCTTATTCCCTCCCATAAATGACATAAGACATGTGTTGGTTAAACAAAGGCCACAGCAGCCCATTTATTAAATAACATAAATAATCAATTACAACATTGTAAACCGATGTATGAACGTCATACATAACAATATAACCTGTCCTAACATTAGGATGTTTATTAGCGCAGGAGAAGAACCTGAGGGGCACCGTTACCAGACCACAGGTGATGGGATCTTCACTTGCTCCTAGCCGTAGCTCACCTGCACAGGAGCACCATTTTGTGAAGCCCACCAACCTGAATTCCACCTTCTGGCTGGGAACCGCTCCCAGCCCACCTCCACACCATCCAACATACCATGCCCATCCACTGGTGCCTCCCCAGATTCCTCTCCTGACCCCGCCACAACGGGGACAAGTGACCCCTTACTTGTCCCCGTTCCTCCACAGCCTCGATGCCCTCTCCACCGTCTCCTTCAACTCAAGAAGCCACAAATCCATACCCATCCCATTAAGATGAATACCATCCGAGGCCACAAAATCCGCACCCCCTTCCTCCAAATCCCGGTGTCGCGCCACCAAACCACCATTCCTGGCCACGAACTTACTCACCGCCTTATTCACCTTAATCCTCGCCTTGTTGATTGCTACCACCGACCGAGCCTGCCTCCATTTCTGCCTGGCAACCATCTCGGACCACACCAGGACCAAATCCGGGAAAGAGGACCACAAACGCAACAGGTCCAGTTTAATGTCCCTGATCAAATCCCGAGACCTGCGCACACCCAAATCATTCCCACCTAAATGGACCACCAATATATCTGGGGACCGGTCCAGCTGAACAAAGAACTGGACCCTGGACAACAGTTCTGACCACCTCATGCCCCCCTTTCCCAACCAGCGAACCTGGGCCACCGAACCGTCCAATCCCAACTGTCTACCCGCCGGCAGAACCCCTGCCCTTACTGCCCCACGCGTCACATACGAATGGCCGACAATCCAGACAAGCCCAGCCGCTCCACCGGAAACGACAAAAGAAAAGAATACAGTACAACCCACAGGCGCAAACACACGCACATCACAACAAATGAGGACGAACGTACAGCCTATACCTCTCAGATTCCCACCTCCCAATCTGCTTAACCATTTCCGGTCCCAGGCCCCACCGAGACGCCTCGGTCACCGCACCTATCCGGAAGGAATGAGAACTGTAGTCCTCTGCCACGAATCCCGCCGCGCGCAAACACTTACGGAAAACCCCCACAAACCCCCGTCAGCATGGACCAGCAACGGACCCACAATCCCCACCCGCAAAGCCAAAAACGCGGAGTAACAAGCCACCGGGCACATCTCCGAACTCCCCAGGCGCGCCAAACGCACCACCGCCCCCCGACCCAACTGATCCGTCTTTGACCGCCGAACACGGCACTGCAAAACCCCCTCCACCAAAACCACATCCGAAAAAAGAAGCCCCCCGGCCCGACAACGACTAGGAGACACCAACTCCGATATACGAAAAGCCCCAAAAAACGCCAACGCAAAAGCCAAACGGAACAAACATATCTCATATACCGAAAAACACACCCCAGCCAATAAAGAACCCAAGGGCAAGAACAACGAAAATGTCACCGGTTTGCGCAAATCCCTAGAACTAGCCCCCTTACGAAACCCCCGCACCGCCTGCCGCACCAAAAAAGACTTCGTCCCATCCGGCACTCCCCGGACCTTGAACCAAAAGGCCAGAGCCGCCATCCGGCGACCCAGACCCGACGGGGACACCCGCTCAAAAAAAGCCCTGCCCACATAAAATAAAAGAGCCGCCTCCCATTCCGAAGGGGCGCCCGTAATGTAAAGCTGCCGAAGCAATAACTCCCACTCTGCCCACCACCGACTATAAGACTCCCACGTTGACCTGGTCACAGACCGTCCCACAAGGCCCATCGCCACAGCTAAACCAGCCTCCACAGCCACTCCGGACAAGGGATCCCCCGCTCCTCGGCCTCCGGTGCCAACTCCCGAAATCGGTCCCACTGCAAACGAGAGAGAGCATCAGCGACTGAGTTAACCACCCCCGGCACATGCAAAGCGACAACATGCGAATTAAGCTCCAAACCCCGCAGCACCAGGTGACGCAGTAGCGTAACAACCGGCGGAGAATTCGCCGTCTGATTATTGATAGCCTGTACCACCCCCATGTTATCGCAATGAAAGCAGACCCTCCTATTGCGAAACAAGTCCCCCCACACCTCCAGCGCCACCACAATCGGAAACAATTCAAGCAAAGCCAAGTTCCGCGTCAAACCCGCCACCCGCCAGACCTCCGGCCACTGACCCACACACCATTGACCCTGCAAATAGGCCCCAAAACCACAACCGCCCGCCGCGTCGGTAAACAACTCCAAATCCCAATTAGAAACCGGGCAACCCATCACCACTGACCGACCGTTGTACCTGCCCAAAAAATCCTGCCAAACCCGCAAGTCCGCCCTCAAGTCTGCCGACAACCTGACATAGTGGGTAGGCCGCGAAACCCCCGCGGTAGCCGCCGCAAGCCGCCGGCAAAAAACCCTCCCCATAGGCATGATCCTGCAGGCGAAATTGAGACGACCCAGTAGTGACTGGACCTCCCGCAATTGCAATTTCTTAACCCTGCATGCCCTATTGACCTCCTCTTTCAGCTCACTCAGCTTCTCATCCGGCAACCGACACTCCATCGCCACGGTATCAATAACGATCCCCAGAAACTTAACCGCCGTAGACGGGCCCTCCGTCTTGTCCGGCGCCAACGGGACGCCAAACCACGTTGCGACCCGCTCCATCTCCTGCAACAGCACCGCACAAACCCGAGACCCGGCCGGTCCCAAAAAAAGAAAGTCATCCAAGTAGTGCAACACCGAGTCCAACTGGGACTCCCGCCGCACCACCCATTCTAAAAACGAACTAAACTTTTCAAAAAATGCACACGAGATAGAACAACCCATGGGCAAACAAAGGTCAACGAAAAAACTATCACCTAAGCAGCAACCCAACAAGTAAAAACTGTCAGGATGAACAGGCAGCAGGCGAAAAGCTGCCTCTATGTCAGTTTTCGCCAATAAAGCCCCCTGCCCAAAACGCCGCACCCACACCAACGCAGCGTCGAAAGAAGTGTACGACACCGCACACAAAACCGGGTCAATGCCGTCATTCACCGAATCCCCCTTCAGGGTGGGAGAGATGGTGAATGAGGCGAAACTTGCCAGGCTCTTTTTTGGGAACTAGGCCCAAAGGCGACACCCGCAAACCCTCAATAGGAGAGCCAGCAAAAGGACCAGCCATCCTCCCCAGCTCCACCTCGCGCAAAAGCTTTTCTTCTACCAGCTCCGGACGGGCCCGCGCCGAAACCAAATTCCGCACCTGCCCCCCCGAACCCGCCGACCCGGAAAAGGGGATCCGAAAACCCTCCGCAAAACCCAAACGCAACAGCTCCGCCGCCTCCCTATTTGGGTAAAGCGCGAGGAAAGGCAACATCCTTTCCACCCGCACCGGCGTCACCCCTCTTCTGGTCAGCCTCTCCCGGCTTACCCTTCCCACGCCGGAAACAGCGTGACAAACCGTGTCCCCCACCCCCGCAACCGGAACATTCGTGCTTGAACCGGCAATCCGCCCCGAACTTGCAGCTCCCTTCGTTGAACTGCCAACAAACCCCACGCCCGGCCCCCCCTGACCGCCCTGACCCCAAACCCGAACCCCCGACACCGTCCCGAAAGGACTGCGGCCCGGTCCCGCTACGAGGAGCCGCCATCAGCCGCATCCACAAACCGATATCCTTATGCTCCCAACGCAGATCCGGACGCACCGCCATG
This sequence comes from Hyla sarda, assembly GCF_029499605.1. Lineage (NCBI taxonomy): Eukaryota > Metazoa > Chordata > Amphibia > Anura > Hylidae > Hyla > Hyla sarda. The sequence continues at coordinate 14,977,001 of NC_079201.1, read as the reverse complement.
CGTTGCCGGAACTGCTCGTCGTACCGAAGCCACGCCGAGCCCCCATAAATCCGATACGCCTCCCCCACCGCATCCATGTAGCAGAAGAGACCGGAGCAGGACTCCGGCGCCTTCTCACCCACCACGCTAGCCAAAATGGCGAAGGCCTGAAGCCAATTGGAGAACGTCCGCGGTATCAGCCGATACCGCCGACGCTCTTCCTCCACCTTTTCCAACCGCTTAGACTCGTCCGGCCGGACCCTGTCCAAGTTGAACTTATCCAGCGGCAGGAGCGAAAAAATGTCGACATACTCCCGCTTCCAAATTTTATCCCGGACTTCCGCCTTGAGATGAGCGCCCAATGGGCCCTCAAAACAAACATAAATCTCCCCCCTAGCCGCATCCGCAAGTCGAACCCCTCCCCCAGAGCCCGACGCCGCCACCACAGGGGCCCCTACCGATGAGCCCGACCCAGTCCCCCCAACCGGTCCTGACACCCCAGCACCCTCCCCAGCCTGCTGCACCCCCCCAGCCCCCCAAACAGGTACCGGAGACACCTGGGACCCCCCCCGCCCCCAGACCACTCCCCCGCAGTAAAGCATGCAAGCCATTAAAAAACAATTGTAAATCGCCCCCCCCCCCCCCCCCAAAACCCCCCAGACTGGAGACAGTGGTAGACTCACCCGACCTCACCGGCTCGGAACCAGCGGCCGTAACTCCAGAAGAAGGGCGACTCCGGACATCACGGGTGACAGACACATCTTCCAAGGAAAGGACCGGGGGGACCCCATCCGACGACTCCGCAGCAGCAGAATTCGCCCCACCAGCGGCTTGGACGGACAGTGGCGGCGACCGAACCCCGCTGACGCCAACACCTGCTACAACCCCGGAGGGGAGCAGGGGACAAGACAGCGGGTCCAGGGTCTCTGTAGATTCTCCAGCCAGCAGCAGCAGATCATCCTCACTGACCTCACTGAGAGCAGCCTCGATCTCGTCTCCTCCCAGAAGCACCGCCCCCCTGCCAGCAGCAGCAGCAGGGGACACCGCAGAACCAGCCCTCCTGCTCCCCCTGGAAGAGGAAGCAGAGGGCGCAACATGAATCACGGCCCGGGTAGCAACCAGGCCTGCAGGAGACTGCCCCCCCGACTGAGGGGCAGAGGAAACAGCAGCTCCGGATCTCCGCCGGGCCCGCCCTCCAGAGCGGGCCGCACCACGCGCCGGTCCCTCACCGAAGCCCAGGGGCGCGCCGACAGCACGCCCCGCACCGCTCCTCACAACAGGCCGACCGAGGGGTGCCTGACCGGACCGCCCCCCGCCCGACGCTCCGGACCCACGGCAGGAAGCGGCCGGAGAAGGACTCACCCGTCGGCGCCTGGGAATAGGGGAAGCTGCAGGTGACAGGCGCTCCGGCGGGCGAGAGCGCCGACCGCTAGAACGGGGCCCGGACTCCCCCGCCGAAAGCACCGGAGAGGCGGTGAGGGATGGGAGCGCGTCCTCCAGCCACTGGGAGCCGCACCGGAGGACCTCATCCCGCACGCGCCGCAGAATCGCCTCCATGTCTGCCATGGCACAGGTAGGGACACTTCTTCAGCCACGCAGATTGTGACCCCCCGTACCAATGCCCTCTCCTATATACCCTCCTTAACTCCTCCCTACTCCCTCACTAAAAGCCCGCGCTTCCCTAGCTCCCTCCTCTAAACTCCTCACATTTAACCCCTACCTTCCCGCATAATACCCCTGTCATGGGGCCCCTCCGTTCCCATTCTGTCCCCTCCAGGGCTTTCTGGAAGAAGGGGAGGGCAGGTAAGTATTGTTTATTTTTATTGTTGAAGCACCCTTTCTTACTTATAAAAAAAAAGTCCCACAAAACCCCTTCTAGGAATAGGATATGCTACATATTAAGGGTCCCCTAGAAGTAGAGGGACATCACGCCTCGCCCCCTCAATGCAAGTCTATGGGAGGGGGCATGACAGCTGTCATGCCCCCTACCAGAGACTTGCATTGAAGGGGCGGGGCATGCCATCATGAGGGGGGCAAGGTTATGATGTCAAACGTTCGGAACAGTTTGTTCCAAACGCTGAGCTACGGAGTACCCCTTTAAAGAATCCGTGTGTCAGATTCAAAAGATTAATGTCATTTGTACAAATGTTGCATAAATAAATAGTATAGGAGAATGTAATCAAATTTTATAATATATCTTATAAGAGAAAAATGGCTTTTTCTCCACTTGTCAGGCTCCTTTCCTGACCCCGCCCCTAACTCCATATTCACTCTAATATCTGCTCCATGTAGTTTTTACAAGCAATTCATCAAGGGATCACTTACATGCTGCCCATAGATGTCTATGTACAGGGAGAGGCAGAAGATAACAGATAACTAGAAGTAAATAGACACCGCAGAGCACATGAGCTTATTGTGGGGTATTTGATCTCACCGCTGTGATGTATTCACAGCTTACACTGCTTAGTAATGATCTATAATGTCTATATCTTACCTGCACATGACCACTGGAGTCAGCGGTTGGCACAGCGGCCCCTGCTCTATTGTTGTTATCTGTACATGTGCTATTCATGTGTTACTGTCCCCTTAACAGAGGAGCTGTGTAAACCCCATGTGACCCTGCCTGGCATTGGGAACCCCTAAATTCTCCCCTATATAGTGGTGTGGGGGAGGAGTTGCCCCAGTCTAAGTCCATTTGTTCCTGAGCTACAGTGTGGTTCAGGTGTGTTGTGTGTGGAAGCCTCAAGGGAAGGCCGAAATCAAATCTACTTAACGCCGTCATTCTTCAAGGATCTCCCGTATGGTGGAAGTTCATGCCCTGCGGAGAAGGCTACAATACCTTGATAGAACCCTACCTACCAGGATTCATCTACCCATCTTACAAGTCAGTATTAATCCATTTGGTGAAAGCACCACAAGTCTCAGCAAGGCAACAGGGCTCCCAAGGGGTTACGCTGCATCCTCCCACCCAAAACCAGACTGTCTGTGTAATACCATCTGCACTCAGCTCAGTAAAGACAGTTATCCGTGACCTGACGTCAGTGTGTTCATTTACTTCCGTTCTCTGGCCCAGAAGAAGTTGTCTCTAATCTGAGACCCTGTATAGGATAACAGTGCCCTGGCGTCACAAAGTGATAAGGTATTTCTCCTAACACCCCATGGCTACCATACTGGGACTATGAATAGGGAGTGCCTATATTGACAAGGTTGTGGTGTGGCAAGGCACTGAGAATTTCTGGGGCTGCTTAAAAGGTAAACTTGGACCTTCAATGATGAGGTCTTGGTGTAGTAAGCCTCTGAGAACTTGGTAAATAGCCTGTATTTGGGACTCTGGTATATAGAGGGTTGTAAAGAAGTGTTCTTATAGGGCAAGTGAAGTCTGACTTTTGGGAAATCTCAAGGTGATTGCTCAAATCCTCAAATCCGAGTACCGTATTTTTCGCCATATAAGACGCTCCGGCATATAAGACACATCCAATTTTAAAGGAGGAAAATCTAGAAAAAAAGATTCTGAACCAAAATACAATGTAAAGTATAGGACAGTGATCTTCAACCTGCGGACCTCCAGATGTTGCAAAACTACAAACTCCCAGCATGCCCGGACAGCCGTTGGCTGTCCGGGCATGCTAGAAGTTGTAGTTTTGCAACATCTGGAGGTCCGCAGGTTGAAGACCACTGGTATAGGAGGTAATACTTACGTGTCCCCGCCGCTCCGGACCCGTCAGCGCTCGTCACTGCTGCCCTGGATGTCGCCGTCCATTGCTGTCGCCGTGTCCCTGGGGTGTCCCTGTCGCTCTGGAACGTCTCTGCTGCCCGGTATCCTCTCTCTCCGTCGCCGACATCATGACGCTACGCACACTGCTTCTATTGGATGACGGGACGGCGTGCGCGACGACGTAATGATGACGAAGGAGAGCGCCAGCCATGCAGGGGATCCCGGCACGGAGCAGACACCGAGGAGGCAGGTAAGGTCCCTCCCTGTGTCCTGTAAGCTGTTCGGGACGCCGTGATTTCACCACGGCGGTACCGAACAGCCCGACTGAGCAGCCGGGTTAGTGTCACTTTTGAAGCGATCGCGGTGATGCCCTGTATTAACCCTTCAGATCAAAGCTGACCGCCGCATCTGAAGGGTTAATACAGGGCATCACCGCGATCGGTGATGTCCTGTATTAGCCGCGGGTCCTGGCCGTTGATGGCCGCAGGGACCGCCGCGATAGGACAGGGTTTTAATGTGTATTTGCCGTATAAGACGCACCAACTTTCCCCCCCCCAGTTTTGGGGAAGAAAAAGTGCATCTTATATGGCGAAAAGTACGGTATATAGTAAAGGCTATTTCCCAAAGTAATGTCTAGTGCAGTGGTCTCCACACTGTGGATCTCAGTTGGAGTTTTGTAAAAGTTGGTGGTCCACAGATTGGAGACCTCTGTGTTGCCTTTTGTAGCTCCAACCACTTTTACATACCCTTAGTGGACAAAGTCATGGAGAAGGATGATGGAGATCGGGCTCAGTGTTTACCACAAGACCTCCATGTTAACCTTTGTAAACAAGATGGCCTGATGCAATGGGGTACACTGGTATAGGTATAAACAATGAACTCGTACACTGTATCGGCAAATGTGAAACTGTCCTAAATACATTAAAAATACTCGAATCGGGACGCTCCAAACTCTTGACACGTTCTTATTTGTTCTTCGCTTTGTTGACTATTTACCTTGGACACCTTTCAGAATACAATTTGGCGTCCTGACATAATCTTGTCTGTCATCCATCGGGATTATTTCTTTAAGTGCCCCGACCATCTATCGGTATAAAAGGAGCCATTTGCCATCTTCATCCTCAGTGGCGAAGGTAGGAAGAAACAAGATTTCCTAGTACATTGAAACGAAACCACCACAACGAGACTGAGCAAGGTACTTACTATTTATGCCATTACTATTTATATATTATTGTCATTGAATAACTTTTAGTTATTGATAAGGATTGGACATATGGATGTGCCATATCTAGTGTTATGTAGCCTTTTTTGGAAGGGATGATACATTATATATATACACACACATCATAGATATATATATTTGTATGGCATAGGTGGAGGACTTTTATGCTAGTTAGGCATAAATTATAACGGTTTAAGCAAGGTTAAAGGGGTACTTTGGAGGGAAAAAATGTTTTAAAATCAACTGGTGCCAGAAAGTTATACAGATTTGTAAATTACTTCTATATAAAAAATCTTCCAGTACTTATCAGCTGCTGTATGCTCCACAGGAAGTTGTGTAGTTCCTTTCCGTCTGACCACAGTGCTCTCTGCTGACACCCCTGTCCTTTTCTTCAAATCAACTGGTGCCAGAAAGTTAAACAGATATGTTAATTACTTCTATATAAAAATCTTAATCCTTCCAGTTCTCATCAGCTGCTGTATGCTCCAGAGGAAGTTGTGTAGTTCTTTCAAGTCTGACAGCAATGCTCTCTGCTGCCATCTCTCTTCGTGTCAGGGACTGCCCAGAGCAGGAGCAAATCCCTATAGCAAACCTTTGGAAAGTTCCTGACATGGACAGAGGTGTCAACAGAGAGCACTGTAATCTGACTGGAAAGAACTACACAACTTCCTCTCATTTCTTTATGAGAAATAAGGTTAAAGGGGTACTCCAAAGGGGGAATAAAAAAACGTAAGTGACTGATTAATTGGTGGCACAAAGTTATATAGATTTGTAGATTGCTTCTATGTAAAAATCTTAATCCTTCCAGTACTAATCAACTGCTATATGCTCAAGAGGAAGTTGTGTAGTTCTTTCCAGTCTGACCACAGTGCTTTCTGCTGCCACCTCTGTCAGTGCCAGGTACTGTTAAATACTCATAACAAACCTCTCCTGCTCTGGACAGTTCCTGACATGGACAGAGGTGTCAGCAGAGAGCACTGTGGTCAGACTGGAAAGAACTACATAACTTTATCTGTAGTATACAGCAGCTGATAAGTACTGGAAGAATTAAAATTTTTATATAGAAATAATTTACAAATCCGTATAACTTTCTGGCACCAGTTGATTTGAAAGCATTTTTGGTTCTCCGAAGTACCTCTTTAAGGTTTTGTTTAGTTGGGTTAAGAATTCCCTCCTTCTTATTGAACCGATTCGACTCGGTATCACAACGGTCTATCAGAATACTGAAACGGCAACAACTACTGGGTGAGATATATAGGCACATTGCACTTCATGGTAGAGATCAGGCTTGAGTTTAGAGCATTGTTTCCCAACCAGTGTGCCTCCAGCTGTTGGAAAACTACAACTCCCAGCATGCCCGGACAGCCAACGGCTGGTTGAGAAACACTTCTTTAGGGTGCGTTCACACGCTATTTGTTTTTGCAGGTTTTCTGCTGCGTATTTGAAAGGGGGCAGGCTCCTCTCGGCTGTCCGCAGCAGATTTTCCACGGAGGAATTTACACTGCGGAAAATCCGCCACAAGCTCCATTGAAGTCAGTAGGGACTGCGGTGGATTTTCCTCAGCGTAAATTCCGCAGCTACGGACAGCTGAGAAGAGGCCGCCCCCTTTCAAATGCGCAGCGGAAAACCCGCAAAAACAAATAGCGTGTGAACGCACCCTTAGAGGGAAGCTCCGGAGTAAAACATTCACATATAACTAGTTTTGTATGGACAGACTCCATAGACTCCATATAGTTATAAAGGGGGAATGAGGAAAAGTTGACCAGTTGCCCATAGCAACCAATCAGATTGCTACTTTCATTTTTGAAAAGGCCTCTGAAAACTGAAAGTAATCTGACTGGTTGCTATGGGCAACTGGTCAACTTTTACTCTTCCCGGGTTTTGATAAATCTCCCCCATAGTTCATATACTTTTACATGGTTGTCGTTGAGCTTACGGAATCTTTCTTTTTCACCCGCAGTGCCCGAGGATGACGCTTTTCTGGAAAATGCTGCTTCTATGCAGCTTTGCTCTTCTGTCTCACAATGTCGCCTTGGCAAGACCCGCAGCCAAAATATTTCCCGCTGAAGGAATGTCCTGGACAAGTTCAAGTAATTTTTTTTTTAACAGTGCCGTACTCTGAATTATAGAAAAATAAAATTATCTTAAGGGTACGTTCCCACCTGGCGTATTTTGCTGCGTATTTGCTGCTGCGTATTCTCCTACCCATTGACTTCAATGGGAAATAAAATATGCAGCAGCAAATACGCCAGGTGGGAACGTACCCTAAAGAACCCGATTTAACATAATGGATGTCCCTAATTTTATTGATTTCTATGCACATTTGCCTTGGGTCCTTAGGGACCTATAGTCCTATTGACGACTGGCGGAAAGAAATCGGTAAACATTGGTGGCTTTGTCTGGCAGGCCCAACTCAATCCAATTCTACCACGTCAGGCCATGTTCACACGATGGAATTTCCAAGTGGAATCCGGCAGAAAATTTTGTAAAAAAAAAAAAATGTAAATATTGTTTTCAATGTCATTCCGCTGCACTGCCACGGAAATTCCGATTCCCGCCACTGGCAAAAGAATTGACATGTCAGTTCTTCCAGTGGAATCCACTCAGAAATGCATTGCCGACTATTGCCTGTTCTGCCGGTGACACCGGCACCTGCTATTTGTGGAGTGTTCTCAGTGTTTGCCGACATTCTGCCAATCTTATGCCGTGTGAACGTAGCCTTACGGTGTTTAGCCAGCCACAAACTCCCCTCATAATGCCAACTGACCGCTAGGAGTTTCAAAAGTACAAGGCCGGGTCCACACGGTGGAAAGTGTGCGGAATGTCCGCACAGAAAAGTGGTGCAGACTTTCCGCACATTTGACTAATCCGGTGGGTGCTATAACCGTGTCTCTACGGCAAAGCATTTCCTTGTGGAATCCGCAGAAAGAATAGACGTGAAAGAAAAAGTCATGGAATCTGAATTTCCGCGGCAGAAACATCCCTCGTGATGTCAAGTCAAGCATGCCCCCTTCATTCATGTCTATGGGAGGGGGCGTGACAGCCGTCACGCCCCCTCCCATAGACATAAATGGAGGGGGCTTGGCCTAACATCACGAGGGGGTGTGTCGTGATGTCACGTCTCTGGCCGTAGAAACCCAGAGTTCTTAACACAGTGTTTAGAATGCTGGGTGCTGTAGCAGTGGGAACCCGCGATCAGACATCTTTTCCCCTATCCTTTGGAAAGGGGATAAGATGTATGTGGACGAAGTACCCCTTTAATTGCAATCAATCCTGAATTTATAAATAAGAGTAATGATCACAACAGTATGGAAATGTTTGTATTTGTTTCTTTTATGTTGCAGGCAAATCCTCACCAAGTTCTTGGAGCAAATCTGTAGGAGGCCCTACCTGGAGTACGTCTGACATTCCAGAAAGTTCCTGGAGCAAATCTGGAGTGACCAGCTGGAGTTCATCAGACATGAAAGATGGGGCCATGAAGTTTGGAGGATCTCCTGACATTCAATGGGAAACATTTAGCTTTGAATCTGCAGAACCATCAGAGTTCAGCTGGAGTGTAGCTGGTGAAGGAAATGGTGCATTTAGTAGTGGTGGCGCTGGTGGTTCTGGTGACCTTGCCGGTGGCTGGGGAACATGGGAAAGTGTTGGCAGTGAAAAAAATCAAGCTGGGTTTAAAGGTGACTTTGGTGGAAGTTGGTCTTCATCATCTAAGGGGGGATTTGGAAATGCTGAGTCTTCAAATTGGGGAAAAAATTTAATAGAAAGTGACTTTAACATGGCTGGTGGTGCAGGCAGTGTAGAGCATAGTAAAGGGCAAAAAGGTAAAGAAAAAAAGGGTGGTGTAGGTGACATATTAGGAGGAAGCAAACACAACAACAAGCATAAAGACCATAAAGATTCAGACCATACAACTGGTGGGAAAAAAGGTGAGAAAAAAAGTGGTGGCCTTTTAGGTGGTTTAACAGGAGGAGTTCTAGGAGGTGATGGACTAGTAGGTGGAGTTGTTAGTGGTAGTTTGACAGGAGGACTGATGGGTGGAGCTCTTGGAGGTGAAATGGCAGGAGGACTTCTTGGAGGTGATGGACTAGTAGGTGGAGTTGTTAGTGGTAGTTTGACAGGAGGACTGATGGGTGGAGCTCTTGGAGGTGAAATGGCAGGAGGACTTCTTGGAGGTGATGGACTAGTAGGTGGAGTTGTTAGTGGTAGTTTGACAGGAGGACTGATGGGTGGAGCTCTTGGAGGTGAAATGGCAGGAGGACTTCTTGGAGGTGATGGACTAGTAGGTGGAGTTGTTAGTGGTAGTTTGACAGGAGGACTGATGGGTGGAGCTCTTGGAGGTGAAATGGCAGGAGGACTTCTTGGAGGTGATGGACTAGTAGGTGGAGTTGTTAGTGGTAGTTTGACAGGAGGACTGATGGGTGGAGCTCTTGGAGGTGAAATGGCAGGAGGACTTCTTGGAGGTGATGGACTTGTAAGTGGAGTTCTTAGTGGTGGTTTGACAGAAGGACTGATGAGTGGAGTTCTCGGGGGTGATATGACAGGAGGAATTCTTGGAGATGATGGACTAGTAGGTGGTTTGACAGGAGGGCTTTTGAGTGGAGCTTTTAGTGGGGATTTGACAGGAGAACTTATTGGAGGTGGTGGAATAGTGGGTGGAGTTCTTAGTGGTGGTCTGTCAGGAACAATTATTGGAGGTGATGGAATGGTGGAAGGACTACTTGGAGGAGGATTAGTTGGTGGTGGTGGTGGACTCGTGGGAGGACTACTTGATGATGGACTTGTGGGAGGATTTCTTGCAGGAGATGGTTTAGTGGGAGGAATTCTTGGAGTTGATGGATTAGTGGGAGGATTAACTGGTGATAATGGACTTGTGGGAGGACTTCTTGGAGATGAAGGATTAGTGGGAGGCTTAACTGGTGATAATGGACTTGTGGGTGGACTTCTTGGAGATGAAGGATTAGTGGGAGGATTACTTGGTGGTGCAGGACTTGTGGGTGGACTTCTTGGAGATGAAGGATTAGTGGGAGGATTACTTGGTGGTGCAGGACTTGTGGGAGGACTTCTTGGAGATGATGGATTAGTGGGAGGATTACTTGGTGGTGAAGGACTTGTGGGAGGACTTCTTGGAGAAGATGGATTAGTGGGAGGATTACTTGGTGGTGAAGGACTTGTGGGAGAACTTCTTGGAGGAGATGGATTAGTGGGAGGATTACTTGGTGGTGAAGGACTTGTGGGAGGATTTCTTGGAGATGATGGATTAGTGGGAGGATTATTTGGTGGTGAAGGACTTGTGGGCGGACTTCTTGGAGATGATGGATTAGTGGGAGGATTACTTGGTAGTGATGGACTTGTGGGCGGAATGCTTGGAGATAAAGGATTAGTGGGAGGATTACTTGGTAGTGAAGGATTTGTGGGAGGACTTTTTGGAGATGAATCATTAGTGGGAGGATTGCTGGGTAGTGAAGGACTTGTGGGAGGACTTCTTGGAGATAATGGATTAGTGGGAGGATTACTTGGTAATGATGGACTTGTAGGAGGACTTCTTGGAGATGATGGAATAGTAGGAGGATTACTTGGTGATAATGGACTTGTGGGAGGACTTCTTGGAGATAATGGATTAGTAGGAGGATTTCTTGGAGATGATGGAATACTAGGAGGATTTTTTGGAGATGATGGATTAGTGGGAGGATTACTTGGTGACAGTGGACTTGTGGGAGGACTTCTTGGAGATAATGGATTAGTAGGAGGATTACTTGGTGACAACGGACTTGTGGGAGGACTTCTTGGAGATAATGGATTAGTAGGAGGATTACTTGGTGACAACGGACTTGTGGGAGGACTTCTTGGAGATGATGGATTAGTTGGAGGATTACTTGGTGATAATGGAATTGTAGGAGGACTTCTTGGTGATAATGGATTAGTGGGAGGATTGCTTGGTGACAAAGGACTTGTGGGAGGACTTCTTGGAGATGATGGAGTAGTTGGAGGATTACTTGGTGACAATGGACTTGTAGGAGGACTTCTTGGTGATAATGGATTAGTGGGAGGATTACTTGGTAATGATGGACCTGTAGGAGGACTTCTTGGAGAAGATGGACTAGTAGGAAGTCTAGTTGGTGGTGATTTAGTAGGAGGACTTCTTGGAGGTGATGGATTAGTGGGAGGATTACTTGGTAATGATGGACTTGTAGGAGGACTTCTTGGAGGAGATGGATTAGTAGGAGGATTACTTGGTAATGATGGATTTGTAGGAGGACTTCTTGGAGGAGATGGATTAGTAGGAGGATTACTTGGTAATGATGGGCTTGTAGGAGGACTTCTTGGAGATGATGGATTAGTAGGAGGATTACTTGGTAATGATGGACTTGTAGGAGGACTTCTTGGAGGAGATGGATTAGTGGGAGGAATACTTGGGAATGATGGACTTGTAGGAGGACTTCTTGGAGGAGATGGATTAGTAGGAGGATTACTTGGTGACAATGGACTTGTAGGGGGACTTCTTGGAGAAGATGGACTAGTAGGAGGATTACTTGGTAATGATGGACTTGTAGGAGGACTTCTTGGAGATGATGGATTAGTAGGAGGATTACTTGGCAATGATGGAATTGTAGGAGGACTTCTTGGAGAAGATGGACTAGTAGGAGGTCTACTTGGTGGTGGTTTGTTAGGTGGACTTCTTGAAGATGATGGACTGCTTGGAGGTCTACTTGGTGGAGATTTGTTAGATGGACTTCTTGGAGATGATGGACTGCTTGGAGGTCTACTTGGTGGAGATTTGTTAGATGGACTTCTTGGAGATGATGGACTGCTTGGAGGTCTACTTGGTGGAGATTTGTTAGATGGACTTCTTGGAGATGATGGACTGCTTGGAGGTCTACTTGGTGGAGATTTGTTAGGAGGACTTCTTGGAGATGAAGGACTGCTTGGAGGTCTACTTGGTGGTGATTTGTTAGGAGGACTGCTGGGTGGTGATTTGCTTGGAGGATTACTGGATGGAGACTTATTGGGAAGTGTTCTAGGCACAGTAACTGGAGCACTTGGGTAAGTAGCATTATTATTACATGCACTCATTATATATTACAAATATTATATTAACTATATATATTCTACATGGTTTCACTATATAGGACACCAAAAGAGAACCAAACAGAGCATTGCTACTGATAAAAGTAGTTTGCTGGTTTGTTGTTTACTTCATAATATAAAAAAAATTCCAATTCTTGAATGGTAATGGTATATCATACAAAGACCGGTATGTAGGGAACTACGTACTGGTCCTTGTATGATATAGTATTATTTCAATGCTATTTGGTTTTCTTTCAGTGTACTATGTTATGTATAAAGCCATATGAATTACTAGACCCTAGACAGTGTAATGACTATGAAGGGGCAAGTAAAAATCAGTCAGACTTAGGTGTCCTATTGAATTTTTGTGTCTAATGGTTTCATTTTATTATTACATTGTGAACTTTTAGCTCTATGGAACAGTTAACAGTATGAATATTAACTCTGAAAACTCTAAGATGACCTAAGTTCAGTGTAAACAAATTAACTTTTTTATATTTTGTAGCCTTCGGTGCCCTGATTTAACCAATGTTTTACTTTTTTGTTATGCCCCAAACCCCCTCCCCGCTTTTTGAAAAAATATATGAATTTCAGTATTTGGTTTACTATTGGCCCTTTTTTTCCCTTAATAGTCAAATGGGCAGGAACATAACTTCAGAAGGAGTGTAAGAGCTAGGATTAGGGGGTGCAAGCCGGATTTATGCCCCAACCACCCCCTGAGCCCGATTCATGCCCATTCATATCCAAGCATCCCCTGAGCCTGATTCACACCACTTTGTATCCAACCACCACCTGAGCCTGATTTTTGCCACTTCGTATCCAACCATGCCCCTGAGCCTGATTCATGTCCATTCAAATCCAACCATTCCCTGAGCCTGATCCATGCCCATTGATATCCAATCACCCCCTAAGCCTGATTTTTGCCACTTCGTATCCAACCATCCCCTGAGCCTGATCCATGTCCAATCATATACAACCTTCCCCTGAGCCTGATTCAATTTCCTTCATATCCAAGCATCCCCTGAGCCTGATTCACACCCCTATGTATCCAATCACCACCTGAGCCTGATATTTGCCCCTTCGCATCCAACCACCCCCTGAGCCTGATTCACACCCCTTTGTATCCAACCACCTTCTGAGCCTGATTCATGTCCCCACAGCCTTATATTTAGACCCCTGTTTTTAGTAACCTGACCCAGACTACACCATTTACCCATTGATGGTGTTTACCCTTCTCATAGGGTTCTAGGAAATAGGCAGTCTAATGACATTTTGGCACCAACTTATGTACTGATAGCCACAATGGGCCTCATTTACATAGAGTGTCGGGTTTTTACTAGTGGGAAAAGTTGTTTCAGACTTGCAGGATTCCTCTCTATTTACTATTGGGAAAAGTCGGGAACATTTTCTGACCTTTTTCTAAGTCGATATTTCCAGCCATTTACCCACAGGATTTTCTGTGAATTCAATAGTAAATCGGTCCGATTGTGAAACCACGCCCCTTTTCTGGCCAATCCCGCCCCTTTTTGGCTTTTCACAGTGCAATGTCGGATTTATTGGATTTTTCAGGCGCACACTGTCGGAAACTGGCGCAGATGGCGCAGACATGTCTCAGACACTCTGCGCCAAAATAACCAGACAAAAAACGGTCGGTTTCAGCTTAGTAAATGAGTCCCAATATTTTTTAGAGATGGTTGTCAGAAATGAAGATTGTTTTGTCATCTTTGCACAGAAACACTCTTAAGAAAAGTGTGTAAGCAATGTATAAAGGTCACCTTGAGGCTTCTTTGCTCCTTTTTATTAACTCAGATCAACGACATTTCTGCATTGAAGTGAGAACTGTTTGCTACAAAAGAGCTTCCTCGGCAAAAAGTCATAGAGACATATCAAAAGTTTTGTCCAGACCCTGTCCGATCACGAGAATGAGCCGGGAGTAGTCTGCACATTCTTTCCTGGTTCTGTGTCACATGACCTGGATGTAAGTCTACGGGGCCACCAAGGTCTCATAGACACAGAGTCGAAGAGAAGCACATACCTCTCTCCCTGCTCGTTCAGACCCCAACCGAAATTTCTTTTCACTTCTACCTCCCTAGGACATGTCTATTTTATTTATATTTACAGGCATGCTTTAAGTCTCTATTCATTTCTACATTGGAAATTGTGTTTTAAATGATAGTCACAATGCCCTGCTGGATGTGTCACATGCCCAATGGACCTTATTGGCTTAGAATATGGGCCATTGGGATACACAGGGGTATCCGATATATTGAAAGGAAAATAATTATCTATGTCAATGTTTTGTTCTGACATCTATCTATCTATCTCACATCTATCTATCTCATATCTATCTATCTCACATCTATCTATCTCATATCTATCTATCTATCTATCTCATATCTATCTATCTATCTCATATCTATCTATCTATCTATCTATCTATCTATCTCTCTCATATCTATCTCATATCTATCTATCTCACATCTATCTATCTCATATCTATCTCATATCTATCTATCTATCTATCTATCTCACATCTATCTATCTATCTCATATCTATCTCATATCTATCCATCTATCTCATATCTATCCATCTCATATCTATCCATCCATCTCATATCTATCTATCTCATATCTATCTATCTATCTCATATCTATCTATCTCATATCTATCTATCTCATATCTATCTCATATCTATCTATCTCATATCTATCTCATATCTATCTCATATCTTTCTATCTCATATCTATCTATCTCATATCTATCTATCTCATATCTATCTATCTCACATCTATCTATCTCACATCTATCTCATATCTATCTATCCATCTCATATCTTTCCATCTCATATTTATCTATCTATCTATCTATCTATCTATCTTATATCTATCTTTCTCATATCTATCTATCTATCTATCTATCTCATAAAAATCTATCTCATATCTATCTATCTCATATCTATCTATCTATATCATATCTACCCATCTCATATTTATCTATCTATATATCTATCTATCTATCTCATATCTATCTCATATCTATCTATCTCACATCTATCTATCTCACATCTATCTCATATCTATCTATCCATCTCATATCTATCTATCTCATATATATCTATCTCACATCTATCTATCTCATATCTATCTCATATCCATCTCATATGTATCTATCTATCTATCTCAGATGTATCCATCTCATATCTATCTATCTCATATCTATCTATCTATTTATCTCATATCTATCTATCTCATATTTATCTCATATCTATTTATCTATCTATCTGATATCTATCTATCTATCTATCTATCTCTCATATCTATCTATCTCATATGTATCTATCTATCTCTCATATCTATCTATCTATCTCATGTCTATCTC
This sequence comes from Hyla sarda, assembly GCF_029499605.1. Classification (NCBI taxonomy): domain Eukaryota; kingdom Metazoa; phylum Chordata; class Amphibia; order Anura; family Hylidae; genus Hyla; species Hyla sarda. The sequence goes on along the minus strand of NC_079201.1, from coordinate 14,961,641 downwards.
CTATCTATCTATCTCATATCTACCTATCTATCTATCTCATATCTATCTCTATCTATCTATCTCATATCTATCTATCTATCTCATATCTATCTATCTATCTCATATCTATCTATCTATCTATCTATCTCATATATATCTATCTATCTCATATCTATCTATCTCATATCTATCTATCTATCTATCTATCTCATATCTATCTATCTCATATCTATCTATCTCGCATATCTATCTATCTCATATGTATCTATCTATCTCTCATATCTATCTATCTATCTCATATCTACCTATCTATCTATCTCATATCTATCTCTATCTATCTATCTCATATCTATCTATCTATCTCATATCTATCTATCTCATATCTATCTATCCCATATCTATCTATCTATCTATCTATCTCATATCTATCTATCTCATATCTATCTATCTCATATCTATCTATCTATCTATCTCATATCTATCTATCTATCTATCTCACAGCCATGTGTCTAGCATCTTTAAAACAGGTCAGTTTAGTGATATATACACATGCACATATATCAGATCAAAATATCAAAAGCATTGTCAATGAGATTGCACTGACCAATTTATCCTTCCTTAATTGTTTTGTCTTACAGATCCGTCGAAATTACCTTCCCAAGCATTAAAATAACCCCACTGGATGAAGGTCTTGGATTTTTAATTGAATGTACAGCTAAGATTGGTGTTGGCGGTGATTCTGGGTAAATAGTTTTATTTAATATACATAATATGATTGGGTATGCTGTGAATTAAGGATCAGCAGTACTTACAGCCATGTAAATGTATTCCATAGTGTGGCTGAAACTAAATACTGCTTAAATATAAATATATTTTTTATTATTATTATTAGAGATTTTCCCTCACAATTATTTTATGTTTTATTATTATTATATATTTTTTATTATTATTATTATTATTATTATTACTACTACTACTACTGATTTTTCACAATTATTTTTGTTTTATTATTATATTATGATTCTTTTATTATTATTATTGTTGTTGTTATTGATTTTTCCAAATTTGTTTTGTTTTCTTGTTATGTTATGATTTTAGATCCTTCTTCTGTATTATGATTCAGATTATTTTATTATTACAGATTTCTCACCAATCATTTTATGTTTTATTATTATATGATCATTTTGTATTATTATTCTTTATTATCTTTTTTTTAGGGGTCTTGGAGATATGCTGGCTGTCAGCGTTGAAGCCGATATAGCACTAAAGGTCCTCTTAGAAGATAATGGCTCAGGCTTAGAGTTGGTGGTCGATGAGTGTGCAGCTATCTTTACTGGAATTAAATTGACTGGCCCGTAAGTTACTTGGCGTGTAAAACTCAGAGACCACGTATGCCTTAAAAGAGCCTCGATTTATTGATCGATCATAGTATAGGCTCACAATTGGAGAGCATATAAACTGCATAAATAGCAATGCTTTGGATTATTTCGGAGGTATTCTCCTAAAAAAGGTTGTGCCAAGACATTCTACTGCATTACCAGACACCGCCGAAGATCAGTTGGTTCCAAGCATGGCATTTGGGCCAAGGTTGTCCTAATGTGACTGAACCTTAAAGGGGTACTCTGCCCCTAGACATCTTATCCCCTATTCAAAGGATAGGGGATAAGATGTCTGATCGGGGGTCTCGCCACTGGGGACCCCTGCGTTCTCGGCTGCGGCACCCCAGACACCTGTTGCATGGAGCGAACTTCACTTCATGCCGGATGACTGGCGTGACGTCACAAGCCTCCGCCACTGAACCCGATACTCTAAACGAACGCCAGGTGCAGAGCGGAGATTGCGGGGGTCCCCAGCAATGGGATTCCCATGATCACACATCTTATCCCCTATCCCTAGGGGTTATCCAGGAATAGAAAAACACAGGTAATTTATTCCCAAAATCGCTCCCTGTCTGTCCATAGGTTGGGTGTAGTTCTGCAGCTTAGTTCCATTGACGTGGGGGGGGGGGGGGGGGTATTTTACTATCTAGGAAGTCTTTATAGTAACTGCTATATATCTCCTCATTTATTCTAGTGGACTCGACATCGCACAAGGTATACTCCATGGAATGGCACCCGGTGCTGTAAGTAAAAATTATCGATATAGTAAAAATCGGCAATTGTGCCTCCAATAAAATGTACATAGGAGCTTTTAAGATGGTTTCCGCTGAAAGTAGTTCTTTTACAATGGTTTTGTACTTGAGCTTATCGATATAACTTTACGCAGGATTGTAGTCAAGGAACCAGTTGGTCAGAGACCTAAGTTGTTGGGTGCCGAGTGGCAGTAAGAAGCCTCTCTGCCTTGGTCGGGGTTTTTAGATAAAAGGCCATGGTAGCAATCTGAATCTTTGCCCAAGTTTAATCGAAATCTAACTATGACTTTTTAAGGCACCAGATGATCTAAGTTGTCCTTACGAGATAGTTTTTTTTTCAATAGCCTTAACCATGAGGTGAAAAAAAAAAAGTTAAAGAGGTACTCCAGGGAAGTCAACTTATCCCCTATCCTGTAGAGGGTCCAACTGCTGTGATCCCCCGCCCTTCCCCGTGAACTCCTGTACGGTGCACAGCAAGTCACCCATCCTCGAATTGCCCATCCCCACCCTTGGAGACAAGTGGGAGTGATGGCCTACTCAGTCAATACTTTTTATGGTCCTAGTAGAGGGCTTTTGCCGTTCTTCTGCCTGCCGCTGTTAAAATCTGGCAAGGCCTAGACATAGGGGCCTTCACTAGGTCTTCCTCCGGCAACCATGGAAGCCTGTGATCACATTGTTGGGAACACTGATGGGGTTGGGATTATTAATATAGGTTTAGTTATCCAAAAAAGTGTCTTAATCCTTATTACAGACATGATTGGTTGACCCTTAAAGAAAAAAATGGAGCCATGTGACTTGCTGGAATAGCAACACTCTAGCGTATGTGGTTTTGTTTTCTTCTGCAGCTCATCCACAGCCCAGTCCCATTCATGTTGTTCCTTACCTCTTGTAAAATCCTCTTCATCTAGACCAGTGGTGTCAAACTGTGGCCCTTCAGATGTTGAAAAACTTCAACTCCCAGCATGCCCGGACATGTTAAAGTTTTGCAACATCTGAAGGGCCACAGTGTGACACCACCGATCAAGACTTAGCAATCTAACTATTGCATATCTCCTAAGTACATCACCAAATCATATGCCACATCGGGGCCTACTAGCCCTCCAGCTAGACACGACCTCACCAAGTGGTTGGGTTGGGTACTGCAGTGAATGGGCATGTTAAAGGGGTATTCCAGTGAAAAACTATTTCAACTGAACAACTCAACTTCAGCAGCTGATAAATACCAGAAGGATTTACATTTTTTAAAGGAAGTCATTTACAAATCTGTTTCTGGAGCCAGTTGATATGAAAAAAAAAATAGTTTCCCCTTTAAGCCATTGAGCATTATAGGACCCTATTTCTGTAAATGAGTAATGTATCTCTCCAGTAGTGGAAACAATGTATTTTGCTGTTTCCCTGAATATGAAATAGCTTTTCAAAAAAACACATGAAAACTATGTTTTTTTTCCTTTTTGTTCCTAAAAAAAGATATGTCCCCTCTTCGAAGTAGCCCTTGGCCTGTTGAACACAGCCGTTGGATTGGCCGGTGGTAGGTTCCTGTGTTTGTATGTTCATGTTAATCTGTTACAATTTAAGTGAATTCATATATTAAAGTTTTATTATAATGTTCTTTCTTAGGTCTTATACCAATGGACATGCTTGGAGGTCTCATGGGTGGTGGTGGTCCAGGAGAAGAGGGACAAAGCTCCCTAACAGATGGCTTACTTGGAAATGATCTTCTAGGCATGGGATTGATAGACGGCATTATGGATGGACCTGGATCTATTTTAACTGATATGGTTGACATTGATTTTATAGATAGTATTTCAGGTGTACCTGGAGATCTTGTAAGTGATATGCTTGACTTTGGTGTGGTAGATAATCTTTTTGAGGTAACTGGAGAGTTTGATGGTATTTTAGATATCCCTGGAGTTTTAGTAGATACTTTAACAGAAAACCTTGAGTTGGTTAATGGGTTAGACATATTCGATTTGGTTCCAGATCTGGACTCTATCACAGGAGGAATAGGTGAAATAATAGGGGAAATAGGTAACGTCATTGAAAACTTTGACGTGGGAGAAGTTATAGATGTAGCTGTGGAAATGGTATCAAACATCAACGATGTCATAAACGACGTAGCACAGGGTCTGTCTAACGAGTTACTGGAAATAGTGGACTTTGTGTCAGATATAGTGGAAGAAATAGTTAACATTGATGACTTTACTGGTGAATTAATCCAACAAGGTGTAGACACGGTCAACTTTGTTGGAGACTTAACTGAAGGTTTCATTGATTTTGACACCATAGAAATAATAGACGTGTCAGATATTCAAGAGGGTGTTGGAATGATTTCAGAGGTAGCAGAACAGTTCATTGGTGAGTTCACGGAAGGCATTAGCGGATTTGATGTAGAATCAGTTGACTTTGTGTCTACTGTTGTGGAAGGTGGTTTACAAGACTTTGTGCAGGATTCTCTTGATCTAGGCTTTGAAGTAATAGAGGGTATTTCAGGTGTTTTTGATGGTGATATAGCAGGAGGTATAGTAGGAGGTATAGACTTTGGTAGCGATGGAGGTTCCTTTGGCATAATTGGAGAAGGTATATCAGGTGTCCAAAGCTTTGTGGAGGACTCTCAAACAATTGATTTAGGCTTTGAAGTAATAGAGGGTATTTCAGGTGTTTTTGATGGTGGTATAGCAGGAGGTATAGAAGGGGTCATAGACTTTGGTAGTGAAGGCATAATTGGGGAAGGTATATCAGGTATTCAAACAGTTGATTTAGGATTTGAAGTAGTTGAAGGCATTTCAGGTAGTCTTGATGGTAAAACAGGTGGTATAGCAGGAGGCATGGGTGGAGGTTCTTTTGGCATAAATGGGGAAGGTATGTCAGGTATGGGTTTTAATGGACAAAGCAATGGATGGGAAATGACAGGAGGTAATGGAGAGGGAAAGTTTGAATGGTCAGTTTCAGGAGGTGACTTTGATATGGGAAAATTGGGTGGGAATTCAGGATGGGAATGGAGTACAGGTGATGTTGGAAGTCTAAACTTTGGAGAAGGATGGGAATGGAGTGGAGACCTACAGAGTGGAGGAGGTGGAATGTCATGGGGTGAAGGAGGCCTACAGAGTGGAGGAAGTGGAATGTCATGGGGTGAAGGAGGCCTAAAGACTGGAGGAAGTGGACTGTCATGGGGTGAAGGAGGAGGAATGTCATGGGGTGAAGGAGGCCTAAAGACTGGAGGAAGTGGACTGTCATGGGGTGAAGGAGGAGGAATGTCATGGGGTGAAGGAGGCCTAAAGACTGGAGGAAGTGGAATGTCATGGGGTGAAGGAGGAGGAATGTCATGGGGTGAAGGAGGCCTAAAGAGTGGAGGAAGTGGAATGTCATGGGGTGGAGACCTACAGAGTCTAGGAGGTGAATGGGACCTTACAGGGGGTTCCGGTGGCTGGAGCAGCTGGAGCAATTAAATAGCTGACAAAAAATTCTATAATACAGAAAGGGGCCGAATGATCTTACAAAATACAAATCTTAACTTTAATGAAATAATAAGCCTCAGTTAATTCCTCTTTCTCCATAAATGAAATGTTTCAGTGGAGCATGTGAATAAAACCACAAAAATCTTATCTGTCCTTTTATCATTTGTGAATTCTTTAAAATAAATTCCCTTGTTTTTTGATCAAAAATAAATTTCATTTTCAAGAAACGTTCATAGTTTTTCATTTATTGCCATACAGATGTTGTTGACAAATAAAGAAGCAGCCATAGTTTTCTGGAGTGTGTTAACCAGGCACAGTAATGTGTTGTATTGGGATATCCTAAAGTTAGGTTTGTGTAACACATTGGGATAGAAAAAATACTTGTGTAGAGCCAGCACAGGTCAATAAAACATGAAAACTTAATATAAATCCATAAAAAAAAATCCAAACAGCAGCAGAAAGGCACAGGGACATGCAAAAAATATGAAAAGGCACAGGAAAAGACCCCCACAACTAACGCTTTCAGGTCAAAAAACCCTTAATCATAGCATACATGAAACCTTAACACCTTTTTATACTAAAGGGAACTCCTATACCCAAGGTGATTAAATTAATGCCAAAGACATGAATAGAGGGGGCATGGAGTGATGTAACAAGGTGGCGTGGCATTACGTCTCCAGGTGCCTAAACCCAACGTTCTAAACAAACTGTTTAGAATGCCGGGTACTGCACGGAGATCGCAGGGGATGGGCAGACACAGTGCGATGTGCGAGTTGCCACGCGCATGCGCAGTATATTCGCACATTGCGGCATCTCTGCCTAGCTCATTGAGCAGGGGAGCGGCCGCGATGTTTGCGAGTAAACCGCGTATGCACAGCGACTCACACATCGCTTCAGTGTGTCCGCTATGAGCAGGCACATGTGAAGGCAGAATACAGAGGGTCCTTCTGCAGTGGATCCCCAGCGAAATACGCTATGAAAATCCACTCATCTGAACGTACACTTAGGAAGGTTTTTTTCTCCCAATAGGGGACATCTCTCAATAGTGGACACTTTTTTATTCCCCGTGAGTATCCGCTATTGGGAGATTCTACTGTAGTCTGCTAGTAACTACACTGCTCAAAAAAATAAATGGAACACTAAGATAACACATCCTAGATCTGAATGAATGAACTAATCGTATGAAATACTTTCGTCTTTACGTAGTTGAATGTGCTGACAACAAAATCACACAAAAATTATCAATGGAAATCAAATGTATCAACCCATGGAGGTCTGGATATGGAGTCACACTCAAAATCACAGTGGAAAACCACACTACAGGCTGATCCAACTTTATGTAATGTCCTTAAAACAAGTCACAATGAGGCTCAGTAGTGTATGTGACCTCCACGTGCCCGTATGACCTCACTACAACGCCTGGGCATGCTTCTGATGAGGTAGAGGATGGTGTCCTGAAGGATGTCCTCCCAGACCTGGACTAAAGCATCTGCCAACTCCTGGACAGTATGTGGTGGATGGAGCGAGACATGATGTCCCAGATGTGCTCAATCGGATTCAGGTCTGTGGAACGGACTGGCCAGTCCATTTCATCAATGCCTTCCTCTTGCAGGAACTGCTGACACACTCCAGCCACATGAGGTCTAGCATTGTATTGCATTAGGAGGAACCCAGGGCCAACCGCACCAGCATATGGTCTCACAAGGGGTCTGAGTATCTCATCTCGGTACCTAATGGCAGTCAGGCTACCTCTGGCAAGCACATGGAGGGCTGTGCGGCCCCCCAAAGAAATGCCACCCCACACCATTACTGACCCACCACCAAACCGGTCATGCTGGAGGATTTTGCAGGCAGCAGAACGATCTCCACGGTGTCTCCAGACAATGTCACATCTGTCACATGTGCTCAGTGTGAACCTGCTTTAATTTGTGAAGAGCACAGGGTGCCAGTGGTGAATTTGCCAATCTTGGTGTTCTCTGGCAAATGCCAAATGTCCTGCATGGTGTTGGGCTGTAAGCACAACCCCCACCTGTGGACATTGGGCCCTCATACCACCCTCAGGGAGGCTGTTTCTGACCGTTTGAGTGGACACATGCACATTTGTGGCCTGCTGAAGGTAATTTTGCAGGGCTCTGGCTTTGCTCCTCCGGCTCCTCCTTGCATGAAGGCAGAGGTTGCGGTCCTGCTGCTGGGTTGTTGCCCTCCTACGCCCTCCTCCGCATCTCCTGATGTACTGGCCTGTCTCCTGGTAGCACCTCCATACTGTGGACACTACGCTGACAGACACAGCAAACCTTCCTGCCACAGCTCGCATTGATGTGCCATCCTGGATGATCTGCACTACCTGAGCCACTTGTGTGGGTTGTAGACGTCTCATGCTACCACTGGAATGAAAGCACCACCTGCATTCAAAAGTGACCAAACCTTAAGCCAGGAAGCATAGAAACTGAGAAGTGGTCTGTGGTCACCACCTGCAGAACCACTCCTTTATTGGGGGTGTCTTGCTAATTGCCTACAATTTCCACCTGTTGTCTGTTCCATGTGAAATTGATTGTCAATCAGTGTTCTTCCTGAGTGGACAGTGTGATTTCACAGAAGTGTCATTGACTTGGAGTTACATTGTGGTGTTTAAGTGTTCCTTTTATTTTTTGAGCAGAGTATATATATATATATATAATGAAATGATCCTTAATCCCTTAAAGGAAATCTGTCATCAAAATCACCCGCACTAAACCTGTTACACAGGCTTGTAGTGCGGGTGATCCTGATTAAAACGCTTCTTACCTGGTTAAAAATGGTTCAGCGCTTCTTAAGATATCTATATTTTTAGTTTTCTGTTATTCCCTGGCTTGGGACTCAGTGGGAGGTGTTATCATCTGGGACTCGGCCACACGTCATTCTAGCTGGGCGGAGCGGCCGCCCGGCTCATGAATATTCATGAACTTATCCTCGTAGTCTAACTCCTTTTTCTAGGCCTGGTGGGGAGGGCTGCGCATGCGTCGCGTTCCGTACACCCGGCTTTTCACTCATGCAGCCTGTCTTCTTACTTGTATTGGGCCGCAGCTCGAGTGAAGCCGGGGGGAGAACGCCGCTTCCGGGTGTACGGAATGCGGCGCATGCGCAGCCCTCCCCACCAGACCTAGAAAAAGGAGTTAGACTACGAGGATAAGTTCATGAATATTCATGAGCCGGGCGGCCTCTCCGCCCAGCTAGAATGACGTATAGTCGAGTCCGAGCTGATAACACCTCCCACTGAGTCCCAAGCCAGGGAATAACAGAAAACTAAAAATAAAGATATCTGAAGAAGCGCTGAACCATTTTTAACCAGGTAAGAAGCGTTTTAATCAGGATCACCCGCACTACAAGCCTGTGTAACAGGTTTAGTGTGGGTGATTCTGATGACAGATTTCCTTTAAGGACACATGGCGTACTGGAACGTCATGTGTGCGCTCCCGATCTATAACGCGGGGCCATGGCCGGGACCCGTGGCTAATAGCGCGCGGCATTGATCGCGGTGCCGCGCGCTATTAACCCTTTAGTGGCGGTGTTCAAAGTTGAACGCCGCGTCTAAAGTGAAAGTGAAACCATGCCGGTTAGCTCAGGGAGCTGTTCGGGATAGCCGCTGTGAAATCGCGGCATCCCGAACAGCTTACAGGACAGCTGGAGGGTTCCTACCTGCCTCCTCGCTGTCCGATCGCCGAATGACTGCTCAGTGCCTGAGATCCAGGCATGAGCAGTCAAGCAGCAGAATCATCGATCACTGGTTTCCTATGAGAAACCAGTGATCAATGTAATAGATCAGTGTGTGCAGTGTTATAGGTCCCTATGGGATAACAATGATCAGTGTGTGCAGTGTTATAGGTCCCTATGGGAGCTATAACACTGCAAAAAAAAAGTGAGAAAAAAAAAGTGAATAAAGATCATTTAACCCCTCCCTTATTAAAAGTTTGAATCACCCCCCTTTTCCCATAAAAAAAAAAAAACACAGTGTAAATAAAAATTTAAATAAACATATTTGGTATCGCCGCATGCGGAAATGTCCGAATTATAAAAATATATTGTTAATTAAACCACACGGTCAATGGCGTACACGCAAAAAAATTCCAAAGTCCAAACTAGTGCATTTTTGGTCACTTTTTATATCATGAAAAAATGAATAAACAGCGATCAAGTCCTATCAATGCAAAAATGGTACCGTTAAAATCTTCAGATCACGCCGCAAAAAATGAGCCTTCATACCGCCCCATACACGGAAAAATAAAAAAGTTATAGGGGTCAGAAGATGACAATTTTAAACGTATTAATTTTCCTGCATGAAGTTATGATTTTTTCCAGAAGTGCGACAAAATCAAACCTATATAAGTAGGGGATCATTTTAATCGTATGGACCTACAGAATAAAGATAAGGTGTCATTTTTACCGAAAAATGTACTACGTAGAAACGGAAGCCCCCAAAAGTTACAAAACTGCGGGTTTTTTTTCAATTTTGTCTCACAATGATTTTTTTTCCATTTCACCGTAGATTTTTGGGCAAAATGACTGACGTCATTACAGAGTAGAATTGGTGGCGCAAACAATAAGCCATCATATGGATTTTTAGGTGCAAAATTGAAAGAGTTATGATTTTTTGAAGGCAAGGAGCAAAAAACAAAAATGCAAAAACGGAAAAACCCTCGGTCCTTAAGGGGTTAAAGTCCTTAAAGGGGTCCCTGGTGAAAAATTTTTTTTGAAATGAAACAGATTTGTAAATTACTGTTTAAAAATCTTAATCCTTCCAGTACTTATCAGCTGCTGTATGCTCCAGAGGAAGTTCTTTTCTTTTTGAATTTCTTTCCAGTCTGACCACAGTGCACTCTGCTAACACCTCTGTCCATGTCAGGAACTGTCCAGAGCAGGAACAAATCCCCATAGCAAACCTATCCTGCTCTGGACAGTTCCTGACATGGACAGAGGTGGCAGCAGAGAGCACTGTGGTCAGACTGGAAAAAACTACACAACTTCTGCTGGAGCATACAGCAGCTGATAAGTACTGGAAGTATTAAGATATTTTTAAACAGTAAAAAAGTAATTTACAAATCTGTAGCTAGCTGGAAGTAGTATCCTCTTTTAAATGTCGTGTGGCAGGGTGGTCTTGCTAACCTGAGGATCCTGTTGGCCCAAGTACTCTTTTGTCAAACAGGTGATACCTGTGGGGTGAAGTACAAGAGTACAAGAAAAAACACGGATATTTGTATAATAAGATAAAAATTTACTAAATGTTCCTGTAAAAATCTAGTTTCTTTGGCACAGAGTTGTGAGCTACAGGTGTTCAGCAGATAAGTAAAGAGTTGGTCACTGTCCCTTTATGTATTGCTTTAATCTCTCTCTCTCTCTCTAATATATATATATATATATATATATATATATATATATATATATATATATATATATATGTAGTCCAATAAAAAGCATCACATCCAGACCAAAATGAATGTGGTTTGAGTGCAGGCACAAAAGAGCCTCACGCCCCGGTCCCCTTGATATAAAGTAAATAGCAGGCAGCACTCAAAATTAAGTGGAGCAAAACTTGTGGTTTATTCCATGATGTAGTAGACAACTACTTGAAACTTGAAAATGGCAGGAGAGACAGCTGAAACTTTGTCTACTACATCATGAAATAAACCACAAGTTTTGCTTCACTTAATTTTGGAGTGTGGTTTACCCTTTTGTTGGCCTTAAAGGCAGCCTGCTTCACCAGCTGAGGGGGATTTGCTAGTTGCAGCTCACACTGCCAGAGTGAGCTGAGAGTGGAATCCTTCCCTGAGAGGTTGGAAGATGGTCAGCCGACTGCCTAGAGGCCTGGAAAAGACTTGCTTGATGCCACATGGCATGGACTCAGGTGTGAACAAACACCTAAGGAATACAGGTGGACTTTTGTTACGTTTTCCTTGGTCCTGCATTTAAAGACTGTTTGCCAAGTGTGAATGAAACACTGAACTTTGATTTGAAAAGTACTGTTTCATCGCTTCTATACTGCAACCGCACCTATTTGCAAGAGCGAGTCATCGCATTTGGTGGAGGATGCGGGCAACGCAGTGAGGTCAGCGATTGAGTTGCAGCACACTGTTAACCCGTTGGAGTTGTTGCTAAGGTTAATGGTCCTGCCGAATGACAGCTGCAGCGTTTTCTCCAGAGAGTCAAGGCAAAGCAGTGCTCCAGAGACCGCAGTGTTGCCAAAATGGAGGCTGTTATAAAAACGTTCATGGAGGCCAACTTGCAACAGCGGGAGACCAACAGGCTCCAGCAGGAGTCCACCAAGCAACAACAGGAGTCCAACAAGCATCAGCAGGAGACTAACCAGCTACTGTTGCAGCACATAATGGCGCTACAAGTCGCAGTGACGACCTGGACCACCCCTGATGCCTGGAAAGCAGTTCGGATGGCGATGCCCAAGATGACCCCCTCGGATGATGTCGAGACCTACCTAGCGGTCTTTGAAAAAGTGGGTGTGAGGGAGAAGTTACCACGAGACCAGTGGGCTGAGGTCATCGCTCCGTTCCTGTTGTCTGGATCACACCAGGCATACTTTGACCTGTCCGACGACCAGGCTGCTGACTATGATATTGTTAAGGGTGAGATCCTGGTAACTGGGGGTAAATGTGTTGGTCCAGGCCCAGCGGGTACGACATTGGGAATATAAGCTGGCTGAGGCTACCAGGCTGCAATATTACGATCTTTTACAACACCTACAGAAATGGCTACAGCTGGAGGTATTGAATCCCACTGCCTTGCTGGACTGACTCCTGGCCAATATGTTCTGGAGGGTCCTGCTTACTCCCTCCAGAGCTGGATTGGCCAGGCGTCCCCTAGCATGCTCTGGGGATGGTTGACCTTGTCGAAAAGGTATGAAGCCACAGTGAAACTGCGGGAGGGGGTGGTATAACCCAGGAGGTCTCCACCCTTGCACAGGCAGCTGGAAAGCCCTAAAAGCCCCGCCCTGTTGCTATGTTGGGGGTGTCAGGAGCTGGGACATGTAAGGGCTAATTGTCCCCATAGGGAGGAACCGATGGACACCAATTATGCTCTCCGCCCGTCCCTGTATGCTCAAAGACTGTGTGCCACCAGTGTCCCCAGGGCAGGAGACTTTGGTCACTTCTGCCATGTGAAAGTGGGGGGTAGTGTCGTGGAGGCATTAATAGACTCGGGAAGAATGGTAACTCTAGTGAGGTCCAACCTGGTGCCGCCCACGGAGTACACAGGACGACAGGCTGGAGTTTTGTGCATACATGAGGACCTAAAAGACTATCCAACCGCCTTTGTCAACAGCAACTGGCTGCTGGAATCATGAGGTGGCCGTTGTCACAAAGTTGCCGTATGAACTAATATTTGGGAGAGACTTTCAAGGGTACGTGTCCCTACCCCTTAATTCCCTGGTTGAACTTGATGGACATATGTCTTTTTTCGACCGTACTAACTATGTAACTATGTAACTATGTAACTATGTGTCTCTGTGGCCCCAGACAAGAGTTCCATAGACCTGCGAGGCAGGGGTGTCCCCAATAGACTGGCCCCACTCAGGGGTGACCCCCGAATCCTGGGAACCCGAGTCAGAAGCAATAGCAGTTGGGGTGACTACCACTACGGTGGAAGAGGAGGTGTCGTCTGCCCTGAGGGTAATGGTAGGAGATGTGGAGGGTCTGCCGTCAGGGCCAGAGTTGACAGACCTCAATGTAACAGGAGAAAATTTTGGTATGGCACAGCACCAGGACCTGACTGTCTCGGGCCTGGGAAAATGTATTAATTGTTAAATTCTCCTCCTCGCAAACACAACCTTTACCCCAAATTCAACAAGCCATTGCAGGGACCACGACATCAACCCCTATGAGAGTTGGAAATCAAGATCCCTCCACTCATTTTTTAGGAGAGGGGATACAACTCAGGGACAGAGAGAAGTGGGGGTACTTGCAGAATCAACCGCATCCACGCTAATAACAAAAGATCAAGAGATGCAGATCTGTAATCTGACAAGTTTAGTATTAACCTCAGATCAATTGCAGATATTGAAAAAGGGATTGTCGTTTACCCCCAGTCCAAGGTACAATTCCTTCGATTGGGTGAAAGATATTAACTTGTTCGCAAGAAAGCTTGCCCTACATAAGATGCATAAAAATAGAGCTCGAGATGGGAGCTCTATTATCAGACAAGATGAACAAGTAGTATTAGACCTGATAGATCTCTTGGATGAGAATGATACAGGTGTGAGAACCCCAGTGTGCCCACCTTTCTCGTGCCTGAAACCTAAATCTAAACTTACGCCATGCTTTAGTCAATATAGTTATATTGACGCGTTTGTAAAGATGACCAGCGCAGAATTAGAAAAGTTAACATCCAGATCCCACATTGACAACTTAACAAAAAGGGAAAGGGATGCGTTAAAACAACTACAAGAGAATGATAACATAGAGATAAAGCCCTCCGATAAGGGGGGCAATATCGTGATCATGATGAAAGAGGATTACAAGAACATGGTTTTCAGATTACTTAAAGATAAAGAAACGTATATACGTCTGACCGTAAATCCAACTAAACAATATGTCATTGAGCTGAAAAACCTTTTGATGGAAGCTAAACAAAAACAACTGATTTCTGAGGACGAGTTCAAGGCAATGATGAATAACAAACCAACGCTGGCAACTTTTTACGTGCTTCCAAAGCTGCATAAACAAAAAATCCCCATGCCCGGAAAACCGATTGTTTCGGGCAATGATAACCTAACGGAAGGCATCAGTTTCTACGTAGATCAAATATTAGCCCCATTTGTTACCACTTTGCCCTCTTACATAAGAGATACAAGAGACGCTGTCTCCAGACTCGAGGAGGTTTCCTTTCCGCCTAATACACTTATAGCAAGTTTAGATGTAGAAGCACTCTACACTAATATACAGCACCAATTGGGAATACAGGCGATTGAACAATTATTTGTGCACTAGGGGAACACAATTCACTAGTCACAATCAGTTTGTCACTTCACTTCTAATATTTTTATTAACACATAATTATTTTATTTTTGATGGGCACTTTTATTTACAGAGAAGAGGCACGGCTATGGGCACGGCATGTGCACCAAATTTTGCAAATCTATTCTTAGGGTGGTGGGAGGACACTGTGGTTTTTTCGGACACTTATAGAGAGTTCACTCAGCACATTTTATTTTGGGGTCGTTATATTGACGACATTTTAATTTTTTGGGGTAGCACCATCACTGACTTTAATAGGTTTGTTAAGGCACTTAACACTAATGATATTGGTATGCACTTTACATCAGAGATACACACAGGGACACTTAATTTTCTTGATTTGAAAATCTCCTTCGGACCTGGAGGCAGCGTAAAAACTCAAATTTATAGAAAAGAGACTTCAACTAATAGCTTCCTACAATGGGAAAGCTGTCACCCTCGACCATTAAAAAGTGGCATTCCCACTGGTCAGTATTTGAGAGCAAGGCAGAATTGTTCCAGTGAAGAAACCTTCTTGATAGAATCTAAACTTTTATACCAACGTTTCATGGCGAGAGGGTACCCTAAGAAGGTCCTACATAGGGCCTTCGCTAGGGCCAGATCCACTCCAAGATCTGAACTTTTAAGAACAAAAGTACCAACGCAGGATAAGAAATTGATCCGCTGCATAGGGACATTTGATCAAAACAATAGACAAATTATGGCCATATTGAAAAAATATTGGTCCATACTATTGACCGATACAGATATAAAGGAAGTACTTACCCCATATCCTAGTGTCACATACCGAAGGGGACGGAATATCAGAGAACACCTCGTGAGAAGCCACTATATAGAGAAAAGAGAGGCAACATGGTTAGAAACGAGAACAAGAGGGTCTTATCCATGTGGATGATGTACATTCTGTAAATTTCTACCAAAGAAAAAGGAATTTATTAATCCAGTAGATGGACGAAAATTTCAGATTAGAGAATTCATAAATTGCCAAACTGAGGGAGTAGTCTACATAGCAGAATGTGGCTGCCCCAAGATTTATGTTGGTAAGACAATCCAACAACTGAGGAGAAGAATATCCCAGCATTTGAGTACAATAAGGACTGGTACAGACACTCCCCTGACGAGGCACATGAGAGAAGTGCACCAAGGGGAGGCCCTGAATCTTAACTTTTGGGGTATTCAAAAACTTAAGAATGGTCCAAGAGGAGGCAATATTGATAAAATATTATTAAAAACAGAAGCCAAGTGGATACACAGACTTAAATCCTTGAGCCGTCAAGGTTTAAATGAAGGCTTTACCTTCTCAGCATTTTTATAAACCAGCCATATTTAAAGCATAAATTATTAAGCTTTTTCAATGATATCTAGATATTAAATGTTATTTCCAATAGGCTAAATGATGGGACACATAACAGCAATAGACCCCCATAAATCTAACAAACCAATAATGGTAACACCCCTGCCTTCCCTATCTTACTGTGGTGCAGTCTCATGGCGAGCCCTTAAACGGCTTGCCACGGGACAGCACCACAATCTTCCTCCCATCCTCTTAATTCTACAATATATACACACTATTGTGAATGGAGTAACGTATGGGTTCAGGTAGCTTAATGAGCCCAAAAAGGGAAAAACATAGGCAAATTATACTTACCATGGGGTTGGCTGGGTGTTCGGCTGGCGGGGTGGACTGGACCCAAGTCAGCATTATTAAAAAGTAAGAGCGCTGTGGAGTCTAAGTCCCAGCACATAAGTACTTGTGCAGGATACTTACAGCTTCATCGGCGCAGGCGTAGTGTGAACGGTCCGTATAATACAAACTAAGTGCCGGCGCAGATGGAATCGCGCAGGCCCGAAGTCTCGCGAGAAGACTATTGGTAATGTATAAGTTATGGCACAGACGGGACTGCGCAAGTGAAAACAAAGTGGCGGCGCAGATGGAATCGCGCAGGCCCGAAGTCTCGCGAGAAGAATATCGGCAATGTACAAGTTACGGCACAGATGGGACTGCGCAAGTGACGTCATAGGACCCACACCAATGAGAATATCTGAGACGCCACTGAGACAGCTGAGTTTTGAAAGGCCATATTGAGTGTCAATCAAACTCACAACCAATCATAATGGTGAATAAGGAGGAAGTTATTTATGATAGGCTTGCAGGGTATCAGATCAATGCGAGGGGAGTCTATAAATAGTACACGCCGCATACCCGCGCTGACAAAGCTACAGGGGCAGCGAAACATGTTGAGGGGGGCAGAGTAGGGACAATTTTTAAACCAGAAGCTTAGCCGCAGCTTGGATGCAGAATGTGCACTGCAGGCACATTCAGCTCAAATAATGGTGACTACTGTCAATGAACAGTGACTATTGACAGTAGCAGAGAATCTTCTGCCAATTCACATAATCAATATATATATCATACATATCAAGCTGCTTCTTTAGCTTAACCTTTTAACTGTGTGTCGTTTTGTTTATTTAGCACACCTTAATTATTAGTTAATAAAGCTTGTGGGATCACCATAAAGTATATGTATATATATGGCAAAATAGGGTAATTTTTGGATTCCCTTAGGGGAATCTATAGGTTAATAAATTGTTGAAGGTGCACCACAACAACAGGGGGATCCCAGACTATAACCCCCGTTTTGTGGTCCATCAAGGGATGCTGTTCCGGGTAAACCAAATTCGGGGTGAGAATGTCGGAGGCTGGTGTTAGAGTTAGCCCATCAGCATGTTTTAGGGGGGCACCTGGGCCAGCTGAAGACGCAGGACCAAATTTTGCAGCGCCTTTACTGGCCCAGTGTGTATAAAGAGGTCGAAAGGTATTGTGAATCTTGCCCAACCTGCCAAACCACTAGACCGCTACCTCTAAGACATACCTCGGCCAAACTTATAGCTAAGGAGCTAAAGGAACTGTTTTCCTGAGTGGGCTTACCTAAAGAGGTATTGACTGACTAGGGCACCCCGTTTATGTCAAAGGTAATGAAAGGGAAAGGGAACATATGGAGGCAGCTCAGCGAGCTCAAAGCAGAGTCTATAGTCGCCAGGCTCTGGTTCGGAATTTGAACCCGGGAGATCGGGTTCTAGTACCAACGGTACATTTCTGGCTAGGTGGTAGGGTCCCTACGAAGTGATTGAAAAGGTAGGGGAGGTGACGTACAGGGTACACCAGCCCGGGCGAAGGAAGTCAGAGCAAGTGTACCATGTAAACTTGTTGAAACCTTGGAAAGATAAGGAAACTGGTGTGGATGACAGTCCCCGGCCAAGTTTGTTAGGGGTGGAGTTTCCCATCCCTCAGTCTGGTGCGAGGGAAGCAGTTGCCACAGTGAAAATTGCTGACAGCCTTTCCTCTTCACAGGCTCAGGAGGCCAGGGAATTTGTCAGTAGGAACACCTATGTGTTCTCGGATCTTCCTGGACGTACTTCTATCATCCGCCATGACATTGTAACTGAACCCCAGGTGAAAATACGATTGAAACCATACCGGGTACCTGAGTCGCGGCGACAAGCCATCTCTGAAGAAGTACAGCAGATGTTAAAACTGGATGTCATCGTGGAATCAAAGAGTGAGTGGGCCAGTCCGATAGTCTTAATACCCAAGCAAGATGATACGTTGCGGTTCTGCAACGATCTCCGCAAACTTAATAAGGGTGTCTAAGATGCATATCCGAAGGCCCGAGTTGATGAGCTTATTGAAAGGCTAGGACAGGCTCTGTATTTTTCTGTTTTGGA
Organism: Hyla sarda; assembly: GCF_029499605.1. Classification (NCBI taxonomy): domain Eukaryota; kingdom Metazoa; phylum Chordata; class Amphibia; order Anura; family Hylidae; genus Hyla; species Hyla sarda. The sequence goes on along the minus strand of NC_079201.1, from coordinate 14,943,354 downwards.
CCTCACCAAAGGGTACTGGCAGATGATCTTGACGGAGGATGCCAAAGAGCATTCATCACACCAGAAGGTTTGTTTCAGTACAAGGTGTTACCGTTTGGTTTACATGGAGCTCCCGATACATTTCAAAGGCTAATGGATAATGTACTATGGCCACATCATCGGTATGCCTCAGCCTATCTGGACGATATCATTATTCACAGTACAGACTGGGAAAGTCATCTTCCTAAAGTACAGGCAGTGGTAGACTCCTTTAGGAAGGCCGGGTTAACTGCTAACCCCCAAAAATGTGCTATAGGGTTAGAAGAGACCAAATACCTGGGGTATGTCATTGGGTGCGGAGTTGTCAAACCCCAGGTAAACAAAATAGAGGTCATCGGGAATTGGCCCTGACCTGTCACTACCCGACAGGTGAAATAGTCTCTTGGAATGGTGGGTTACTATATGAGATTCATCCCCCATTTTGCTACAGTGGCTGCGCCCTTAAATGACCTCCTGAAGGGATACCAGGCCAGAAGCCTGCAAATTCCGCAACTTGCGAAAACGTGAATTTAACTACCAATCCCAGCTAAACCTAGCGTGACTACTGGACCTAATACCAATCCCCTAAATCTAGTGGAACAGCGCATATTAACCTCCTAAGCTCTATAAAACTAACGAGGTCCCAACCAGCTGTCAAACTCCAAATAGACTTTGTTATATGGACTGTTCCTGTTTAACCCTGCATAAAAGCTGCAGTAAAAGTTCCGACAGTTCTCTGCAAAATCTCCGGTTGTGGACAAACCATTTATTTAATACCTCTCTATCACTCTTGGGACGGGTGGCGATAGGACAAGCATATAGAGAAAACCCTCACCCTGGCGTCATGAGTGATAAGGGTTAAACAAGCACCCTTTACCGTATATACTCGAGTATAAGCCGAGTTTTTCAGCACGATTTTTTGGCTGAAAACACCCCCCTCAGCTTATACTCGAGTGAACTCTACGCCTGTTCAGTGGTCTTCAACCTGCGGACCTCCAGATGTTGCAAAACTATAACTCCCAGCATGCCCGGACAGCCATCAGCTGTCCGGGCATGCTGGGAGTTGTAGTTTTGAAACATCTGGAGGTCCGCAGGTTGAAGACCACTGCGGCCTTCATCATCATCCAGACCCCCCCCCCCCTTTAGTTTTGTACTCACCTCCCCTCGGTGGGAAGGAAGGGTGAGTTGGTCCAGGCCATCTGTGCTGCAGGGACCGTCAAGTGGGGAGGGATAGTTGTTCCGGGCTGTCCATCTTCACCGGGAGGCCCTCTTCTCCGCTCCAGGCTGGCCCCGGCCTAGTGACATTGCCTTGACGACGACGCATGCCTTCATGCGTCCCTGCGCATGAACGTCCCTGTGTGTCGTCGTCAAGGCAACGTCACGAGGCCGGGGCAGGCCCGGAGCGGAGAAGAGGGCCCCCGGTGAAGTTGGACAGCCCGGAACAACTATCCCTCCCCACCTGACGGTCCCTGCAGCACAGATGGCCCGGACCAGCTCACCCTTCCTTCCCACCGAGGGGATGTGAGTACAAAACTAAAGGGGGGGGGGTCTGGATGATGACGAAGGCCACAGTGGTATTCAACCTGCGGACCCCAAGATGTTTCAAAACTACAACTCCGGGCATGCTGGGAGTTGTAGTTTTGCAACATCTGGAGGTCCGCAGGTTGAAGACCACTGGATTGACAGGCAGTGATGATGACAGGCGGTGATGATGATGAAGGGGGGATGATGACAGGGTAATGATGAAGGGGGGATGATGACAGGCGGTGATGATGAAGGGGGGTGTGGGATGTATTTCCCACCCTAGGCTTATAGTCGAGTCAATAACTTTTCCTGAGTTTTTGGGGTGAAATTAGGGGCCTCATCTTATATTCTGGTAGGCTTACACTCCATTATATACGGTAGTTACCGCACAGCTACACCCCATATACCCTACACCCCCAGGCTACCACACTCCTGTCACCCATCTATACTCCTGTCACCCATGTACACTCCTGTCCACCCCCAACACCGCTCTATCACCAATGTACACCACTCTATCACCCCCTTTTCCCCCTTGTCAACCCTGTACACTCCTCTACACCCCTCTGCCTCCCATGTACACTCCTCTACACCCCTCTGCCTCCCATGTACACTCCTCTACACCCCTCTGCCACCCATGTACGCTCTTCTACACCCCTCTGTCACCCATGTACACCCCTCTGCCTCCCATGTACACGCCTCTACACCCCTCTGCCTCCCATGTACACTCCTCTACACCCTTCTGCCACCCATGTACGCTCTTCTACACCGCTCTGTCACCCATGTACACCCCTCTGTTACCCCCTATGTCTCTCTGTCACCCATGTACACTCTTCTACACCCCTCTGTCACCCATGTACACTCTTTTACACCCCTCTGTCACCCATGTACACCCCTCTGCCACCCATATACGCTTTTCCACAACCCCCTGCCACCCATGTACACTGCTCTACATCCCTCTGTCGCCCATGAACACCTCTCTTTCACCCCTACACCCCTCTGTCACCCATGTACACTCTTCAACACCCATCTGTCACCCATGTACACCCCTCTGTCACCCATGTACACCCCTCTGTCACCCCCTAAACCCGTCTGTCATTCATGCACACTCCTCTATGCACACTCCTCTATATCCCTCTGCCTCCCATGTACACTCCTCTACACCCCTCTGCCTCCCATGTACACTCCTCTACACCCCACTGCCACCCATGTACGCTCTTCTACACCCCTCTGTCACCCATGTACACCCCTCTGCCTCCCATGTACACTCCTCTACACCCCTCTGCCTCCCATGTACACTCCTCTACACCCTTCTGCCACCCATGTACGCTCTTCTACACCGCTCTGTCACCCATGTACACCCCTCTGTTACCCCCTATGTCTCTCTGTCACCCATGTACACTCTTTTACACCCCTCTGTCACCCATGTACACCCCTCTGCCACCCATATACGCTCTTCCACAACCCCCTGCCACCCATGTACACTGCTCTACACCCCTCTGTCGCCCATGAACACCTCTCTTTCACCCCTACACCCCTCTGTCACCCATGTACACTCTTCAACACCCATCTGTCACCCATGTACACCCCTCTGTCACCCATGTACACCCCTCTGTCACCCCCTAAACCCGTCTGTCATTCATGCACACTCCTCTATGCACACTCCTCTATATCCCTCTGCCACCCATGTACACTCTTCTACGCCCCTCTGTCACCCATGTACACTCCTCTACACCCATCTGTCACCCATGTACACTCCTCTACAACCCTCTGCCACCTATGTACACAGGTTTAACAGTGAAGAATTGTGGCTGGAAGAAATTGTCATGATGGCGAGGACCAGACGGAGAAGAAAAGGGAACGACGCTGATTAGGGAAGACATTATTTGTGAGTTGCTGTATAAAGCAGCACTGTAATCTACATACCCACAGATAAATAGACATTGTGCATTTTGTGCATTGCGGCGATTTTCCCTTTTTTTTGCTCGACAACTTTGGTAGGGGTGCCCAGCGAAAAAAATTTTTTCAAAGGGGTGCCCTGAGCCTAAAAGCCTTGAAGCCTAAAAGCCTAAAAGGGTCTGAAAACTTTCCGAATGCACTGAATACATGACTGCATGAAACATGAACTTCACAAGATGTTTGTTAACCCTTACAATAAAGTGTCACAACTCCAAAGTGTGTAAGGGGGCAGTCACGCCACGTTTGGATCCGGCTGCCATATTGCCAAAACGAGGTGTGAATGCCCCCTAACAGATGCACTTTAAGTTGTGAGTTGTGACTTCCATGGTTTGGACCTGTTTTTCCAGCACATCCTACAAATTCTAGATCTGACTGACATTTGGGGAATTTGGAGGCCAAGTCACCATGTTCAACCCTTCCTCATGTTCCCCAAACCGTTCTTAAAGGGGTATTTCAGCGGATTTTTTTTTTTCTTCAAATCAACTGGTGCCAGAAAGCAAGATTAAACAGATTTGTTAATTATTTCTATATAAAAATCTTAATCCTTCCAGGACTTATCAGCTGCTGTATGCTCCAGAGGAAGTTGTGTAGTTCTTTCCAGTCTGACCACAGTGTTCTCTGCTGACACCTCTGTCCATGTCAGGAACTTTCCAGAGCAGGAGAGGTTTTCTTGTACTCTGGACAGTTCCTGACACGGACGGAGGTGGCAGTAGAGAGCACTGTGGTCAGACTGGAAAGAACTCTAGAAAGAAATACTTCTTCTGCAGTATAGAGCAGCTGATAAGTACTGGATGGATTAACATTTTTAAATAGAAATAATTTACAAACCTGTTTAACTATTCTGGCACCAGTTGATTTAAAACCGGAGTACCCCTTTAAACAATTTCTCCAGAGTGGCAGGACATTATCCTGTGGAAAGATGCCACTGCCCTGTACTACTGCCATGACAGGGGAAGTGAATCTGCAATAATAAGGTAGATGGTACGTGTCACGGTAACACATAAATGTCTGGACCCAAGGTTGCCCAAATCCTTAACTACCCCATCAATGTTTACTCCTTTATCTCACTGTACACGTTGGGCTGTATATAACCCTGTTATCCAGCGCCCAATTTTACACCAAATGGTGCTGTTGTCATTGGCAACCACAAGGGCCCTGAATTACTTTCCACACAGCCACCGCTCATTGGGGGAGATTTATCAAAACCTGTCCAAAGGAAAAGTTGCTGAGTTGCCCATAGCAACCAATCAGATCGCTTCTTTCATTTTTGAAACAGCCTGTGAAAAATGAAAGATGCGATCTGATTGGTTGCTATGGGCAACTGGACAACATTTCCTCTTCACAGGTTTTGATAAATCTCCCCCATTGCCTCCAAGTGTTTACAAACTGGAATATTGTAATCTTTTATATCATTAGATTTAATCATTATTTTCATTAACCCTTCACTGATCATATTTAGTATAGACACCAATGAGAAGATTTATCAAAACCTGTGTAGAGGAAGAGTGGTGCAGTTGCCCATAGCAACCAATCAGATCGCTACTTTCATTTTTGAAAAGGCCTCTGAAAAAGGAAAGAGGAGATCTGATTGGTTGCTATGGGCAACTGCACCACTTTTCCTCTCCACAGGATTTGATAAATCTCCCCCCAGAGTACGGATACATCCTGTTTTTTTATTTCCTATTAAAACGAACCTACACAATGGCGGTATTCTACCTTTTTTCATTCCACCCCACAAATATATTTTGTTCTATTTCTCAATACATTATATGGTAAATGAAATGGTCCGGCCCTTTCGTGCTGGAGGGATGTCCCATGAGGCCAAAACGTTCACCTATTAAACCAACATTTTTGGGGTATAAGTATAAGATTTGTAATTCCTACGACGTATAAAAGCTGGTGAGGTCCTGTAAGTTGGTTTTTGTGAGGGGTTGTAGAGACGCCGGAGCTCTCATAGAGGGCACATTGTGGGCACAGACGTCTCCTGTTGGCAGTGGGCAGTAGTAGAGAACACATCTCCTCTGCAGCCCTTAGGATCACAAGAATTCTTCTTGTAGGTAGTTTTGATAATAACTTTATATTAGGGGTTATTTGTGATATTTCCATATATAATACAGATTTGCTGTATGGATAATTGTAATACTTCTAATACATCAGCAACCAAGGACGTGACATCATCAGGTATAGAATGTGATGACATCACAGATGGTGGTCGGTTATACCACTGCAGGATACAGGCAAACCCTTCACTTTCTGTTAGTTCAGATTGAGAGCGCTCAGTTTTCCTGAGAGTGATAAATATTTCTTCTTCTAATATGACGAGCCCAACCCTGGCTATCCTGCCATTGTTTTGGGCATTATGGACCTTCGTGGGTGTCCTTACCACCTTCACCATGACCATCGCACAAGGCCATTACCGGACAGGGGTCATCAGCATCAGGTTGGAGACTCTATAGGGACATTGGTGGGAATCCTACAATACACCATTCCGTTGTCCCACCACCACAAGAAGGGACACGCCCCCTCCCACCACACACCAATCACCTCCCACCACCACAAGAAGGGGCACGCCCCCTTCCCCTGAGAGGATTTCTAATACAGTGAGCTAATGAAAGGAGGTATTTTTATAGTTAATATAGGTGATGGAGGCAGAAAATGAGATGTACATGGTCAGGATTATGTACTGAGTAACATTTATTTTAATTTTTTTTGTGGGATCTGGCAGGTGCACTTTAAGAAAACAATAGATGTTTCTTGTTAGTGTTACTAGTGACCGATTCTTGTTACTAGTGACCGGCCCTTGTTACTAGTGAGCGATTCTTGTTACTAGTGACCGGCCCTTGTTACTAGTGAGCGATTCTTGTTACTAGTGACTGGCCCTTGTTACTAGTGAGCGATTCTTGTTACTAGTGGCTGATTCTTGTTACTAGTGACTGATTTTTGTTATTAGTGACCGGCCCTTGTTACTAGTGACCGGCCCTTATTACTAGTGATCGGCCCTTGTTACTAGTGACCGGCCCTTGTTACTAGTGACCGGCCCTTATTACTAGTGATCGGCCCTTGTTACTAGTGACCGGCCCTTGTTACTAGTGACCGATTCTTGTTACTAGTGACCGGCCCTTGTTACTAGTGACCGGCCCTTATTACTAGTGACCGATTCTTGTTCCTAGTGACCGATTCTTGTTACTAGTGACTGATTTTTGTTACTAGTGACCGGCCCTTATTACTGGTGACTGATTCTTGTTACTAGTGACCGATTTTTGTTATTAGTGAACGGCCCTTGTTACTAGTGACGGATTCTTGTTCCTAGTGACTGATTCTTGTTACTAGGGACCGATTTTTGTTATTAGTGAACGGCCCTTGTTACTAGTGACGGATTCTTGTTCCTAGTGACTGATTCTTGTTACTAGGGACCGATTTTTGTTATTAGTGAACGGCTCTTGTTACTAGTGACCGACCCTTGTTACTAGTGGCCGGCCCTTGTTACTAGTGACCGATTCTTGTTATTAGTGACCGGCCCTTGTTACTAGTGACCGATTCTTGTTACTAGTGACCGGCCCTTTATGCTAGTGACTGATTCTTGTTATTAGTGACTGACCCTTGTTACTAGTGACTGATTCTTGTTATTAGTGACCGGCCCCTGTTACTAGTGACCGGCCCTTGTTACTAGTGACCGATTCTTGTTACTAGTGACCGGCCCTTGTTATTAGTGATCGGCCCTTGTTATTAGTGATCGGCCCTTGTTACTAGTGACCGGCCCTTGTTATTAGTGACCGGCCCTTGTTATTAGTGATCGGCCCTTGTTATTAGTGATCGGCCCTTGTTATTAGTGACCGGCCCTTGTGACTAGTGACCGGCCCGGAGCTCTGCTAATGTTATACATGGAATCTATTTCTCCTCAGCGACACTGGAGCAGAATATCCGGAATCCATCGTGCTGACTATAGTCTCCACCGTATCTTCCCTGCTAGGTAAGTGCACTATGTGTATCTATAGGAATTATTAATAGTGCCATCCTGAGTACAAAGACGTAGCTAAAGGTGCAAAAGTTTAGTCTAGGCCCACCTGACCACGCCCATCAGCCATCAAGCAGACATGCAATTCAGGAGCATGGAAAAGCTAGGTCAGATATTGTCACCTAACTTTTCCATGCTCCTGAATGGCATATCTGCTTTTAGCTGGATTACTTTATGCACAGGCAGACTTCAGAAGTCAGATATTAATCCCTGCAGTGGCAGGCATGTGGTTGCTGTACTAAGCAAATGTGCCATTCAGGAGCATGGGGAAGCTTTGGCCTGGTCTTGGGGTCCTAGCTCTGTGTACACATTGGTGGGGGGAGGGTGTCAGGGAGGGTGCTGGAAGGGAGAAGTGTACAGGGATGGTGTAATGAAGGGGGTGGGGCCAAGGAGCAGTGAATATTAATGCAGGGGCGGACCCATAGCAGTGAATAATAATAAAGGGGCGGGACCAACAGCCGAAGTGAAGACTTGTTATTGTTGCTAAAAGCCCATTAGGAACGCTCCTTATTGCTAGATTCTCAGGAATAGCATTTAGACAGTTTGCTCGTATCTTCTGAACAGCTGAACGTAATGGGGTAAGAGAAACAACCTTAAAAAGAGGCTCCCCCGCACTATAAGCTTAGGTATTCAGGTTAGTCCGGGTGAGCCTCCCGTCAGTCCGCCCCTAAACGTAGTACTGTACTGATTGGTCTGTGTGACCATCTATGCAGCCACAGGCCGCAGCATATAGTGTAGTGACAGGGGGGTAACTGTGACCCTTGCCACCTTTATAGCTGCGCCGCTGCTTGAGTAACTACTAACATGGCCGCCATGACAGCTTCAGCACATGTTTTCAGATAACTTTTGGCAGATCCACCATATGTTACTGAATTATATGTCCTGTATATGTTCTCAGTATTAGTATCTTCAGTATCTTCAGACATGTATATGCTTTGTGTGGTATATATACCATCTATACACTGTTCTGTATATGGATTTCAGAGGCCGGGATTTTATACATCATCTACAAGTCCATGGAGATCCAGGCCCTGAAGAGAAGCCTTTGTGGAATTACCTACCAAACATGGCTGCTGACATTCGGGTGGATGACCTGTATTGGAAACATCATAACCCCATTGATACAGGTTTGTTTATACAGATTCTGTGGTGTTAGGGCCCCTTAGCTGGTCACCTATGAAGCCCCCTTACCCAGGAGAAGAGCAGCACAGCTGGGGCCATGTATTGTCAGATAACCTGCTGATCTGTAGGTCTTGGGACAGAATGGGCCTGAGCTCACACCCCCTCACAATGATATATAAGGCCCAGTATAAGACTACAGATAATATAATAACACCATTGGCAGATGTAGGATTATCCTGGATACTTACCATTGGCAGATATTAAGTATCCAGGACAATCATATATCTGGTAATGGTGTATAATGATATGGAGCTCTATGTGTTGTCTGATGATTGGTCATCTAGGACAGCATATGTATATTGTGAAATGTCATATTTTCTTTGTTTTCCTCTAGGATTCAGCAATGCTCAATGACAGCTACCTGGCGGTTTTATCCAGTACCATCATATACGGTGGAATATCTGTGGCATCTCAGCTGTATCCAGGCTCCAGGGACCGGAGATGTAGGCGCCTTACCACCACGGTGCTGTCGGTGACCATCTTGCTGGCAAACATTAGCCGTATCCTTTACAATTCACTATGTTATGGGATTAAAGGAAACTCCAGTAAATCCTTTCAGACACCATAATGTCTTTTTAGGTTCTGTCCTTTGCCATTGATGGTGGTGGAGCCGGGTTATCTTGTCACTTCTGATCGTGATCAGTGTTTTTCTACTAAAATATGACCCCATTCTGCAGGGTTGAGGTTATTTTCCTATATACATCCTCCTTTCAGGGTTATCCTGTAAAATGATGACATTATACACCTGTACAAGCGAGTACTGCACACAGGTATGTATATTCTACCACACAGGGCGAACTTCTTCACATGGTTATGGGATCCCAATCCCAGTAATTCCCACCACTGCATGGTGAATAAAGGGGAAGACCAAAATGGACAAAGTCAAATGTATATTTCTGTTTTATTTTCAGTCTTCCCGAATTACGCTGACCATCCTGGAGTGGGTCGTATTGGTGTTCTCCTGCATAAGCCAGATTCTGCTATATTGGGACTTCCCGGTCAGTATATGAAATCCAGATTTACAAGGTCTTGTTCACATGTAGCAGATTTGTTGTGTCTGGGGCCTTTATATGTCAGTGAATATGAAGGTTACAACGTGTCCGGCTCTTCTTTCACTTCGTAGGTTCTTACTACAACATCTAAGAGGAACATGATTGAAGCCGAGAGCGTCCTGAGTGTGGATCCATTGACAGTGCCTCTATTAGATCGAGCACTAGAGGATCAACCAGATGACGTGACGCCAGATGACGCTTCATCATGTGACTTTGTTACAGTAGAACTATTTTCAGCAGAGGACACAATACCATCAGACTAGGAGCAACAGCGTCCCACTGGAAAAGACCCCCCCCCCTCCCTCTCCCTCCCCCCCCCCCAAAAAAAATGGATGGATAGATCTATCTATCTATCTATCTATCTATCTCATATCTATCTATTATGAGAAGGTGAAAGGCATGGTGGTTGATGGGCGATATGTGTCACCAAGGTTCCTGGCCTTGGTGAAGTAAGAGCCGGTATTTAGTCAGTGTCTGTGCTGTGATGCAGACTGACACTGTGGATGTAGTATGGCTGGAAGGCCTATCTGGGACCACTCTTACTGGGAATGGCCAAGTGTAGGGTGGGGGCCATTCCCCACAATCCAGGCCGCCTTTTGTTGGCCTTAAAGGCAGCCTGCTCCACCAGCTGAGGGGGATTTACTAGTTGCAGCTCACACTGCCAGAGAGAGCTGAGAGTGGAATCCTTCCCTGAGAGGTTGGAAGATGGTCGGCCGACTGCCTGGAGGCCTGGAAAAGACTTGCTTGATGCCGCATGGCATGGACTCAGGTGTGAACAAACACCTAAGGAATACAGTTGGATTTTGTTGCGTTTTCCTTGGTTCTACATTTAAAGACTGTTTGCCAAGTGTGAATAAAACACTGAACTTTAATTTGAAAAGTACTGTTTCCTTGCCTCTATACAGCAACCGCACCTATCTGCAAGAGCGAGTCATCACAATACATATATACATAAATATATATATATATATATATATATATATATATATATATATATCTCTCAATCACTGAGCTGGTACAGATGGTATTACAAGTACAGCTGGCTTTAGGTAAGAGAGTACAGCGTAACCCCTTGGGAGCCCTGTTGCCTTGATGGGACTTGTGGTGCTTACACCAAACAGGTTTATACTGACTTGTGCGACGGAAAATTTTAATTCTGGTAGCTAGGGTCCTGGCAAGGTACCGAAGACTGTTCCGCAGGGGCATGAACTTCCTACTTGCGAGTAATTCTTTCAGGATTGCCAGTTGAGAGATAAGATTTGAGCTAGGCCTCTCCTGAGAGCACACGACACAAAGCACACTTGAGCTAAGCTGCTGCTCAGGAGCCATACTAGGGGGAACTGACTAACTCCTCCCTTCACTACACTACACAGGGGAGACTTTTGGGGTCCCCATTGTCAGGCAGAGTCAAATGGAGTTCACTTCTCTCATTTAAAGGTACAGTAACATGGAAAAATATATATACATATAATAATACCATAATTAATTCAAAGAAATATATTACTTTGCAATACAAACGGTGGGTCCATAAGTGGGCCGATTATCTTGTACTGCCAAGCTGCCCGAGACAGTCCAAAGCCACGGGACAGCTATTGGTGCTGGGACACTACAACATGATACCTGCAGATTTTACTGCATTGTATATATCATCTGCTCAGCTCCTCCTGCTCTATAACATGATACCTGCAGATTGCACTGTATTGTATATATCATCTGCTCAGCTCCTCCTGCTCTATAACATGATACCTGCAGATTGTACGGTATCGTATATATAATCTGCTCAGCTCCTCCTGCTCTATAACATACCTGCAGATTGTACTGTACTGTATATATCACCTGCTCAGCTCCTCCTCCTCTATAACATTATACCTGCAGATTATACTGTATTGTATATATCATCTGCTCAGCTCCTCCTGCTCTATAACATGATACCTGCAGATTGTACTGTATTGTATACATCATCTGCTCAGCTGCTCTATAACATGATACCTGCAGATTGTACGGTATCATATATATAATCTGCTCAGCTCCTCCTGCTCTATAACATGATACCTGCAGATTGTACTGTACTGTATATATCACCTGCTCAGCTCCTCCTCCTCTATAACATTATACCTGCAGATTATACTGTATTGTATATATCATCTGCTCAGCTCCTCCTGCTCTATAACATGATACCTGCAGATTGCACTGTATTGTATATATCATCTGCTCAGCTCCTCCTGCTCTATAACATGATACCTGCAGATTGTACGGTATCGTATATATAATCTGCTCAGCTCCTCCTGCTCTATAACATGATACCTGCAGATTGTACTGTACTGTATATATCACCTGCTCAGCTCCTCCTCCTCTATAACATTATACCTGCAGATTATACTGTATTGTATATATCATCTGCTCAGCTCCTCCTGCTCTATAACATGATACCTGCAGATTGTACTGTATTGTATACATCATCTGCTCAGCTGCTCTATAACATGATACCTGCAGATTGTACGGTATCATATATATAATCTGCTCAGCTCCTCCTGCTCTATAACATGATACCTGCAGATTGTACTGTACTGTATATATCACCTGCTCAGCTCCTCCTCCTCTATAACATTATACCTGCAGATTATACTGTATTGTATATATCATCTGCTCAGCTCCTCCTGCTCTATAACATGATACCTGCAGATTGTACTGTATTGTATACATCATCTGCTCAGCTCCTCCTGCTCTATAACAGGATACCTGCAGATTGTACTGCATTGTATATATCATCTGTTCAGCTCCTCCTGCTCTATAACACGATACCTGCAGATTGTACACATCATCTGCTCAGCTCCTCCTGCTCTATAACATGATACCTGCAGATTGTACTGTATTGTATATATCATCTGCTCAGCTCCTCCTGCTCTATAACATGATACCTGCAGATTGTACTGTATTGTATATATCCTCTGCTCAGCTCCTGCTGCTCTATAACATGTTACCTGCAGATTGTACTGTATTGTATATATCATCTGCTCAGCTCCTCCTGCTCTATAACATGATGTCTGCAGATTGTACTGTATTGTATGTCTGCAGATTGTACTGTATTGTATATATCATCTGCTCAGCTCCTCCTGCTCTATAACATGATACCTGCAGATTGTACTGTATTGTATATATCATCTGCTCAGCTCCTCCTGCTCTATAACATGATACCTTCAGATTGTACTGTATTGTATATATAATCTGCTCAGCTCCTCATGCTCTATAACATGTTACCTGCAGATTATACTGTATTGTATATATCATCTGATCAGCTCCTCCTGCTCTATAACATGATACCTGTAGATTGTACTGTATTGTATATATCATCTGCTCAGCTCCTCCTGCTCTATAACATGATACCTGCAGATTGTACAGTATTGTATATATCATCTGCTCAGCTCCTCCTGCTCTATAACATGATACCTGTAGATTGTACTGTATTGTATATATCATCTGCTCAGCTCCTCCTGCTCTATAACATGATACCTGCAAATTGTACTGTATTGTATATATCATCTGCTCAGCTCCTCCTGCTCTATAACATGATACCTGCAGATTATACTGTATTGTATATATCATCTGCTCAGCTCCTCCTGCTCTATAACATGATACCTGCAGATTGTACTGTATTGTATATATCATCTGCTCAGCTCCTCCTGCTCTATAACATGATGTCTATAGATTGTACTGTATTATATATAGCATCTGCTCAGCTCCCCCTGCCCTATAACCTGATACCTACAGATTGTACTGTATTATACAGTGGTCCCTCAACATACGATGGTAATTCGTTCCAAACGAGCCATCGTTTGTCGAATCAATCGCATGTTGAGGGATTCGTGCAATGCAAAGTATAGGAAGCTGTACTCACCTGTCCCCGCCGCTTAAGATGGTGTCCCCGGCCTCCGCTGTCTTCTCCGGTCCTCCGCTGTCTTCTCTGATCCTCTGCTTTCTTCTCCGGTCCTCTGCTGTCTTCTCCGGTCCTCTGCTTTCTTCCGCAAGGCCTTACTGGGCCTGCGTAGCGACGTCATTACGCCGCTGCATACGCCATTCCTATTGGATGACGTGTGCAGCAACGTATTGACGTCATCAGAGAGGGCCGAGAAGACACCGGAAGACCAGCGCTGGACCCAGAGGGCACCCCGGAGCATCATGGAGGGGTAAGTAATACTTACCGCACCACACGGGGAACATTAAGCTGCTATCCGGCAGCAGCTTAAGCATTTGGCGCTGCCAGATAGCACTTAATGCAATGGCCCCGACATAAAAAAGCATCGTATGTCGATTTCATCATATGTCGGGGCCATTGTAGGTCGAGGGGTCACTGTATATAGCATCTGCTTAGTTCTTCCTGCTCTATAGTATGCTACCTGCAGATTGGACTGGTTTTTTTTATGCGAGGGGTCCCCTTAAAAAAATAGTAGCAGAATGAGCGATTTGCATTATTTCTTAAGATTTTGTGTGGAAATAACCGATATGGCCAAAACTCTTTTAATTAATTTCTTGTGGCCAAGTTTGTCATCACTATACTAGGTAGATCACATACAAACGTTGAATAAAGTCTCCTTACAACCTGTCATGTCCCAGACACTGAGTTACAATACAAGGACAATATATTCCAGTCTTAAATGTTCTTGGCTCATAGTGTGCTATTATGTGTTAAGCGTTTTATCAGATTTTCTGGAATCGAATTTTCATAAACCTGATTTTGTGCCCATTCCCATCCTATCAGTTATGATGAGCTAATGAATGATAAAACATATGATTACCACAATTATAATTCACTTTATGTACATCTGATAAGTGGATTAGGATAAAGAAAATATGGCTCTTAAAATGGATTACGGAAATACAGTCTCTATTTAACTGACGTGTATGGTTTCATAACAAGGTAGAAAAGTACATTGTATTTGCAGTCCCTTTATCTAAAGATTAGGCTCCCCAGGGATTACTAAAAGGATTTGTTCATATTACAGTGATTAAAAAAAACAATAGGGAAAATTGCTATGGGGTCTCCAGCAGACAAGGTGTCTGTATTTCAGCCTTTCTATAAAAAGTATTTAGAGAGTTTTCTACTTTCTATCCATTTATTTCCTATACAGAACTTTCCAGTAAAGTTTGATGTTCTGATGGGAATGATACATAATATAGTACTGTATTAACGTTTCCCCCTAATGCTATATAACATACATACCTTTTTTGGAAGCTGGATGGTACTCTGTGAACAGAGCTATATAAGGCCCTCGCCTTCTGAATCCCATTACCTCTCATGTCTTTTCTAACATCTATGCTTTAACCAATCTCTATCTACCAAATTCTACATGTCTTTTTTCAAATATGTCTTGCCACATAGAACAGTGGTCCCCAACACAGTGCTCTAGGCCCACCAAACTTTTCAGTTTTTTCAGTTACTCTATTGTAATGGAACAGGAAAAAATCCAAATCCTGGTGGGCTCGAAGATTGTGTTGTGGACCTCTACTCTATACCACTCATATAAAGATCTGGACGGTTGGTAGCCTTGAGGACTGGGTTGGGGACCTCTCCTTTATAACACTCATATAAAGATCTGGACTGTTGGTGGCCTTGAGGACTGGGTTGGGGACCTCTCCTCTATAACACTCATATAAAGATCTGGTCTGTTGGTGGCCTTGGGCACTGGATTGGGGACCACTGCTCTATACCACTCATATAAAGATCTGGACTGTTGGTGGCCTTGAGGACTGGGTTGGGGACCTCTGCTCTATACCACTCATATAAAGATCTGGACTGTTGGTGGCCTTGAGGACTGGGTTGGGGACCTCTGCTCTATACCACTCATATAAACATCTGGACTGTTGGTGGCCTTGAGGACTGGGTTGGGGACCTCTGCTCAATACCACTTATATAAAGATCTGGACTGTTGGTGGTCTTGAGGACTGGGTTGGGGACCTCTGCTCTATACCACTCATATAAAGATCTGGACTGTTGGTGGCCTTGAGGACTGGGTTGGGGACCTCTGCTCTATACCACTCATATAAAGATCTGGACTGTTGGTGGCCTTGAGGACTGGGTTGGGGACCTCTGCTCTATACCACTCATATAAACATCTGGACTGTTGGTGGCCTTGAGGACTGGGTTGAGGACCTCTGCTCAATACCACTTATATAAAGATCTGGACTGTTGGTGGCCTTGAGGACTGGGTTGGGGACCTGTGCTCTATACCACTCATATAAAGATCTGGACTGTTGGTGGTCTTGAGGACTGGGTTGGGGACCTCTGCTCTATACCACTCATATAAAGATCTGGACTGTTGGTGGTCTTGAGGACAGGGTTGGGGACCTCTGCTCTATACCACTCATATAAAGATCTGAACTGTTGGTGGCCTTGAGGACTGGGTTGGGGACCACTGCTCTATACCACTCATATAAAGATCTGGACTGTTGGTGGCCTTGAGGACTGGGTTGAGGACCTCTGCTCTATACCACTCACATAAAGATCTGTACTGTTGTCGGCCTTGAGGACTGGGTTGGGGACCTCTAATTAAAAGTTCTCCCCATCCACAAGTGCTCCATTGCCCATCTCTAACTTTGCTCCATTCTTAAAGGGGTTTTCCGGCATTATACACCATCTTATCTCCTGTCCAAAGGAGGCGCTGCCTCCGAGACTGAGACGTGATGTCACGTCCACACCCCTTCGTGACGTCACACCATGCCCCCTGCATTCATGTCAATGGGAGGGGGCGTGGCAGGTGTCACGCCCCCTCCCCTGGACATGAATGGATGGGGCGTGGCGTGACATCACGAGGGGGCATGGACCAGCGGCCAGATCCACTAGTTATGTCCTATCCTGTGAATAGGGGTAGCTTTTCATGATGAGAGCCAAAGATCCAAATCCAGTGCATCGCCATATTGTTAATTATATAATAATACTCTGATTGCCTACTGTAAGGGTAACTATCATTTGGACACAGTGTGCTGCTTCATGTCCATTCACTTCTGCTTCGCTCAGCTAATGCAAGTCTATGGCACTCCGTAATAAAAATTTTTTGTTTTTGGCCAATTTCACACGTAGTTGTCGTAGACTAGATGGCTATCTAAAGCATTACTGTCACACACACAAAAAAAAAACTATTGACATGTCACACAGACATTTCAAAAATATTGATTGGTTATGGAGGCCACCTCAAGCAATCAGTCAGAGTACGCAGTGAGCCGTAGAGTTGTTCCCATAACTATATTTAGCAATCAGTAGGGGTCTCAGAACTTTTTTTTTGTAACAAATTGCTTTAAATAGGCACTATCATTAAAACAAATGTTTGCTATTGCACTCCTTATGGTAAATAAAAAATCTATCTAATGTACTTTGTTTAAAAAAAAAGTTTTCTAAGTTTTATTTGTGCTTAAGAAAAGCTGCCACTAGGTGTCTCCCTACTTGTCCAGAGCACATTTCCCCCCATCTCTTGCACAGACTTTGGACTCCTGCTGGCCTAGCAGAAGTCCAAAATCAGGAAATGCAGTCTGGAGTGCTGAGAGTGTGTTTGTGCAGCCTTAGCCAATCATAGCTCATCTCAATGCTCAGGGCTGTGCGTAGTAGAGTGAGGGAGGAAGTTCTTCCCATAGACTTTCACTGAGAGGGCGGTGCGTATGGTCATGAGGGACGGAAGCCTGCACTCAGCATTCGGAACTCAATGTTTCGGATGCTGGGGAATGGAGTAACCCTTTAATCTCCGGATCAATGTTCTATCCATTTAAACCTAGTATCCATAACCGGTTGTAGTATATTTTTCCAGAAAAAACATCCAACCACCCCCTTGAATTTTTATTTTATTTTTATGAGACATCACAACATAACGTGGCAGAGAGTGCCATAGTCTCAATGCTCTTACAGTAAAGAATCTCTGTCTGTGATGATGGTGAAACTTTCCTCTGGACGTAGAGGATGCCCCGTTGTCATGGTTACCAGCCTAGGTATGAAAAGATCACTAGAAAGATCTCTGTACTGTCCATTCATATATCTGTACATTGTGATCTTTTTGTCTGATCGCAGGGGGTCCCACAGCTGGGACCCCCACAATCGCTGTGCAATACACAGTGTTCATTTAGAACGCTGGGTGTGGGCGGCGGGGGTCATGACATCACGGCCACACCCCTAGTGATGTCACATCATGCCCCCTCAATGCAAGTCTATGGGAGGGGGCAGGGCATCACAAGGGGTGTGGCTATGATGTCAAGACTCCCGTCGCCCGCTCCAAGTGTTTGGAGCTAAATGTTCTGAACGCTGGGGCAACGGAGTACCCCTTTACTTTTCCTGCTCTTTTAACCACTTAAGGACTCAGAGCGTACCTGTACGCCCTGAGTCCACTCCCTTTCTATAACGCGGGGCCGCGGGCGTTTCCATTTAAAAAAAAAACTGTGTAAATAAAAATAAAATTATGTGTTTTCGCTGCATGTGGAAATGTCTGAATGATAAAAATATTTCATTAATTAAACCGCACGGTCAATGGCGTATGCCCAAAAAAATTCCAAAGTCCAAAATAGCGTATTTTTGGTCACTTTTTATATCATGAAAAAATTCATAAAAAGCGATCAAGAAGTTTGATCAATACAAAAATGGTACCGCTGAAAACTTCAGATCACGGCACAAAAAATGAGCCCTCATACTGCCCCGTACGCAGAAAATGTTTAAAGCTATAGGGGTCAGAAGATGACAATTTTAAACGTATTCATTTTAGTGCATGTAGTTATGATTTTTTCCAGAAATCAAACCTATATAAGTAGGGTATCATTTTAATCCTATGGACCTACAAAATAAAAAGAAGGTGTCATTTTTACCAAAAATGTACTGCGCAGAAACGGAAGCCCTCAAAATTACAAAATGGCGTTTTTTCTTCAATTTTGTCACACAATGATTTTTTTTTCCATTGTAGATTTTTGGGTAAAATGACTGATGTCATTACAAAGTAGAATTGGTGGTGCAAAAACATAATCCATCATATGGATCTTTAGGTGCAAAATTGAAAGAGTTATGATTTTTTAAAGGTGAAGAGGAAACAATTAAAGTGCAAAAACAGAAAAACCCTGAATCATTAAAAGGTTAATTGGATATATTGCCCTATGCCATGCCTTGTTTCCTTTCCTCTTAGACGTATTATACTCCATAATACATAGGGCATGAAGATTAAGGGGGGGGGGGGGAGGGGTGTCGAAGGAAAAGAATAGTTGAGTATTTTTCTCCCCATCCTTGACTTATTTTGGTCCCCACTAAGGTCTCTTCAGAGAATCGAAGTCCAGTGCTCATAGTACTATCAAAGTCACGGACAATAATTCGGTGACCATGTGTGATGATGATATCATTGGCTACAGTCCAGGAAAACGCACAACCTGTTATGTTGTAATATCCCCTGACTTCCCCCAAAGTGATTTTCTTTGGAAACCTGAGGTCACACCGGTGGATCCTGCATTGTTTCCACTAAGAAGGATTATAGGTTGGAACCGGGTTCAGGATATAAGACTCGCTATCAGTTCATTGCTCTTTGGACTAGAAGATGAACACAAAGACTTGTGAATTTCTTCAATGATTTATAAAAAGGTAAGCCATATGATTTCACGCTTAGAATTTTACATAAATATATGAATTTGATGGGGTCCCTAAGCTCTAAAGATAAGTATAATCAGTGACCATAAGAGCCAAGAATGGTCAAGTTGGGTTTTGGTGGTTAGTAGCCCCCTACTGATTGAAAGTGGCTAGAAAATAAAAATTACCACTTAAACGCTTCGAAGACCTCGGACCTACTATTGGATTTCTATGAAAATTTCCCCCCAAAATGTGGGCATGGTTTTCATTTTTTTTTAATCACAATCCCAGTCATTTATTATTTTGTTACACTGTTTTTGGTGTCTTTCTTTA
This sequence comes from Hyla sarda, assembly GCF_029499605.1. Lineage (NCBI taxonomy): Eukaryota > Metazoa > Chordata > Amphibia > Anura > Hylidae > Hyla > Hyla sarda. Next base: position 14,923,697 of record NC_079201.1, on the reverse strand, counting down.
GGCTGTGAGTTTTCAATAGGAAGGTTAAACACTTTGGCACATTTTGGTGTCTTATCAATGTTCCAAAGCTTTTCATACGTGTGATTAATATAAGGAATAAATGTAAGATAAATCACTTTGAAAAAAAAAGTGTGTGTGTGTGTGTGTGTGTGTGGGGGGGGGGGGGGGGGGGTATTCAAAATGAAATATGTTTACATATTTAATTCCTCCTCCATTCTTTACTTTAGATGGATAGATAAGAGATTGAAAGATAGATAGATATGAAATCGATAGATATGAAATAGATAGATATGAGATAGATAGATGGATGTGAGATAGATATGAGATAGATAGATGGATGTGAGATAGATAGATATGAGATGGATAGATAGATAGATAGATAGATATGAGATAGATAGACAGATAGATATGAGATAGATATGAGATGGATAGATAGATATGAGATAGATAGATATGAGATAGATAGATAGATATGAGATCGATAGATATGAGATAGATAAATATGAGATAGAAAGATAGATAGATATGAGATAGAAGATAGATATGAGATAGATAATAGATATGAGATAGATAGATAATAGATAGTTATGAGATAGATAGATAGATAGATAATAGATAGATATGAGATAGATAGATAGATAGATAGATATGAGATAGATAGATATGAGATAGATAGATATGAGATAGATAGATATGAGATAGATAGATAGATATGAGATAGATAGATATGAGATAGATAGATATGAGATAGATAGACAGATATGAGATAGATAGATAGATAGAAATATAGATATGTGGTGCACTGTCTGTGTGTTGAACAATGGCTATTGTATTGGTGACAGATAGACAGTTTGTGACACCAGGGTAGCGTTAACCAGCACACTCTAAAGTACAGCAGTTCTCCTGGGCAATAAAGACATCAGATGCAGGGTTACGGAAAACTGTCTTTAACTGAGGTGACGATTGATGATGTAATCGTTTACAGTACAGATCAGAGCAGGGGAAATGCAGAGTAACCCTATGGAGCCTTTTGCCTTGTTTGTACTTGTAGTGCTTTTCACTTGACTGAATATTAGTTACTGTAGATTTTAGACTTTAGACTTGAGGCCTCCCACGCTGCCTTGAGACTAACAGTAGTGCTTCCCTGGAATTAACTTACTTACTGCCAGGCTTGGACTGTAGACTTTTGGACTGGAGTTGCCTGAGGCTTTCTATCTTCTGCTATCCTAGATTTCCAGACTGGACCTGGGCGGTGGGGCATTTGTAGATGTGTGGTTACAAGCTTTTTGCTTCTCCTCAGGACTCCTCAGGTTAGCACAGATTTCTCCTAACTCCTCTCCACACTGTACCTCAGTTTTCCTCGCCTCTTAAACTGACTAACTCCTCCCCCCTACACTACTTAAGGCTTTGGCTAGGGGGCATCCCATTGGGCATCAGGGTCACATGGCTTACTCTGCATCATCACTCCTTAAAGGCATGTCCAACATTTATTAAATATAAAAAGACAAAAAGACAGGTGCGCTCCTAGTGCAGACAGTTTTATTGTTTAGGCTTCAATGTGCGCAAAAAATGTGAGGCTTACTGGATAACGTTGTGCTTAGAGCACAACACCTCTGCAGGCATATAGAATCGCAAATGAAGTGGAGGTCAGCAGCCACGGTTTCCTTTCCAGGTCCCTCTCGGTCGGCTGGATAATTGATGAGCAGTGGTGGATATAATCCAAGAAAAATAGGAATTACCATCGGGCGTTTCTCCTCCTTTTGGAGTCTCTTCACCGGGTCCCGGCAGCACAGATAATCTGTGCTGCCGGGACCCGGTGAAGAGACTCCAAAAGGAGGAGAAGCGCCCGATGGTAATTTCTATTTTTCCTGGATTATCTCCACCACTGCTCAACATTTATTAAAGGCAACATAACAAATACATCAGAAATCAACATACAATAAACTAGAGTGCAATACAATGCAGCACCTTGAGAAGTGGGGCCCATCACAGGCACCTGAGGCAATGTTCACCTGACAGGGCCACATTCGGTACTGGGACACCACAGATAGATAGATAGATGCATTAACATTATCGTAATTGAATCTTTTTCAGATAAATTGATCCAAAGATGTTCAAACTGTGGCGAGTCTGTTTCACGTGTATATTGATTATCCAGGCTCATTGTCTTAATGCTGCCATGGGAAACAATGGGGCTGTGCTTCGAGTATCTAAAGGAGCGCTAAATAATGGTGAGTCCTACATTTTATAATGTATTGTTTCTATGTTTCTAATTGGTGGGGATCTTTTGGGCATTTTGGGAAATAATCTCCAGTTATACAGAACAAGTACACACCTATAAATGGGTGGTCCCAGACCTGTGTACCAAAGTAATAACCCGGGGCCTGGGTGTAGCCGTAAACTTTGCATCCCCCTAGTTGCCGACCTAGATATTGTGCTGGACAACCAGGATGTTGTGGAGAATTAATGAAGTGCGAATGTCGCGCATAGGCATTAATAAGTCGCACCCCCCTTTCAAAAAGTCCTAATCTTAAAGGGGTACTCCGCTGCTCAGCATTTTTACCAAACTGTTCCAAACGCTGGAGCTTGCGCCGGGAGCTCATGAGGGGGTGGGGCTATGACATCACACCCCGCCCCCCGATGCAAGTCTATGGGAGGGGGTGTGATGGCTGTCCCGCCCCCTCCCATAGACTTGCATTGAGGGGCAGGGCGTGACGTCATGAGGGGCAGGGCTATGTGGTCACAAGCTCCCGGCGCCAGCTCCAGCATTCGGAACAGTTTGCTCCAAACACTGAGCAGCGGAGTACCCCTTTAAGCCAGGGTAGACCTGGCTTACAAAAATACCTCTGGAGAGCACTTTTAAAAAGTTACTCAAAAAGTCACAACTGCCGCATAAACCGCAACTTATTGTGCAGAAAAGTCACAGAGGAGAGAAGGAATCATACAAAGTGGTGTTCTGTAATGATTTATTTATTTTTTTCTTATGTGTGCCAAATTTATCAACCCCCCCCCCCTTGATAGTATGATAAAAGTATATACTCGAGTATAAGCCGACCCGAATATAAGCCGAGGCCCCTAATTTCACCCCAAAATCCCAGGAAAAGTTATTGACTCGAGTATAAGCCTAGGGTGGGAAATACATCATCCCCCCTGTCATCATCCAGACCCCCGTCATTAACACCCTCATCATCATAACCCTGTCATCATCACCCTGTCATCATCCCCCCTTCATCATCACCGCCTGTCATCATCCCCCCTGTCATCATCCCACACCCCCCCTTCATCATCCCCTTGTCATCATCCCCTTCATTATCCCCTTGTCATCATCCCCTTGTCATCATCCCCTTGTCATCATCCCACACCCCCCCTTCATCATCCCCTTGTCATCATCCCACACCCCCCTTCATCATCCCCTTGTCATCATCCCACACCCCCCTTCATCATCCCCTTGTCATTATCCCACACCCCCCTTCATCATCCCCTTGTCATCATCCCCACCCCCTTCATCATCCCCTTGTCATCATCCCCACCCCCCTTCATCATCCCCCTGTCATCATCCCCTTGTCATCATCCCACCCCCCCCCCTTCATCATCCCCTTGTCATCATCACCTTGTCATCATCCCCACCCCCTTCATCATCCCCTTGTCATCATCCTCTTGTCATCATCCCACACCTCCCCTTCATCATCCCCCTGTCATCATTCATCCCACACACTTCATCATCCCCTTGTCATAATCCCCCCCCCCCCTTCATCATCCCCTTGTCAATGTCTGATACAGTGGTCTTCAACCTGCGGACCTCCAGATGTTTCAAAACTACAACTCCCAGCAAGCCCGGGCAGCCATCGGCTGTCCGGGCTTGCTGGGAGTTGTAGTTTTGAAACCTTTGGAGGTCCGCAGGTTGAAGACCACTGCGGCCTTCAACATCATCCAGCCCCCCTCTCGCCCCCTTTAGTTCTGCACTCACCTCCGCTCGGCGCTGGTCCGGTGCTGCAGGACTGTCCGGTGGGGAGGTCGTCCGGTGGGATAGTGGTTCCGGGCTGCCATCTTCACCGGGGAGGCCTCTTCTCCGTGCTTCGGGCCCGGAATAGAGGCGTTGCCTTGACGATGACGCAGAGGGACGTTGGTAATGAACGTACCTCTGCGTCGTCGTCAAGGCAACATGAGTATTCCGGGGCCGGGCCCGAAGCGCGGAGAAGAGACCCCCCCGGTGAAGATGGCAGCCCGGAACCACTATCCCACCGGACGACCTCCCCACCGGACAGTCCTGCAGCATCGGACCAGCGCCGAGCGGAGGTGAGTACAGAACTAAAGGGGGTGAGAGGGGGCTGGATGATGTTGAAGGCCGCAGTGGTCTTCAACCTGCGGACCTCCAGAGGTTTCAAAACTACAACTCCCAGCAAGCCCGGACAGCCGATGGTTGAAGACCACTGAGGGCGGAGAGTTCACTCGAGTATAAGCCGAGGGGGGTGTTTTCAGCACGAAAAATCGTGCTGAAAAACTCGGCTTATACTCGAGTATATACGGTAAGCTAAACCAATGCAAAGAAAATGAGAAATTCACTTCAAAACTCACTTACCAACAACAATCATGAATGCCGCCCTGTCTGAATACTAATTGTACAACAACACAGTAAATGAATAATACCCCTCACCAGGGCCGGCTCTGCCTATAGGCAAAATAGGCATCTGCCCTCTTGAGGGGGGTGTTGCTCTGCCTGCCAGCTAGCATACAAGCCACCCGCTCACAGCCAGCACCACTCCCCCTGTTACAGTGTGTAACCCCAGTAGTAAGGAGATTACATGAGAAGGAGGTTTGTGACAGTGTGTAACCCCAGTAGTAAGGAGATTACATGAGAAGGAGGTTTGTTACAGTGTATCACCCCAGTAGTAAGGTGGGGTGTGTCAAATGGCGGATATACTGGGCGGGGTCAAGGGGGGCGGCAAAGTTAGCTTTCGCCGAGGGTGGTAAAAATCCTTGGGCCTGTCATGAAAGGGGGAGGGAGAAGTGAGTCCTAAGCTGTCCCCTATAAACACTCTCCCTGCCTACTTACCCAGACACCCTAGCGGTGAATGACAACTAGGAACCGGTCCCCTTCCTGCACTAAAGTGCAATGGTTTCAAGGTCAACATAAATTAACAATACAGTACATAGTAAAGGTACCAACCAACAGCTAGTTGTAATCAACCAACAGCTAGTACCAGCAGAGCTAGGGTTTACATAACCCCACCGGAGTTCACATATGGCTAATAGCATTAACTATTCCCTAGCCAGGGAGAATAGCAAAGAAAACTGTTCAGACACAACCTAGTGTCTGAACAGACACCACAACAGAAAAAATACAAAATGTACATTACAGAACCAGCTCTGACTATCACACAAAGAACATATACAGTAAATCAGTTCCACACAGCCAAGAGGAACAAGGCATTTAATTGTGCTCCAAAATATTATATTCCTAATATACATGTTTTTCATTTCCAGCTGTCTCAGGCCAAATGAAAGGAAGAAATTCGCAGAACAATTTGAACATGCCGGCCATGGGTAGTGGTGGTGGTGACCCTCTTGGGGGTGTGGTTGGTGGGCTGCTTGGTGGTGGAGGAGGTGGAGGTCTTCTGGGTGGTGTCCTGGGAGGTGGAAAAGGAGGTGGTTTGTTAGGAGGTGTACTTGGAGGAGGAGAGGGTGGCGGAGGTGGACTTCTTGGTGGGATTCTTGGTGGTGGTGGGGGTGGTGGAGGAGGAGGAGGTGGTGGTGGCCTTCTTGGTGGGATTCTTGGAGGTGGTGGTGGTGGAGGTGGTGGTGGAGGAGGTGGCCTTCTTGGTGGCATTCTTGGGGGTGGTGGTGGTGGGCTACTTGGTGGCCTTCTTGGGGGTGGGGGGTGGTGGTGGAGGAGGTCCTCCTGGTTATGCAGATCCTCATATTAATGGTGGCATCCTAGGAAATGGTGGTCTGCTTGGTGGACTGCTTGGAGGAGGAGGACTTCTTGGAATACTTGGCAATGGAGGACTTCTCGGCACAATACAGGGTATAACTGGGTAAGATATACAAATGATTGTAAAGTTCCTGAAGAATATTGAGGACCATTGAGGACCATGTGAGGCTGCTGCACCAGAATTTTCAAGTGGAATTTCTCCACTTGGAAATTCCATAGTGTGAATGTGGCCTTAGAAAAGCAGTTTTGAAGCAAAATCTACCACATTAAAAGGGGTACTCCCATACCTCAGCCTTCTCTACATCCAGTTCAGTAGGCTTGGACCGCGTCCGGTGCTCCAAGCCTTCTGAACCGCGTGTGCCCAAACACAGGAAGTGCAGCCTGGAGTGCTGAGAGGGGGTGGGGGGGGGTGGCGGTGTAATTTTTGCATTTTTGTTTTTTTCCTCCTTACCTTCTAAAAATCATAACTCTTTCATATTTTCATACACAGACCCATATGAGGGTTTGTTTTTTGCATCATCAATTTTACTTTGCAATGAAATCACTCATTTTACCATAAAATGTATGGCACAACCAATAAAACATTATTTATGTGGGGAAATTGAAAAGAAAACCGCAATTTATGAACTTTTGGAAGGTTTTGTTTTCACGCTGTACACTTTACCGTAAAAATGACATGTTTTCTTTATTCTGTGGGTCAATACGTTTAAAATGATACCCATATTGAATGCTTTTCTATAATTGTACCGCTTTAAAAAAAATCTGAAACAATTTTAACAAAATTAGTATGTTTAAAATTGCCCTATTTTAACCACCTATAATTCTAAAATGTTTCCGTATACGGGGCTGTATGAGGGCTCATTTTTTGTGCCATGATCTGTAGTTTATATTGGTACCACTTTTGCTTATATTTTACTTTTAATAAATCTTTTTGGGAATAAAATGTGATAAAAAAGCAGCAATTTTAGACTTTTTTTTTAATTTTTTTTACATTTACGCCCCATACGGTATAATTAACATTATATTTTGATAGTTTGGACATTTACGCACGCGGTAATACCAAATATGTTTATTATTTATTTTATTTTTTTTCACGCTTTTTGGGGGTAAAATTGGAAAAAGGGCCGATTCACATTTTAATTGGGGGAGGGGATTTTTCAATTTTTTTTTTTACTTTTTTTAAAATACTTTTAAACTATTTTTTTTACACATTTTATTACAGCAATCACTTGATTGCTAATACTGTTCAGTGCTATGCATAGGACATAGCACTGATCAGTGTTATCGGTCATCTTCTGCTCTGCTCGATCTCAGACCAGAGCAGAAGACCCCTGGAGATGGACAGAGGCAGGTGAGGGGACCTCCGGCCACCATTACAGATGATTGTATTCCTGCGGCAGCGCCGCGGGTGATCCGATCATCCATTTTAAGTGCCGCACTGCTCAGGAACTGTCCAGAGTAGGAGCAAATCCCCCATAGCAAACCTATCCTGCTCTGAACAGTTCCTGAGAAAGACAGAGGTGTCAGCAGAGAGCACTGTGGTCAGACAAAAAAAAAAAAACAACTCAACTTCAGCAGCTGATAAAGTACTGGTAGGATTAAGATTTTTTTTATAGAAGTAATTTACAAATCTGTTTAAGATCTCTTTCTGGAGCCAGTTGATATTAAAAAAAAAATAGTTTTTCACCGGAATGCCCCTTTAATTCTTTGTACAAAGTATGGTATGCAATGCATCTATAATGTAAGTGCTATAAAGAATACCTACTATTTCTTTCAGACTAAAAATTATAGACCTTACACTTCCACAAGTATCTTTGCATCTTTTGCCGGGTATTGGAGTTCATCTCAACCTCTACACAAAAGTGGCTATCAATGGTAACAGGTAAGAGCATAGACCAAAAAAACATTCCAAGTAGATTATTCTCTCATCTGTATTTTTGGAAATGTATATTAACACCAATCCTAATGGGGTATTTTAAGCCTTCTAGGATTTCTTGACATCTTGGTGGAAGTAAACATTACGGCAAGGACCAGACTGACCCAGGAGACATCAGGAGTTCCCCGGTTGGTCATTGAAGATTGCCAAGCTCTACTTGGTGGGATAAACATAAGGCTACTAAGAGGGTGAGGAGCAGTGAGTACAGTCTCCTCCATATGTTTGGGTAGGAAATATTTAAAAAAAAATCTAAGGCCCATTGTGTTTTCCATGACATAGACTACTATCGGGGATTCTGGATGGGCTTCTCACCAACCTTCTTCGAAATATTTTACCGGGAGTGGTAAGCTTCTTGTCTTGTCTTAATTTTAATCTTGTCTTTTTTAAAAACATACTCGTCCTTATAATGTAATTACTCCGACTTAAAAAAAAGTGGGTAAACATGATTAAAGGGGTACTCCGGTGCTCCAACATTTTGTTCAGAACGATCGGAGCCGGAGGTTGTTATAGTGACGTCACCACCACACCCCCTCCATTCATGTCTATGGGAGGGGGCGTGTCGGCCAACACGCCCACTCCCATAGACGTGAATGGAGGGGGCATGGTGTCACGAGGGGGCGTGGCTATGACAGCACGACCACTGACGGAGGAACCCGGCGTTTGCTTAGAACACCAGGTGCTGAGAGGGATCGTGGGGGACCCAAGCAGCCAGACCCCCGCTTTCAGACCTCTTATCCCCTATCCTTTGAATGGGAGATAACATGTCTAGCAGAGGAGTGCCCCTTTAAGAATTGGCAAGAGGGGAAATATGTTCAGAAGAAAGGAAACTTTTTGGACTTGTAGATGCATATCTCACTGACTATTGTTCTCTATCCAGATCAGGGGGCGTAACTTGAGGGGTTTTAGAGGTATCAGGCACACCTAAGTTGCCCCAAAGACCCCTCCACTACATAGGAAAACTCTTGTCTTATAAGTGGCACATGGCAGGTGGGGGCCCTGGAACTAAATTTGCACTGAGGCTCAAGAGCATTAAAGGGGTACTCCGGTGGAAAACTTTTTTTTTTTTTAAATCAACTGGTGCCAGAAAGTTAAACAGATTTGTAAATTACTTCTATTAAAAAATCTTAATCCTTCCAGTACTTATTAGCAGCTGTATACTACAGAGGAAATTCTTTTCTTTTGGGATTTCTTTTCTGTCACGACCACAGTGCTCTCTGCTGACATCTCTGTCCATTTTAGGAACTGTCCAGAGCAGCATATGTTTGCTATGGGGATTCTCTCCTGCTCTGTACAGTTCCTGAAATGGACAGAGGTGTCAGCAGAGAGCACTGTGGTCATGACAGAAAAGAAATCCCAAAAGAAAAGAATTTCTTCTGTAGTATACAGCTGCTAAAAAATACTGGAAGGTTTAAGATTTTTAATTAAAAGTAATTTAAAAATATGTTTACCTTTCTGGCCTCAGTTGATTTAAAAAAAAAAAAGTTATATAAGAGTTATAAAAAGAGTTTCTCTTTCAAAATGAACTATCCTGTCTGACATTACACAAGACAACCTAGTAAAATGAATAGGCACTGTGTAATACTTTATTTCTCCTGTGGGGGAGCTGTAGGGAAACTGAACATGGGCTGCGTCTGAACAGAAACCAAGACAGACATCACACATACTATACTCATTACTAAAACTGAATGAATTTCCACACCATAGTGACGTTATTTATCGAGCTATCTTTTTTTCATACCCGCAGTTGTGTCCGGTGGTGAACATAGTGCTAGACTTGGTCAATGGCCTCCTCCTCACTGTGAACTGTAAGTTGGCTGAATATATACATTATTCCTTTCACACTGCGATGTTCTAAATAGGTACTTCACGCACATCTATGTACGCAACCCCAGCGCCAGTATGGATGTCAGGCTTGGGCCAGTATATGGATGTCAGGCCTGTGGACAGGCAAATCTTCAGCAGCTGCAGAATCTTCTTATATGGATCAAATTTTATATGTAACATATTGAAAGGTTTAAAGGAGTAGTCCGGTGGTGAAAAACGTATCCCCTATCCTAAGGATAGGGGATAAGTTTCAGTTCACGGGGGGGGGGGGGGGGGGGGGGGCGACCGCTGGGATCCCCGCGATCATACATCTTATCCCCTATCCTTTGGATAGGGAATAAGATGTCTAAGGGCGGAGTACCTCTTTAAATATCTTTCCACTCTGAGTATTAAAAGGGGGAGGGGGGTTGTGGCAATTTATCATGGGCTGTGCCTGGTGCAGTCGCGAAAATTCACACATTTTTGCGCAAACTCTCATTAAAAGTTTTGCCACTGTTTGCCTCCCCCCTCCATTTGCCATTAAAGCTTCCTTGGAACAATACATGTTATTTTCTGAAATAAGCCGCTCACTTTGTTGTATACTTATTTTTTTGCAGCGCTGGTTCCCCTCGGGTTAATAGGCAGTATTCAGTATACGGTATCAAGTCTTCCATTAGTCACTGGACAGTTCATTGAATTGGATTTAAATGTAAGTCAATTTACGGAATGCTAAAAGCTAAATATTCAGATGTCAAACACCAACTCTATAAATAGTTTTTTTTTTAAAGGGGTACTCCCATGGAAAACATTTTTATTTTAATCAACTGGTGCCAGAAAGTTTGTAAATGACTTCTATTAAAAAAAACTTAATCCTTCCAGTACTTATCAGCTGTTGTTTGCTCCACAGGAAGTTCTTTTCTTTTTGAATTTCCTTTCTCTCTGACCACAGCGCTCTCTGCTGACACCTCTGTTAATTTTAGGAACTGTCTGGAGCAGGATAGATTTGCTATGGGGACTTGCTCCTACTCTGGACAAATCCTGAAATGCACAGAGGTGTCAGCAGAGAGCACTGTGGTCAGAGAGAAAGGAAATTCAAAAAGAAAATAACTTCCTGTGGAGCAAACAACAGCTGATAGGTACTGGAAGGATCAAGATTTTTTCATTTTTAATTTACAAATCTGTTTAACTTTCTGGCACCAGTTGCTTTAAAAAACTATTTTCCAGGGTAGTAACCCTTTAAAGATGTTCCTACCTGTACTGTGACTCCTTATCAAGCAAATAAAAGCAAGTTTTAAGTGCACTTCCAGCGCCGGACATCTTTCTTCTTGGATTACATTGGTGAAGCCAGGGCGGGACCGGCGGGTCTGATTGCGCAGGTGTGCACCTGAGGTCATTGGTGAAAGAGCGGACAGTGCTACTTGTTTGCGGAAATCTAAAACACTCCAGAGAGAGAACTCGGATTTTAGTAAATCAGGGCCAATGTGCTTTTTTTTTGTTTTTTCCATTAGTTTGCTATCATCTGATGAAGGGGAATAAAACCCCCAAAACATGGTAATGGTGTTATCTGCTGAATCCAAAAGACTGGACCACAAAATGTTTATTAAAGGAGATATCCAGTGGTGACTCAGTGGTGAACAACTTATCTCCTATCCTAAGGATAGGGGATAAGTTGCAGACTGCGGGGGCCCCCCGCGATCTCCTGTACGGAACCCCGACAGCCCGCGGGAAGGGGGCGTGTCGACCTCCGCACGAAGCGGCTGCCGACACGCCCCCTCAATACAACTCTATGGCAGAGCCGAAGCGCTGCCTTCGGCAATCTCCGGCTCTGCCATAGAGATGTATTGAGGGGGCGTGTCGGCCGCCACTTCGTGCGGGGGTCGACACCCGCTATCTGGAAGAGAGATCGCAGGGGGCCCCAGCGGTCGGACCCCCCACGATCTCAAACTTATCCCCTATCCTTAGGATAGGGGATAAGTTTTTCACCACTGGACTACCCCTTTAAGAATGTCTTCTGTATTTTTCTTTTGAGTGCAGCACCTACTTCTGAGTCCCTTTTACATATACTTCCAGTTCTTTGGTATAGAGATTTGCTTGATGAGCTGCCATGGAGGCAACCATGCATTAATAGAGCCAGCTATAGCATTTCATGACTATACATGAGTATTGTGGGCGTGATACAGAAAAAAATGGTCAATCTTTATCTCCATAAAATTGACTTCTTTATTGTTATATCATAGTAAAATTCTTGTTACTGACTAGGCACAATGATATCCAGTGCCGACAGGTTTTGAACTGGTATGGTCTTAGTCATGGTGAGCATGATGATTTCAATGCAGAAGCCTGCATTGAAATTTTTTGTTTAAACATATTTGAAATTAAATTGATACATCTAATAAAATTAAGAATGAAAGTTTATTTACTATTTGTAAACAGTTGACTATAGCGATATTTTATTTTGCCATAGACAGTGGTGAGTCAGCTGGGTGGTGGCCTCATTGACTACCCTCTTGGCAACAGTGAGCGCATTTCTTTGCCACCAATGAAAGAAGCCTCTGAATCCCAACTTGGTCTCTCTGCCAATTTCCTGGGATGTGTTTTGACTGCTCTGCAAAAAGAAGGTCTGATGGACCTTGAAATAACAAACGGAGATGTAAGTAACAGGAACTCCAGCATTTAACATAACGTAAAGTTCCATTTTATCATACTGGACAGGTCCGTCGCTACAGGAAAGGCAAACCAAGCAATTGCTTGGGGCCCCGAGCAGAGCCGGTGCTTGTTGTGCCGGGCGGTCCTTCTGCCCCTATTCCGGTTCGGCAGCTCAGGATGTCCCCGCCCCCAGTTAAGTGCAGTACAGCCACGCGCGTCAGCCTCGTATTGACGTTCACTCACGTCAAGCTCCCAGAATTCAAGGGCCAGCGTTACTACGTCCTGACGCCGGCCCTAGGTATTCTGAGACCGTGACGTGCACGAACATCATTACTGCGCGTTACGCGTAGCTGTGCAAGCCCTTATCTGGGGACTGGGGAAGGTTCTGCCCTGAATTCCCGGCAACTGCAGCAGCAGAGGTACCAGCCGGTGTGGGGGGTCTAATCTAGGGGTACTACCCCCCAGTAGGCAGGTAGTAGTCCCAGTACCCCAGGAAGGGGTTAATCTGGGGGTACTACCTGCCTACTTGGGGGGGGGGGGTTTAATCCTCCATGTCTAGTAGGGGGTGTCAAATACATCCTGGCATAGCGAACATAATTAGCAGAAGACAAGTCTACGTCATAGTACCATGTATATTCTTTCAAGTCAACCTCTATATGAATGTATTTCATAGAAATGTCAGCTCATGATGGTGGAACGTCTTATTCAGAGCTAACAGACCGACTTATTGCCGTATACAGGTCCCTGGAGTTCCACCACTTACTACAACTGTTCTCGGGGGAGTCATTCCAAAGGTAGGAATAAAGGGCAATAGTATAAATGCTTCCTAAATATTGCTTGAATAATATTATATATAGAGAGCATCTAATGATCTTTCACCTCAAGGCATTTTTTGCCATGTTTCTAGATTACTGAGAAAATCATGATGCTTTGGATTGAACCTTTCGTATAGACCAGCAACATTTAAAGGGGTAATCCAGGAATAGAAAACCAGAGCAAATTCCTTTCAAAAACCGCTCCCCGTCTGTCCCCAGGTTGTGTGTGGCATTACAACTTGGCTCCATTCATTTCAATGAAACTGAGCTGCAATATCAGACACAACATGAGGACAGTGAGGAGCAGTTTTTGAAAGAAATTAGCCTTGTTTTTCTATTCCTGGATAACCCCTCTAGAGGAACATTCTGTTCCGAATGCTGGGTGTGGGCTGCGGGGGTTGTGATGTCATGGCCACGCCCCACATGATGTCACACCCCCTCAATGCAAGTCTATTGGGGGGGGGGGCATGTGTATGGAGTTATATATGTATAAATATATATATATATATACATATATATATATATATATATATATATATATATACTTACATCCCTAACTGCGTCCGATTTTTGTCTTTCTGATATAGGTGGCTGCAATGTATAGACAAGAAAGGCCGCTCCTCTTAAAGATTACTGTTCCCAGACCTCCAGTTGTTAAACTACAGAACAAGAAAGGTCTTGTGATATTATTTGTTAAAACAGAAATCCTGGTCTCCAACCCGGACTCCTCGCTGACCTCACTCTGTGTCCTTGGCGTGGTAAGTAAGACGCATCTCAGACTCCTAAATAGGTGACATCTTTGTGATACAAGCTATTATATTGGGTAAAAAGAGCAAAATGACCAACAGGATAAGAAATAGTGCAAATGTCTTGCAAGGGCTGTGGCAGAACATCACATTTCGCAGCAGACTATCACACAATCAGTCAGGTTGCGGCACATGCTATTCATTCCCTGTCTGTTCCTCTGCCTGTGGCTCAGAACGAGGCAGCACCTCATTCCAGCGGCGTAGAGTGGGTTGTCAGCACCCGGGGCAAGGCAAGTAATTTGCGCCCCCTAACCCGTGGATTTTAGCACTCGAGTCTATTCCACTAGATTAGTTAAAGAAACCCTTACCCCCTAAGCACATGTATTGTTTGTTATGAAAATACTGATAAATAAATGAAAGGTTGCTAGACCCCACTGGCTTACATCAACTTATGTTGAGCTGGAGCAGCTACATATGGATCGAAATCTGTCTCGTCACTGTTGAACCAACCAAACTTCAATCCATCTGGTCAACTCAACATGCCAGTCTTGACCTGCAGACCGGGAACATCCCAAAGAACATCCCAAAGCCGCTGCACTGTCCCTCCCCCAGATAGTCCCTCGCTCTCTCTTCGCACCCACCGCACACCTGGCACCCCCCCCCCCCCCCCTCCACAGTGGGCGGCTCGGATCGGATTCGCACAGCCAGCACTGCAGAGAGAGTAAGTGAGCCAGGCAGGGGCAGAGAGCTGCGAGTGCGAGCGCGCCCCCCCAGATGTTGCGCCCAGTGCGGCCGCCCCCCCCCTGCACCCCCACGCTACGCCACTGCCTCATTCTCCCTCGATGTCTTAACAAAGATATATATATATATATATATATATATATATATACACATAAGACAGGGAGATGGTGATGTAGCTGTACGGGCTGGTTAGAGGTGACAATATCCTCAGGGGGTGAGGCTAGAGCTCAGAGAAGACAAGATCCAGCCACAGTTTCTAAAACAGCAGAGGATGATGCGTTGTCTCGGGAGAGAGGGAGAGGAGAGGTGAAGCTGCTGAGACAAAACCACACTGATAATAAGAGAACTACATAACTTTCTGTCAAGAGAGCAGGAGAAGCCTGGGAGCTGCTGAGGCAGCACCACACTGACAATGAGAGGACTATAAAACTTCCTGTCAGGGTTGAATCACACAAATACATGCTGAAACCAGCACAATGTGTGATAACACTGTATTAGTAAGCTATATATCTTAGGGTGAGGGTCTTTTTTAAATACACTTTTTTGATACTGGTATACATCTTTAAGTAGAGCATGTACATATGTTTGACTGGTAAGAGACTGACTTCTAAAAAAGCTTAATGATCCTGGCCACAAAAGTTCTATGTCTCCCTTTAGCAGTGAAGTGGTGGGCGTCCATACATTACAGAGAATGGGAGAAACTATTTAAAGGGGTATTCCAGTGGAAAAAAATTTTTTTTTCATATCAACTGGCTCCAGAAAGTTAAACAGATTTATAAATTACTTCTATATACAAAGCTTAATCCTTCCAGTACTTATCAGCTGCTGAAGTTGAGTTGTTCTTTTGTGAATGACAACAGTGTTCTCTGCTGACACCTCTGTCTGTCTCAGGAACAAGAGTAAGAGCAAATCCCCATAGCAAACCTATCCTGCTCTGGACAGTTCCTGAGACAGACAGAGGTGTCAGCAGAGAGCACTGTTGTCAGGCAGAAAAGAACAACTCAACTTCAGCAGCTGATAAGTACTGGAAAGATTTTTATATAGAAGTAATTTATAAATCTGTTTAACTTACTGGAGCCGGTTGATATGAAAAAAAAAAAAATAAATATATAAAAAAACCTTTAAGCAGTTTCCCTATTCAACTTAAAGGGGTTCGGAATATTTAGTTCCGAATGCTGGGTGGGGGCTGGAGCCCGCACTCATCATTCGGAACTAAATGTTCTGAACACTGGGGCAGTGGAGTACCCCTAAAATACTGCATACAGGAGACACAATGGACCAGTTGTATGGGATGTGCACCCAAACACCTATATTGGGCTCTCTCGATCATCAGTGGTAGAGATGAGTCACTTACTGTAATGTCCCATTAAGTAAATGTAAAAACTAACATAACAACGTACAGTCAAGCAAGCAATTCTTTTCAGCAATCTGCTTTATGTCACATTGTGGATCTCATTCTAGGACGCACAGTTAGAAGCTCGGTTTTCTGTAGCAGGAGATAAACTGAAGATCTCAATGTCTGTGGAGAGGTAATGATAGACAAATGAAGGAATATATTTTGTTTAAAAACAATAAAAAATATGGTGTGAACTAGATAAGCAGATGTCTTGGTCCTGAGTGATAAAGCTCATAGGGTCCAATAGGATAATGGACACCCTCTTTGTAGTAACTTCAGGGTTCTGGCTGTGGACTGAACTTAAAACTAACCTTCCGTTACATGACAAGTTGTTACTTGCTTATTATGTGCCTAATATGTGGCTAAAAGTAAGTCCTTGTCTTCATAGTCTCCTTCTGATATT
The DNA here is from genome assembly GCF_029499605.1 of Hyla sarda. Lineage (NCBI taxonomy): Eukaryota > Metazoa > Chordata > Amphibia > Anura > Hylidae > Hyla > Hyla sarda. Next base: position 14,907,279 of record NC_079201.1, on the reverse strand, counting down.
CAACGACCTCTAAATTTCCAGGACTCATGTAGGAGTACCCAGCATACTACCTTTGATATGTGGCCTATGTACAGTAAAGATCACATATCAACAGCTCAGTATATAGAAAGGATGGGGAGAGGGATAGCTATAGACATGTGCTCCAGTTTCAATATCTCCACAGTGCAGAAATAAATACCTCTCCATCAGCAACAAACCAACACCACAGTGCAGCAATGAATACTTCACCAGCAACAAACAAACCAACACCACAGTGCAGCAATAAATACTTCTCCACCAGTGACAACCAACACGGAAGCACAGCAATACATATTCCTCCATCAGCGACAAACCAACACCACAGTGCAGCAATGAATACTTCACCAGCAACAAACAAACCAACACCATGGTGCAGCAATAAATACTTCTCCACCAGTGACAACCAACACGGAAGCACAGCAATACATACTCCTCCATCAGCGACAAACCAACACCCCAGTGCAGCAATACATATTCCTCCATCAGCGACAAACCAACACCCCAGTGCAGCAATAAATACTTCTCCAGCAGTGATAACCAACACCACAGTGCAGCAAAAAATACTTCTCCAGCAGTGATAACCAACACCACAGTGCAGCAAAAAATACTTCTCCACCAGCAACAACTAACACCACAGAGCAGCAATAAATACCTCTCCATCAGTGACAAACCAACACCACAGTGCAGCAATAAATACTTCTCCTTCAGCAACAACTACCCCACAGCGCAGTAATAAATACTTCTCTAGCAATAAACAAACACCACAGTACAGCAATAAAAACTTCACCAGCAACAAACAAACCAACACCACAGTGCAGCAATAAATACTTCTCCACCAGTGACAACCAACACCACAGTACAGCACTAAAAAATTCTCCCCCAGCAACAACTAACACCACAGAGCAGCAATAAATACCTCTCCATCAGTGACAAACCAACACCACAGTGCAGCAATAGATACTTAACCAGCAACAAACCAACACCACAGTGCATCGATAAATACTTCTCCACCAGTGACAACCAACACCAAAGCACAGCAATACATACTTCTCCATCAGCGACAAACCAACACTCCAGTGCAGCAACAAATACTTCTCCAGCAGTGATAACCAACACCACAGTGCAGCAATAAATACCTCTCCATCAGTGACAAACCAACACCACAGTGCAGCAATAAATACTTAACCAGCAACAAACCAACACCACAGTGCAGCAATAAATACTTAACCAGCAACAAACCAACACCACAGTGCAGCAATAAATACTTAACCAGCAACAAACCAACACCACAGTGCAGCAATAAATACTTCTCCCCCAGCAACAACTAACACCACAGTGCAGCAATAGATACTTAACCAGCAACAAACCAACAGCACAGTGCAGCAATACATACTTCTCCTTTAGCAACAACTACCCCACAGTGCAGTAATAAATACTTCTCTAGCAATAAACAAACATCACAGTACAACAATAAATACTTTTACACCAGCGTCAAACCAGCACCACAGTGCATCAATAAATACTTCTCCATCAGTGACAAACCAACACTACAGTGCAGCAATAAATACTTCACCAGCAACAAACCAACACCACAGTGCAGCAATAAATACTTCTCCAGCTATAAACAAACAACAGTACAGCAATAAATACTTTTCCACCAGTGACAACCAACACCATACTACAGCAATAAATACTTCTCCAACAGGGACAACCAACACCACAGTGCAGCAATAAATACTTCACCAGCAGTGATATCCAAAACCGCAGTGCAGCAATAAATACTTCTCCAGCAGTGATATCCAAAACCACAGTGCAGCAATAAATACTTCTCCGGCAGTGATACCCAAAACCACAGTGCAGCAATAAATACTTCTCCAGCAGTGATATCCAAAACCACAGTGCAGCAATAAATACTTCTCCAGCAGTGATACCCAAAACCACAGTGCAGCAATAAATACTTCTCCAGCAGTGATACCCAAAACCACAGTGCAGCAATAAATACTTCACCAGCAACAACTAACACCACAGTGCAGCAATAAATAGTTAAATGCACCTATTATTTTATATACAACAGAACAGCATCCAAACTGTAACCTTCCTGCTGTTGCAAAACTAAAACAGCTAGACGGCCACAAGTAGGGAACACTGAAGTAGAGAAACAAAGTTAACACACCACGTTACATAGGATTAGATTGAGTTATTTTGCCTTTTTTACAAAGTGTAAGGAATTTGTTGTAAACATTGAATCCAATGATGAAGTAATCCACTACTATCAGATGACATGTCCCCTCTTCTTTTCCTAGCACGCATGTATCTGTAGTCTCCAGTTCAATTGGGAAATTTGATGTAAGTATTGCTGCGTATAATTGTATACAACGTGAAGGGAGGTGGTGCAGGTGCCCCATATGTCAGTCATATGTTTGTTGTCTCATTGTAACCATAAATAGAATGTTACAAGTGGCTCCGTGGCCAGACATGTTGGCCGCAGGCGCACTTTTACCCCGCCGGCACTGCTGTCTCCGGCACGGGCTCTGCCTGCAGCCTCCCGGGCGGCGGACACGCTCCCCGCTGCATTCCCGGCTCCACTGCACTCTCTCACTGCCGGCATGCACGTCCCCACTTCCTAGGGTGCACGGGCTCCGGATCTCTGAGATTTAAAGGGCCAGCACACCAATAATTAGGCGCTGACGCTATAAGTAATTCTCACTTCCCCTTGACCCCTGCCAGATCTTTGTTGCCTAGTTGCCTAAGAGAAAGCGTTTTCCTGTGTCTTTCCTGTGTATCTGACCCTTGCTTCGTATTCTGACCTTGCTCCTGTGCCAACTGCCTTCTTACCTACTTGCTACATGACCAGACCTTGCTCCTTTGCCGCCTGCCCTGACCTCTTGCCAATCCTGACTACATCTGATCCTCTTCCTTCCTGTGCCACGTTATTCCTCGTCTGCCTGAGGGGACGAGTCTTACCAGGGGTAGCGACCTAGGTGCCGCCTGCCGCAGCAAGTCCTTCCCACTTTGGGACGGGCTCTGGTGAAAACCAGCGGCACCTTAGACTCCACTCCCTGGTACGACTCACGTCATCATCCCCACAGGTCAGTGGATCCACCTTACCACAGCCGTTACACAGAATGAGATGTTTTTTTCTCTTCTGCAACCTACAAGAACAGTAAAGTGCTGGCTTAGAGGAAGCACGTCTGACCACAAAAAAGGATTGCTAAAAAACACACGCAATGGGACACTGCAGCAGCACAAGAAACTGCAGTGTTGTCCAGTGCAGGTGAAAGGGGCAAATCTGGAGTCGGATCCCCTCAAATTTAGGCCTATCTCAAGGATTGATCATCAATTTTTACAGACTTGACAACCCCAAAAAACTGACTGTTCAATTGTGGCTCTATACACCTCCCCCGGTCAGGGCTATTGACCAGCGCTGGGAGCTCGTGACGTTATAGCCCCGCCCCCTCAATGCAAGTCTATGGGAGAGGGCATGACAGCCGTCACGCCCCCTTCCTTAGACTTGCATTGAGGGGGCGAGGCATCATGAGGGAGCGGGGCTATGACATCACGAGCTCCCGGCGCTGGCGCCAGCATTCGGAACAGTTTGTTTCAAATGCTTAGTAGCGGAGTACCCCTTTAATCTTTCCATTCAGGCGTAACATGGCTCGCACGTATCGGCTGGACAGGATCGGGACAGGATTTTAGACTTTTGCTAACAGTGAGGAGATATCTTGAATAAGGTGAAGAATTTAAAAAAAATGTACGTAAATTAATGTTACTTGTCTTGCTTGCTGATAAAAGTAATTTTATTTTTAAGCGTACCTGTCATATCACAGAAAAAAATAATGCTTCTATATGTTACTAGAACATGCAGATGCTTTATATGTCTTTTATATGTCTAGCTTCTGTATTTGGCTCACAAATCCCTCTGTTCTGCTGCTCACTCATTCTGACATCTACTGCTCAGGAAGGGGCGTGTCCAAGCACTGAGCCCACCCTCACTCACCATGCATTCACTTCCTCCCTGAGTCTGCTGTTCTGTGCTGGGTCTCTTTATCCAATCACAGGCTGCTCTGTAACAGGGACAAGGGTAAGCACAGAGACGTGCTAGTCCTGCCCTCACTTCCTAGACTTTGTCCCTGCCTGTGCTTCAGCTTGGACAGAGAGGATCCTGCAGCCGGACAGGATGATGTTCCGGATGGTATGGGGACACCTAGTGGTCTTTTATTTTAAGCCATGATTTCTATAAAAAGGAGATAACATACTTTTTACGTATATTAGGAAGGTCAATGTTTTGGCAAGATGTACAACATATAAAAAGTTTTTGATTCCGACAGGGCACATTTAAAGGGGTACTCCGGTGGAAAACTTTTTTTTTTTTTTTTAAATCAACTGGAGCCAGAAAGTTAAATAGATTTGTAAATTATTTCTATTAAAAAATCTTAATCCTTCCAGTACTTATTAGCTGCTGAATATTACAGAGGAAATTATTTTCTTTTTTGGAACACAGAGCTCTCTGCTGACCTCACAAGCACAGTGCTCTCTGCTGACATCTCTGTCCATTTTAGGAACTGTCCAGAGCAGCATATGTTTTCTATAGGGATTTTCTCCTACTCTGGACAGTTCTTTAAATGGACAGAGATGTCAGCAGAGAGCACTGTGTTCCAAAAAGAAAACAATTTTCTCTGTAGTATTCAGCAGCTGCTAAGTACTGGAAGGATTAAGATTTTTTAATAGAAATAATTTACAAATCTGTTTAACTTTCTGGCACCAGTTGATTTAAAAGAACAAAGTTTTCCACCGGAGTACCCCTTTAAGCCATGATTTCTATTAAAAGGAGATAACATACTTTTTATGTATATTAGGAAGGTTAATGTTTTGCCAAGATGTACAAAATATAAAAAGTTTTTGATTCCAACAGGGCCAATTTAAGCAATGGAAGTTCCCACCTGTAAGATCATAACAACAACATAATCACCTTTTGTAGACCGGATGTTATATTTTCATTTCTCTCTCGCAGGTTTCTGTACTAGAGGGATTAGTGGGTAACTTAATCAACCTTGCATTCCTGCCATCGATAAACAGTAAGCATTTGCTATGTCATGTATGTGTTTTATTGGGCCCCTGGGCCCCAGTGTGCGGTCTATAACAAGGTGCCAATATTGGCTGAGCACCATGTGCTAATTCTTATACTGGCGTCGTAAAGGGGTACTCCGCTGCTCAGCGTTTGGAACAAACTGTTCAGAACGCTGGAGCCCGCGCCGGCAGCTTGTGACGTCATAGTCCCGCCCCCTCATGATGTCATACCCCGCCCCCTCAACGCAAGTCTATGGGAGGGGGCATGACGGCTGTCCCCTCTTAATCCTTCCAGTACTTATCAGCTGCTGTATAATTACTGGAAGGATTAAGATCTTTAAATAGAAGTAATTTACAAATATGTTTAACTTTCTGGCACCAGTTGATTTAAAAAAAGAAAAACATTTTCCACCGGAGTACCCCTTTAATCCTTCCAGTACTTATCAGCTGCTGTATGCTCCAGAGGAAGTTGTGTAGTTCTTTCCAGTCTGACCACAGTGCTCTCTGCTGCCACCTGTCCAGAGCAGGAGCAAATCCCCATAGTAACCCTATCCTGCTCTTGACAGTTCCTGACACGGACAGAGGTGTCAGGAGAGAGTACTGTGGTCAGACTGGAAATAACTACACAACTTTCTCTGGATCATACAGCAGCTATTAAGTACTGGAAGGATTAAGATTTTTATATAGAAGTAATTTACAAATCTGTTTAACTTTCTGGCACCAGTTGATTTGAACACATTTTTTCCCCTCAGAAGTACTTAATGTTTAGTATGATTTTAACCAAAATGTTCTTATTATTTGCTACATTTCAGCCATTGTTGGCAATGGAATACCGTTACCGAGGCTGATGAACATAGACTTTAGCGATGCCGACATTGATATCCTGGATGTAAGTATCTGTATGATGTGTTATTATGTTGCATTAATTGTCACTTATGGTCTTGTTGTTCTATGTTTCCTATTGTATAAGGAGCCCCCAGAATCATCATGTAAGAACACACTGTAACACTTCTGATCTATTTATTTATTTTAGTTAATTAATTTCTTTATTTTTTAGGATCTTGTTGTATTAAACGCGTGAATAAGGTAAGATAGCAAATATATTTCCTAATATAAATGTACACTATTATGTTTGCATCCTTAAAGGGTCAGTAATGAATATTGACTCCCCCCTCCCCCTCTAGATTAGAGCTTCCCAACCAGTGTGGCTCCAGCTGTTGTAAAACGACAACTCCCAGCATGCCCGGACAGCCGTAGGAATAAGACTATCCTTCATATAAGATAGGGATAGGCATAAGGCTATCCTTCATATAAGATAGGTATAGGCATAAGGCTATCCTTCATATAAGATAGGGATAGGTATAAGACTATCCTTCATATAAGATAGGTATAGGCATAAGGCTATCCTTCATATAAGATAGGGATAGGCATATGGTTATCCTTCATATAAGATAGGGATAGGCATAAGGCTATCCTTCATATAAGATAGGGATAGGCATAAGGCTATTCTTCATATAAGATAGGGATAGGCATAAGGCTATCCTTCATATAAGATAGGTATAGGCATATGGTTATCCTTCATATAAGATAGGGATAGGCATAAGGCTATCCTTCATATAAGATAGGGATAGGCATAAGGCTATCCTTCATATAAGATAGGGATAGGCATATGGTTATCCTTCATATAAGATAGGGATAGACATAAGGCTATCCTTCATATAAGATAGGGATAGGCATAAGGCTATCCTTCATATAAGATAGGTATAGGCATAAGGCTATCCTTTATATAAGATAGGGATAGGCATATGGTTATCCTTCATATAAGATAGGGATAGGTATAAGACTATCCTTCATAAAAGATAGGGATAGGCATAAGACTATCCTTCATATAAGATAGGGATAGGTATAAGGCTATCCTTCATATAAGATAGGTATAGGCATATGGTTATCCTTCATATAAGATAGGGATAGGCATAAGGCTATCCTTCATATAAGATAGGGATAGGCATAAGGCTATTCTTCATATAAGATAGGGATAGGCATAAGGCTATTCTTCATATAAGATAGGGATGGGCATAAGGCTATCCTTCATATAAGATAGGTATAGGCATATGGTTATCCTTCATATAAGATAGGGATAGGCATAAGGCTATCCTTCATATAAGATAGGGATAGGCATAAGGCTATTCTACATATAAGATAGGGATAGGTATAAGGCTATCCTTCATATAAGATAGAGATAGGTATAAGGCTATCCTTCATATAAGATAGGGATAGGCATATGGTTATCCTTCATATAAGATAGGGATAGACATAAGGCTATTCTTCATATAAGATAGGGATCAGTATAAGGCTATCCTTCATATAAGATAGGGATAAGTATAAGGCTATCCTTCATATAAGATAGGATAGGCATAAGGCTATTCTTCATATAAGATAGGGATAAGTATAAGGCTATCCTTCATATAAGATAGGGATAGGTATAAGATTATTTTTCATATAAGATAGGGATAGGCATAAGGCTACCCTTCATATAAGATAGGGATAGGCATAAGGCTATTCTTCATATAAGATAGGGATAGGCATAAGGCTATCCTTCATATAAGATAGGGATAGGCATAAGGCTATCCTTCATATAAGATAGGGATAGACATAAGATTATTCTTCATATAAAATAGAGATAGGCATAAGGCTATCCTTCATATAAGATAGGGATAGGCATAAGGCTATTCTTCATATAAGATAGGGATAAGTATAAGGCTACCCTTCATATAAGATAGGGATAGGCATAAGGCTATCCTTCATATAAGATAGGGATAGGCATAAGGCTATTCTTCATATAAGATAGGGATAGGCATAAGGCTATTCTTCATATAAGATAGGGATGGGCATAAGGCTATCCTTCATATAAGATAGGTATAGGCATATGGTTATCCTTCATATAAGATAGGGATAGGCATAAGGCTATCCTTCATATAAGATAGGGATAGGCATAAGGCTATTCTACATATAAGATAGGGATAGGTATAAGGCTATCCTTCATATAAGATAGAGATAGGTATAAGGCTATCCTTCATATAAGATAGGGATAGGCATATGGTTATCCTTCATATAAGATAGGGATAGACATAAGGCTATTCTTCATATAAGATAGGGATCAGTATAAGGCTATCCTTCATATAAGATAGGGATAAGTATAAGGCTATCCTTCATATAAGATAGGATAGGCATAAGGCTATTCTTCATATAAGATAGGGATAAGTATAAGGCTATCCTTCATATAAGATAGGGATAGGTATAAGATTATTTTTCATATAAGATAGGGATAGGCATAAGGCTACCCTTCATATAAGATAGGGATAGGCATAAGGCTATTCTTCATATAAGATAGGGATAGGCATAAGGCTATCCTTCATATAAGATAGGGATAGGCATAAGGCTATCCTTCATATAAGATAGGGATAGACATAAGATTATTCTTCATATAAAATAGAGATAGGCATAAGGCTATCCTTCATATAAGATAGGGATAGGCATAAGGCTATTCTTCATATAAGATAGGGATAAGTATAAGGCTATCCTTCATATAAGATAGGGATAGGCATAAGGCTATCCCAGTGGCGTTGCTAGGGTTGGTGTCACCCGGTGCGGTAGAAAATGGTGTCACCCCCATACTTCCCCCCTCCCCCCAGTAAGTTTTTAGCCTGTTGTGACAGACACCACTGTTGTAGCGCATTGTGAGAAATTCCAGTATAATAATCAGATATACCAGTTGCCACAGAATGGGAAAGTGTTAAAGAAGTTTTCACCATTTAAATATACAGCTCCCAGAATTACTTAAAGGGGTACTCCACTGGAAAACATTTACTTTTATATCAACTGGTGCCAGAAAGTTAAACAGATTTTTAAATCACTTCTATTTAAAATCTTAATACTTACAGTACTTATAAGCTGGTGTATGCTCCACAGGAAGTTGTGTAGTTCTTTCCAATCTGACCACAGTGCTATTTGCTGACACCTCTGTCCATGTCAGGAACTGTCCAGAGCAGGATAGGTTTGTTATGGGGATTTGCTCCTACTATGGACAGTTCTTGACATGGACAGAGGTGTCAGCACAGAGCACTGTGGTCAGACAGAAAAGAAATTAAAAAAGAAAATAACTTCCTGTGAATCGCTTATACATAGAAGTATAAATTTTAAACTTTTAAATAGAAGTAATTTACAAATCTGTTTAACTTTGTTGATTAAAAAAAAAATGTTTTCCAGTAGAGTACCCCTTTGAGCAGTGGTGAGGTTATGCTGGGAGTTGTAGTTTCACTGACCATAACTGTAGAACTGACAAGCGACTACAGCTCTGATAGGACATAGTGAGGAGAATGTACAATGATATCAGTGACTACAGGTGACGTCTTCTCTATAGTGAGGAGAATACAAAATGATATCAGTGACTACAGGTGACGTCTTCTCTATAGTGAGGAGAATACACAATGATATCAGTGATTACAGGTGACGTCTTCTCTATAGTGAGGAGAATACACAATAATATCAGTGACTACAGGTGACATCTTCTCTATAGTGAGGAGAATACACAATGATATCAGTGACTACAGGTGACGTCTTCTCTATAGTAAGGAGAATACACAATGATATCAGTGACTACAGGTGACGTCTTCTCTATAGTGAGGAGAATGTACAATGATATCAGTGATTACAGGTGACGTCTTCTCTATAGTGAAGAGAATACACAATGATATCAGTGACTACAGGTGACGTCTTCTCTATAGTGAAGAGAATACACAATGATATCAGTGACTACAGGTGACGTCTTCTCTATAGTGAGGAGAATACACAATGATATCAGTGACTACAGGTGACGTCTTCTCTATAGTGAGGAGAATGTACAATGATATCAGTGACTACAGGTGACGTCTTCTCTATAGTGAGGAGAATACACAATGATATCAGTGATTACAGGTGACGTCTTCTCTATAGTGAGGAGAATACACAATGATATCAGTGACTACAGGTGATGTCTTCTCTATAGTGAGGAGAATACACAATGATATCAGTGACTACAGGTGACGTCTTCTCTATAGTGAGGAGAATACACAATGATATCGGTGACTACAGGTGACGTCTTCTCTATAGTGAGGAGAATGTACAATGATATCAGTGACTACAGGTGATATCTTCTCTATAGTCTTCCCTTATCTAATTCAGATGGTACATACCGCCTGGTCCAGCTAAATCTTCTGTCTGTAGAATGTGACGCCCAGACGTCTCCTCACTATGTCAGCGCATTCTCATCCTCTATATGAAAACAAGTATTATTATAAACCTGCCAGACACTGTATCCTCTAAATATAATACTACTATACACTATACTCTTTGATTATAAACCTTCCATACACCATACCCACTGAATATAATAATACCACACACTGTACATTCTGAATATAATACCATCACATACTGTACCCTCTGAATATAAATCTGCCACATACTGTACCCCTGAATATAATACTATCACATATTGTACCCTCTGAATATAATACCAACACATACTGTACACTCTGAATATATTACTACCACCCACTGCGCCCTCTGAATATAATACTTAGAGATGAGCAAACTACAGTAAATTCAACTCGTCACAAACTTCTCGGCTCGGCAGTTGATGCCTTTTCTTGCATAAATTAGTTCAGCTTTCAGGTGCTCCCGTGGGCTGGAAAAGGTGGATATTGTCCTAGGAGAATCTTTCCTATGAATGTATCCTCCTTTTCCAGCCCACCGGAGCACCTGAAGGCTGAACTAATTTACGCAGGATAAGTCATCAACTGCTGAGCCGAGAAGTTTGTGACAAATCGAATTTACTGTAAGTTCGCTCATCTCTAATAATACTACCACAAACTGCGCCCTCTGAATATAATACTACCACCCTCTGTGCCCTCTGAATATAATACTACCACAAACTGCACCCTCTGAATATAACGTTGCCATACAGTGCAACCGCAGTAACACCCCTCAACATCCGTTAGCTGATGCTATTACCACGGGAGGGCGGTATTGGTGGTGTTGCTAGTGGATGATCGGGGTGCTACTACTGGGGGGGGGGTGTTGCTGAAGGATGATGAGGGTGCTACTGGCCATCCCCCCTGGCAGTATCACCCCCATCATCCATCGGCAGGATCATCCTCCTGGCAGGAGCACCGCCATCATCCACCATCAGGATCTGCTGATGGAGGTGCTGCTGCTGGGGGGGGGGGGGGGGTAGTTGCTGGCAGATGATGAGGGTGCTACTGCCAGGGGGGGAGCATTAGGTAGGCAGCAGTTCCCCCACATTAGGTAGGTAGCAGTTTCCCCACATTAGGTAGCATCTTTTCCCCACATTAGGCAGCATAGATTCCCCACATTTGGTACCAGTTTCCCCACATTAAGTAGGTACCAGTTACCCCACATTAGGTAGCAATTTCCCCACATTAGGTAGCACAGATTCCCCACATTAGGTAGCAGTTTCCCCACATTCGGTAGCACAGATTCCCCACATTAGCTAGCATAGACTCCCCACATTAGGTAGCATAGACTCCGCACATTAGGTAGCATAGACTCCCCACATTAGGTAGCATAGACTCCCCACATTAGGTAGCATAGACTCCCCACATTAGGCCGCAGGTTCCCCACAATGCGTCAAAGTCTCCCCCCACACACACACACACACACACACACACAAAAAAAAAACACATACAACACAGAGAGACACACACACAAACACACAGTCAGAGAGACACACACTCACTCACAGACAGACACACAGAGTCACACACAGTCACACACACACACAGTCACACACAGAGTCACACAAATACACAGAGTCACACACACACAAACACACACAGAGTCACACACACAAACATAGATAGAGACAGACACGCACACTCACCCATCCAGCGCAGCGATCCTTCTCACCGGGCGCAATCCGAGTGACGTAACTGACGTCCCCCTGCGCGGCCATGCGGTGTGACGTCAGGCCGGCGCAGACGTGGGAGCGGAGGCCGGGCACAGTACTGGTGAAGGTGAGGGGGGGGCGTGATGACGGACGGGCGCACTGAAAGAAGGGGGGGGGGTTGCTAACGGACGGGCGCACCGCACACACAGCACAGGGGGGGTGCTGACGGATGGGAGGCCGGTCGGGCACATAGGGGGGTGTCAGTGTAGCTGGGGAGGGGGTGTGGGTGCTGCAGAGCGTCTTGGTGTCACCCCACTAGGTTGGTGTCACCTGGTGCGGGCCACACCCCCCGCACCCGGGTCGCAACGCCACTGGGCTATCCTTTATATAAGATAGGGATAGGCATAAGACTATCCTTCATATAAGATCAGGATAGGAGTAAGATTATTCTTCATATAAGATAGGGATAGGCATAAGGCTATCCTTCATATAAGATGGGGATAGGCATAAGGCTATTCTTCATATAAAATAGGGATAAGTATAAGGCTATCCTTCATATAAGATAGGGATAGGCATAAGGCTATTCTTCATATAAGATAGGGATAGGCATAAGATTATTCTTCATATAAGATAGGGATAGGCATAAGGCTAACCTTCATATAAGATAGGGATAGGCATATGACTAACCTTCATATAAGATTGGGATAGGCATAAGGCTATCCTTCATATAAGATAGGGACAGGCATTAGGCTCTCCTTCATATAAGATAGTGATAGGTATAAGGTTATCCTTCATATAAGATAGGGATAGGCATAAGGCTATTCTTCATATAAGATAGGGATAGGTATAAGACTATCCTTCATATAAGATAGGGATAGGCATATGGTTATCCTTCATATAAGATAGGGATAGACATAAGGCTATTCTTCATGTAAGATAGGGATAGGTATAAGGCTATTCTTCATATAAGATAGGGATAGGCATAAGGCTATCCTTCATATAAGATAGGTATGGGCATATGGTTATCCTTCATATAAAATAGGGATAGGCATAAGATTATTTTTCATATAAGATAGGGATAGGCATAAGGCTATCCTTCATATAAGATAGGGATAGACATAAGATTATTCTTCATATAAAATAGGGATAGGCATAAGGCTATCCTTCATATAAGATAGGGATAGGCATAAGGCTATTCTTCATGTAAGATAGGGATAGGTATAAGGCTATTCTTCATATAAGATAGGGATAGGCATAAGGCTATCCTTCATATAAGATAGGTATAGGCATATGGTTATCCTTCATATAAGATAGGGATAGACATAAGGCTATTTTTCATATAAGATAGGGATAGGTATAAGGCTAATCTTCAATAAGATAGGGATAGGCATAAGGATATCCTTCATATAAGATAGGGATAGGCATAAGGCTATCCTTCATATAAGATAGGTATAGGCATATGGTTATCCTTGATATAAGATAGGGATAGGCATAAGGCTATCCTTCATATAAGATAGGGATAGGCATAAGGCTATCCTTCATATAAGATAGGGATAGGCATATGGTTATCCTTCATATAAGATAGGGATATACATAAGGCTATTCTTCATATAAGATAGGGATAAGTATACGACTACCCTCCATATAAGATAGGGATAGGCATAAGGCTATTCTTCATATAAGATAGGGATAAGTATAAGGCTACCCTTCATATAAGATAGATATAGGCATAAGGCTATCCTTCATATAAGAAAGGGATAGGCATAAGGCTATCCTTCATATAAGATAGGGATAGGCATAAGATTATTTTTCATATAAGATAGGGATAGGCATAAGGCTATCCTTCATATAAGATAGGGATAGGCATAAGGCTATCCTTCATATAAGATAGGGATAGACATAAGATTATTCTTCATATAAAATAGGGATAGGCATAAGGCTATCCTTCATATAAGATAGGGATAGGCATAAGGCTATTCTTCATATAAGATAGGGATAAGTATAAGACTACCCTTCATATAAGATAGGGATAGGCATAAGGCTATCCTTTATATAAGATAGGGATAGGCATAAGACTATCCTTCATGTAAGATCAGGATAGGAGTAAGATTATTCTTCATATAAGATAGGGATAGGCATAAGGCTATTCTTCATATAAGATAGGGATAAGTATAAGGCTATTCTTCATATAAGATAGGGATAGGCATAAGACTATCCTTCATATAAGATAGGGATAGGCATAAGGCTATCCTTCATATAAGATAGGGATAGGTATAAGACTATCCTTCATATAAGATAGGGATAGACATAAGGCTATCCTTCATATAAGATAGGGATAGGCATAAGATTATTCTTCATATAAGATAGGGATAGGCATAAGACTAACCTTCATATAAGATTGGGATAGGCATAAGGCTATCCTTCATATAAGATAGGGACAGGCATAAGGCTATTCTTCATATAAGATAGGGATAGGCATAAGATTATTCTTCATATAAGATAGGGATAGGCATAAGACTAACCTTCATATAAGATTGGGATAGGCATAAGGCTATCCTTCATATAAGATAGGGACAGGCATTAGGCTCTCCTTCATATAAGATAGTGATAGGTATAAGGTTATCCTTCATATAAGATAGGGATAGGCATAAGGCTATTCTTCATATAAGATAGGGATAGGTATAAGGCTATCCTTCATATAAGATAGGGATAGGTATAAGGCTATCCTTCATATAAGATAGGGATAGGCATAAGGCTATCCTTCATATAAGATAGGGATAGACATAAGATTATTCTTCATATAAAATAGGGATAGGCATAAGGCTATCCTTCATATAAGATCGGGATAGGAGTAAGATTATCAGCCTCATAAGGTTTTTTTTTTTGCCTTCCTCTGGATCAACACAGTAGGGACACAATATAGGTTGAATGTGATGGACTCTTATAAATTACGTAACTATATATTGAAAAGTCATCTTTCTTGGAATGTTTTAAACCCTTACATTAAGGCTGGGTTCACACTGTGGAATTTCTCGGCAGAATTTCTGCCGGAGATCGAGCCGGCGGCACTAGGACCACGCGGACTACATTGCCGTCACCATAGATGGCAATGCATTTCTGAGCAGATCTCCCAAAAGATTCACCCAGAAATGCATTGCAGTCTATGGGGGGAGCAATGCAGTTCGCACGGTCCTAGTGCCGTTGGCTTCATCTCTGGTAGAAATTCTGCAGTGTGAACCCAGCCTAAGTCTCTCCCAAATTCTGCCCTTACTGGTTGTATTTTTGTTTTTTGCAGATATGAACTATGGGCAATAAATAATACCAATGGTGATTGACAGTCATCCACAAAAAATACCATGTGCCCTGTAAAAACCAACTATTTCTCTGCCGGATGAATGAATAAAGACTGTTTAAGAATTCCATCAATAAAGAACCTACAGTCTATAGACTGAGATATGTTATTTCTTAATAATTAACCCCGATCGCTCCTTGGTTGGGTAGCGTTAATGGGCCCGCGTCACACCACATCCGTCACACCCCCTCCCATAGACATGAATGGAGAGGGCATGGCGTGACTTCACGAGAGGGGACTGCTTTCGTGCTGGGGACTGATTCTTTATCCCCTGAGGAAGTCACCTCGTATGACAGAAATGCGTCGGGACAGTGTAACAGCCCCACCAGCACAGAGCATCATTGACCTTAGTTTATCAACCCATTCTTGCCTTATGAGGACGGAGGATGATTACTGTTATGGTATGATGGACTGTTTGACATTTATTTAAATAGGTTGTGGGTTAATATAAGCTTTTAGATTATATAAATAAAATATATGTATTAAAGCACCCCTCTATATACGTACAAAAAATTATAGATGGTCTCTTCATGGGATAAGCCATCAAAAGCTGATCGGCGGGGTAATGACTCCCGACACCCCCACCTATCCGCTGTTCTGCAGAGTCGCAGTGCCTAGATGTAAATAACGGGCAAATCCGGAAGCCTTGTCTCTGATCATTGTGTACTGGGGATGTCTGGTTACCTCAGCTCAGCCTCCATTGCAGTTAATAGAATCTGCAGCTAATAAGTACTGGAAGGATTAAGAGTTTTTAATAGAAGTAATTTACCTATCTGTTTAACTTTCTGGCACCAGTTGATTTAAAAAAAAAAGGTTTTCCACCGGAGTACCCCTTTAAGGCCAAAATGGGCTTGGTCCTTAAAGGGGTATTCCAGGCAAAAACTTTTTTTTTATATATCAACTGGCTCCGGAAAGGTAAACATATTTGTAAATTACTTCTATTAAAAAATCTTAATCCTTCCAATAGTTATTAGCTTCTGAAGTTTTCTGTCTAACTGCTCAATGATGATGTCACGTCCCGGGAGCTGTGCATGATGGGAGAATATCCCCATAGGAACTGCACAGCTCCCGGGACGTGAGTCATCAGAGAGCAGTTAGACAGAAAAAAACAACTCAACTTCAGAAGCTAATAACTATTGGAAGGATTAAGATTTTTTTAATAGAAGTCATTTACAAATCTGTTTAACTTTCCGGAGCCAGTTGATATATATAAAAAAAAGTTTTGGCCTGGAATACCCCTTTAAGTTAAACATCTTAATTGTGATTATAGATCAAATCACTTTGCCTCATAGCAATATTTTTTGGGGAATATGAAAACAAACATAATGTGAACTGTCCTCAACCAGCTTATGAGTCTTACCAGTTTAGTTGGATGACCTCCAGCAAAAGCAGCCTAGTTAGATGACTAGGTGCAGTGATCAAACACCCCACTCAATTACTCTGCACAGCCAGAGGATTCATTGGAAATGTAGGCAGCATTATCAAGACATTTCAGTGATGGATTTGTAATCAGAAACGGCTATAAAAAAAAAAAAAAATACATGCCTGCCATGTCAGCTAAAACAGGTAAGGGCAAGGCGTACCCAAGAACCTCTACACTATTCTATAGTAATGGGCTATGCTGTAATACATAAGAAAATATAATAAATAATAATAATAAATTCCCGGAATACTTCTTTAAGATGGCAGAAAGGCACTTCTGTGCACTTACAGCATTACGTATTGATCTCTCACGAGTCTCCAGCTGTTGCAAAACTACAACTCCCAGCATGCCCGGACAGCCGTTGTTTGTCCGGGCATGCTGGGAGTTGTAGTTGTGCAACAACTAGAGGCACACTGTTTGGAAAACACACTAGTCTACAGAATAGTGTGCCATGAAGGAGTAGGCAGTAATGGTATATTTAATGCAGTGCGGGAAAAGGACTCTAGATGGCACTGTGGTGCAGTTTTAGACAAAAAACAATAGTCCTGTGTGGTTTCTCCCAATGTGAATTCTTTTTGGGGAAAAATAGAGATGAGGGAGGTGATGGTATTACTGTACATTATCCAAAATAAATAGTGAGAAGTACTCTGGTAATAATATAGGTACTGTGCTATAGCTATTGTATTCTTCTCTTCATGTCTCTAATATGGCTGCTTCGCCAGACAGATAATCTGATCAGGAGACTGGGTGAGTACTGTAATACCTGCAACTGAATACTGCCTACCACCCTGCTTTTCCAGTCTCCTAAAAAGAATGTCTGTGTGGTTAAGCAGCCATATTGAATGTCTTCGGGAGAACCTGGAAAAGCTGGGTGGCACTCAAACTGTTAAGTCTTGTACTTAACTATAACAGATAATTAAAGGGGTACTCCACTGGAAAACATTTTTTATTTTTTTTTATCAACCAGTGCCAGAAAGTTAAACAGATTTGTAAATTACTTCTATTAAAAAATCTTAATCCTTCCAGTACTTATTAGCTGCTGTATGATCCACAGGAAGTTCTTTTCTTTTTTTAATTTCCTTTCTGCCTGACCACAGTGCTCTCTGCTGTCCATTTTAGGAACTGTCCAGAGTAGGAGTAAATCCCCATAGAAAACCCATCCTGCTCTGAACAGTTCCTAAAATGGACAGAGGTGTCAGCAGAGAGAACTGTGGTCAGGCAGAAAGGAAATTCAAAAAGAAAAGAACTTCCTGTGGATCATAACAGCAGCTGATATGTACTGGAAGGATTAAGATTTTTTAATAAAAGTCGTTTACAAATCTGTTTAATCTTTCTGGCACCAGTTAATTTAAAAAAAAAAAAAAAAGTTTACCAGTGAAGTACCCCTTTAATACCATGCGACAACATTGGTATCTGGATTTTTACTGGTCAAACAACATGGAGACCGAACGAAAAACCAACAAGTTTTTACATATGTGACAACAAGGATTAAAATAACTGATATTGCTATACTATTTCAGAATTTCCCAGTTACAGAGCCGTCTAGTGGCACTGGACATACATAACAGAGGAAACATAACACATTACATAAAACATACTGCGTGCCACTCAGCTTTTCTAATCTTCTGAAGCCCTATCAGCAATAGGCGGCTTGTCCTAACTGCAGAAGTCCTGCCATGCCCTCTCCCTGCCCCCGCTGATGTCTTCTCTCTCTGCTCACTCTTCTCTCAGCCCTCTTCTTTTCCCTGGCCATCCCATTCCCTCTCTCTGCACCAGCACTAACTATTCTCTGCACCTGCCTGCTGGACAGTTAAATCATACTTTACCACGAAGTTGGGTCGGCAGCAGGATGTTTCAAGGTCCTGGGCAATCTACGCAGCCCAAGAGTAACGCGTTTAGGTAATGAAATGGACGTCGCATACACTTGGATGGGGCATCTAGTACCGTCATGGTCAAGTATGATTTAACTGTCCAGGCTCTGCTGTTTTACTCTCAGACTGCGGAGATTGTTGGTATGAAGACATCCCCAAATTCCACTATAGTTTCAATTAACATATAAGAAACATGAGTACCATATGTGCCGTGAGCCTACGACTGTGCGAGTGAGGCACAGGAGGCGGTGGTGACTAGTGCCTGAGGTGGTGGGCGGTACTTAAGAGGCAGATGGGTGCTTTCTTTGAGTCCTAGATTATGTGATAGGCTCTATATTGTGACTAGTCAATGGAGCGCTGTGGTTCTTCACCGACCGCCACTGAGGTGCCCAAGATGGTGCCAGCAGGGCCGGTTCTGCCTATAGGCAAAATAGGCAGCTGCCTAGAGTGCCCTCTTGATGTGGGGGCCGCTCTGCACACTGCATGAAAGTCAGTAGGCCAGCATCCAAAGAACCTGTACCTCCCCTCCCGGTACTATAATTACATACGGAGGAAGATTGATACAGTGTGTCAACCTAGTAGTAAGGTAATTACAAGGAGGTTTGTTACAGTATGTCACCCTAGTAGTAAGGTAATTACAAGGTTTGTTACAGTGTGTCACCCTAGTAGGGTGGCGCGTGTCAAAGGGCGGAGCCAATGTGCAGGATTAAGGGGCGGCAAAATTAGCTTTCGCCTAGGGTGGCAAAAATCCTTGCACCAGCCCTGACGGTGCCAGCTCATGGAGAAGATTAAAGGGGTTATCCAAACATAGGTGATTTCCTCCAAAACAGCGCCACACCTGTTCTCAGGTTGTGTGTGGTATTACAAATCGGCTCCATTGACACTATTGGAACTGGGCTGCGATACCACACACAACCTGAGGACAAGGTGGTGCTGTTTTTGGAAGAATTGATTGCTTCTTACTTGATCTAGTATATTGTAATGTATTTCTTTGCCATCAGTTTATGCCTGATATGTGATAGAGAAGACAGCGGATCAGTGTCTCAGGTGTTATTTTCAACACATTCTGGTAATAAAGCAAAACCAAACAAATAAAGTCGCTGAATTTTTGGTTTCATATTTGCTTTTCTGCTGATTTCACAATAAAGTTGCTCATTGATAAGATCTCGGTCACTGCTCTAATGTCCTGTGTTTTCCAAAGGAAGTAACTGCGAAGTGACAAAGAGAGAACTGTATCCAGAAACTGTTCAAATAACAGGGACTTGGAACTCTTTCGTGATATCAGGGCACAAGGTAATGGGACTCATTCTTCAATAGTGTCCGAAGAATGACGCAAAAGAGACGGCATATCAACTCGTGTATGTTGAATAGCTACACCCACTGGCCACTTTATTAGGTCAACTTTGCTAGCCCCGGGTCAGACCCCTTTTGCCTTCCTTCTTGGTGGCATACTCAATGGACATGATGACATCACATAGTTCCTCCATATGGACATGATGACATCACACAGTCCCTCCATATGGACATGATGACATCACACAGTTCCCCCATATGGACATGATGACATCACACAGTTCCTCCATATGGACATGATGACATCACACAGTTCCTCCATATGGACATGATGACATCACACAGTTCTCTCCATAGGGACGTGATGACATCACACAGTTCCTCCATATGGACATGATGACATCACACAGTTCCTCCATATGGACATGATGACATCACACGGTTCTCTATATGGACATGATGACATCATACAGTTTCTCCATGTGGACATGATGACATCACACAGTTCTTCCATATGGACATGATGACATCACACAGTTCCTCCATATGGACATGATGATATCACACAGTTCCTCCACATAGACATGATGACATCACACAGTTCCTCCATGTGGACATGATGACATCACACAGTTCCTCCATATGGACATGATGACATCACACAGTTCCTCCATATGGACATGATGACATCACGCAGTTCCTCCATATGGACATGATGACATCACACAGTTCCTCCATATGGACATGATGACATCACACAGTTCCTCTATATGGACATGATGACATCACACAGTTCCTCCATATGGACATGATGACATCACACAGTTCCTCCATATGGAGATGATGACATCACACAGTTCCTCCATATGGACATGATGACATCACACAGTTCCTCCATATGGACATGATGACATCACACAGTTCCTTCATATGGACATGATGACATCACACAGTTCCTCCATATGGACATGATGACATCACACAGTTCCTCCATATGGACATGATGACATCACATAGTTCCTCCATGTGGACATGATGACATCACACAGTTCCTCCATATAGACATGATGACATCACACAGTTCTCCATAGGGACATGATGACATCACACAGTTCCTCTATATCGACATGATGACATCACACAGTTCCTCCATATGGACATGATGACATCACACTGTTCCTCCATATGGACATGATGACATCACACAGTTCCTCCATATGAACATGATGACATCACATAGTTCCTCCATGTGGACATGATGACATCACACAGTTCCTCCATATGGACATGATGACATCACACAGTTCTCCATAGGGACATGATGACATCACACAGTTCCTCCATATAGACATGAAGACATCACACAGTTCCTCCATATAGACATGATGACATCACACAGTTCCTCCATATAGACATGATGACATCACACAGTTCCTCCATATGGACATGATGACATCACACAGTTCCTCCATATGGACATGATGACATCACACAGTTCCTTCATATGGACATGATGACATCACACAGTTCCTCCATATGGACATGATGACATCACACAGTTCCTCCATATGGACATGATGACATCACACAGTTCCTCCATATGGACATGATGACATCACACAGTTCCTCCATATGGACATGATGACATCACACAGTTCCTCCATATGGACATGATGACATCACACAGTTCCTCCATATGGACATGATGACATCACACAGTTCCTCTATATGGACATGATGACATCACACAGTTCCTCCATATGGACATGATGACATCACACAGTTCCTCCATATGGACATGATGACATCACACAGTTCTCTCCATATCCTTTTGTATCTATAAATGTCACCAAAAACAATGTCCTTATATGTATATTGTTATTAACATCTTAAGGATGCAGGGCGTACCTGTACGCCCTACGCCCGTTCCCGGTATATAATGCAGGGTCACGCCGAGACCCCGCATCATACCGGGTCGGTCCCGGCGGCTAATGAAAGCCGGGACCCTGGGCTAATAGTGTGCGGCACTGATGGTTTTGGTCACTTTTTATATCATGAAAAAATGAATAAAAAGCGATCAAAAAGTCCAATCAATATAAAAATGGTACCGATAAAAACTTCAGATCACGGCGCAAAAAATTAGTCCTCATATCACCCCATATGAAGAAAAATAAAAAAGTTATAGGGGTCAGAAGATGACAATTTTAAACGTATAAATTTTCCTGCATGTAGTTATGATTTTTTTTAGAAGTAATAGAAAATCAAACCTATATAAGTAGGGGATCATGTTAAACGAATGGGCCTACAGAATAAAGATAAGATGTCATTTTTACCGAAAAATGTACTACGTAGAAACGGAAGCCCCCAAAATTTACAAAATGGCGTTTTTTCTTCAATTTTGTCACACAATGAATTAAATTTTACTCTTCACCGTGGATATTTTGGTAAAATGACTAATGTCACTGGAAAGTAGAATTGGTGGCGCAAAAATAAGCCATAATATGGAATTTTAGGTGCAAAATTGAAAGCGTTAAGATTTTTAGAAGGTGATGAGGTAAAAATGAAAATGCAAAAACTGAAAAACCCTGGGTCCTTAAGGGGTTAATAGTGACCAAGTGCATCAAGCGCAATCTACAAGAGATGAATTTGACATTTACTAATCTCTGTTTTTGGAAGGACATCAGTGATCGTGAAGATAACCGTGTCCTGATATTACATATACTTCACTGAACACTATTTGTATTTTTGTCCCTGGGTATATATTGCGTGAAATATTCAGTCAACGGTTTGATCTGCAGATACAGGACAAGGCGTTGGACCCATCCATGAAAGAGGTACTGTGATATTGTGTTGTTATCTACTATACTTTTATGTTAAAACATCATTTTAGCTTTCATGGGAATTTGATACAGAAATGTATATACTTCAGTTCGTTGAGTAGGAGGACCGATGTTATTACAGAGCGGATCCTACAATTGTCCTCAGTGTATACTTCTGCACATCCTTGTCCTGCGACTACTTGAAGTACGGCAATTGCGAGTAAAAGCAGAGATAAAATTTCAAGAGATAAGGAGGGACTGTTAATTCCTGAATTCCGAAACTATTTTCTGGCTGCGGAAATTTGTATTTTAATTTGAAATAAAAACTATGAATTTACACAATATCTTATTGACCTCTTGAGGGTATAATAATATTTTTGCATGTGTTAGATGGCGGCAGTTTTACCCAAGACTTATTTAAAACTAGGCTAATGGCTAAGCTTTTAATCAAACTTGGATTAAAGGGGTATTCCAGGATTTATTTTATTTGACTGTGCTACAGGGGCTTCAAAGTTAATGTAGTTCATAATATAGTGTCTGTACCTGTGTTTCATAGTGGTCTCACAATCTTTATGTGATTTTTCCCCCAAAGTTAATTTTTAACTGCATAAAAAATTGGTGTTGTCTCAGGTTTTCCCAGGTTGCAGTGCGGCCCGAGACATTAAAAGGGATATTCAAGGATTTTTTTTTATTTGACTATGCTACAGGGGCTGTAAAGTTAATGCAGTTAATAATATAGTGTCTGTACCTGTGTGTGACGGTTTTCTCACAATTCTTATGTGATTTTTCACCCCAATATTTATTATTAACAGCATACAAAATGACTGTTGTCTCAGATTTTTCCCAGGTTGCAATGCGGCCGAGACCTGACTCACTAGTCAGCTGATGACAGGGAGCCTGTCTGCTTCAATGGGTGGAGCGATCGCTTGGTGGGAGAGAGATCAATCTGCAACTAATGCAACAGCTGTAGGCACCCTGATTGAAAACCACAGGTCTTTTGAATGGATGCAGCTCATTTATGTTTCAATGGGTGGGGTGGCTGATGTATGGGAGGGAGGAAAATGGAATTATGGGATTTGTAGGCAAAAAAAGAAAACTCAAACAGGAAATACCAGTTCACAAAAAGCTATCCACAGTGTTATGATAATCTCACAACATGGCCATTTCGCACCAAGACAAGCGCGGTTCCTTCCTAAGAATGTCCATTGCTGTCTGCCGGTACGGACTAAAATCACCTTATGGTGGAGAACCCCTTTAAATCACTAGTCAGGTAGCATGGCAGTGCTTCAATGGGGGAATGGGGGGGGGGGGAGTGATCGCTAGATTGGAGAGAGATCATTCTGCAAGGAATTGTAGTCTTAAAACAGCTAGGGGCACCCTGGTTGGAAAACACTAGTCTATTGCATAGAAGGGAGCAAGGGTGTGTAAGTGATCTTACACTCACAAACAAGGAATTCTGGGACTTGTAGTCGAAGGGAAGGAACTCCAACAGGAAATAGACATTTCCCAAATAGATAACCACAGTGTTATGGTGGAATCACAGCATAGCCATTTACCCCAAAGACAAGCACGGATCCCTCCTAAGCATGTCCATTACTGTCTGGCAGGTAAATGCTAAAATTACCTTATGGTGGAGAACCACTTTAAGTGAATAAAGCTTGTCAGAGGGATGAATTAGGAGGAACACTTAAAGGGGTACTCTGCTGCTAGACATCTTATCCCCCAACCAAAGCATAGGGGATAATATTTCTGATTGCAGGGGTCCCGCCGCTGGGGCCCCCCACTATCTCCTGCAGCACCTGGCAGTCTAAACAAACGTCAGGTTCCTGGGGGTACTCTGGTGCTCCAGCGTTCTGAACATTTTGTTCAGAACGCTCGGAGCCAGAGGCCGTGTTCATGACGTCACAACTACACCCTTTGTGAAGTCACGTCACACCCCCTCCATTCATGTCAATAGGAGGGGGCGTGTCGGCCGACACGCCCCCTCCTACTGACATGAACGGAGGGGGCGTGACGTGACGTCACAATGGACGTAGTTGTGACGCCACGATCACCGCCTCCGGCTGAACGCTGGAGCACCGAAGTACCCCTTTAAAAGGTATTTTCAGGTAAAAATGCAGTCAGGGATTTGAGGTGCAGCCAAATATATTAATTTAGTACATAAAAGGGTAAAAAATTTCAAAGAAAAACTGAAAATAATATAAGAATAATAAATAGTAGAGAAGTGCAGCCACGCCGCCAGTAAGGGAGGGGCAGGATCTCTTTATAAGTCTCAGCGAAAATAGAAGCACCCGCAAAAACAATTCATCATATACAAACAAAGACAACTAAACGTTCTGCAGGCATCTAAATTACCAGAACAAACTGCATCGGGAAAAGTAACCAAAGCGTCCGCACGCTGCCAGAAGAGCAAGCGCTGCCTGTCAGTAAGAACGTTACAAAGTATACATGCAAGGATAATAGCTATCCTCATAGGACACCATCCGAAATGATCTTTATTGTATGTGCGTTTTTATTACTATTTATATAGCACTTTCTATTATCCAGAACTCAATACAAAAGGCATAATACTAAGAAACTGTCCTATAACGTTTACAAACTACATTAGGGCACAAAAAAACAAACGTGTTCGGTTGAGAAACAAAGGAGAATATTTTTGGGCACCATATGACGTGTTGTCAGCGATGCTCGATATGTCGGCATGGTAGATAAATATCGTTTCGCTTCTCGTTTCAAACAGATCTCAAGATGATGACAATCCTAGTGATCGGGCTCGTATATGATTTACTCCTCCATAGCCGAGCGGCTGGTGAACACATGGTGAAGGTTCAGATCTGCAAAGATGTCTTTGAGAAGGGTAAATTTTACATGACTATACCTGTTTATGTCTACACATACACTTACTGCCACTTTATTAGGTACACCTGCTTGTTAACATAAATAGCTAAGTAGCCAATCACATGGCAGCAACCTAATCCATTAAGACAACTAACCAAGCATAATGGGGAAGAAAGGGGATTTAAGTGATCTTGAACGTGGCATGGTTGTTGGTGCCAGATGGGCCGGTCTGAGGATTTCACGAATTGCTGATCTCCTGGGATTTTCACACACAACCATCTCTAGGGTTTACAGGGAATGGTCTGAAAAAGAAAATATATACAGCGTGGCCGTTGTGTGGAGGATAATAATTTTGATGTCAGAAGAGAATGGGCAAACTAGTTTGAGATGATATAGGGAAAAGTATCTCAAATAATAACACTCCAATGGCCTCCACAGTCACCAGATCTCATCCTATAGATCACCGCTGGGATGTGGGGGAATCGGAGATTCTCATCATGGATCGGACAAATGGAACTGTGTGATGTCATCATGTCTATATGGAGGAACTGTGTGATGTCATCATGTCTATATGGAGGAACTGTGTGATGTCATCATGTCCATATGGAGGAACTGTGTGATGTCATCATGTCCATATAGAGGAACTGTGTGATGTCATCATGTCCATATAGAGGAACTGTGTGATGTCATCATGTCCATATGGAGGAACTGTGTGATGTCATCATGTCTATATGGAGGAACTGTGTGATGTCATAATGTCCATATAGAGGAACTGTGTGATGTCATCATGTCCATATGGAAGAATTGTGTGATGTCATCATGTCCATATAGAGGAACTGTGTGATGTTATCATGTCCATATGGAGGGACTGTGTGATGTCATCATGTCTATATGGAGGAACTGTGTGCTGTCATCATGTCCATATGGAGGAACTGTGTGATGTCATGTCCATATAGAGGAACTGTGTGATGTCATCATGTCTATATAGAGGAACTGTGTGATGTCATCATGTCCATATGGAGGAACTGTGTGATGTCATCATGTCTATATGGAGGAACTGTGTGATGTCATCATGTCCATATAGAGGAACTGTGTGATGTCATCATGTCCATATGGAGGAACTGTGTGATGTCATCATGTCTATATGGAGGAACTGTGTGATGTCATCATGTCCATATAGAGGAACTGTGTGATGTCATCATGTCCATATGGAAGAACTGTGTGATGTCATCATGTCCATATAGAGGAACTGTGTGATGTCATCATGTCCATATGGAGGAACTGTGTGATGTCATCATGTCTATATGGAGGAACTGTGTGATGTCATCATGTCCATATGGAGGAACTGTGTGATGTCATCATGTCTATATGGAGGAACTGTGTGATGTCATCATGTCCATATAGAGGAACTGTGTGATGTCATCATGTCCATATGGAAGAACTGTGTGATGTCATCATGTCCATATAGAGGAACTGTGTGATGTCATCATGTCCATATAGAGGAACTGTGTGATGTCATCATGTCCATATAGAGGAACTGTGTGATGTCATCATGTCCATATAGAGGAACTGTGTGATGTCATCATGTCCATATAGAGGAACTGTGTGATGTCATCATGTCCATATGGAGGAACTGTGTGATGTTATCATGTCCATATGGAGGGACTGTGTGATGTCATCATGTCTATATGGAGGAACTGTGTGCTGTCATCATGTCCATATAGAGGAACTGTGTGATGTCATCATGTCCATATAGAGGAACTGTGTGATGTCATCATGTCCATATGGAGGAACTGTGTGATGTCATCATGTCCATATGGAGGGACTGTGTGATGTCATCATATCTATATGGAGGAACTGTGTAATGTCATCATGTCCATATGGAGGAACTGTGTGATGTCATCATGTCCATATGGAGGAACTGTGTGATGTCATCATGTCCATATAGAGGAACTGTGTGATGCCATCATGTCCATATGGAGGAACTGTGTGATGTCATCCTGTCCATATGGAAGAACTGTGTGATGTCATCATGTCCATATGGAGGAACTGTGTGATGTCATCATGTCTATATAGAGGAACTGTGTGATGTCATCATGTCCATATGGAGGAACTGTGTGATGTCATCATGTCCATATGGAGGAACTGTGTGATGTCATCATGTCCATAAGGAAAAACTGTGTGATGTCATCATGTCCATATGGAGAACTGTGTGATGTCATCATGTTTATATGGAGGAACTGTGTGATGTCATCATGACCATATGGAGAACTGTGTGATGTCATCATGTCCATGTGGAGGAACTGTGTGATGTCATCATTTCCATATGGAGGAACTGTGTGATGTCATAATGTCCATATGGAGAACTGTGTGATGTCATCATATCTATATGGAGGAACTGTGTGATGTCATCATGTCCATATGGAGGAACTGTGTGATCTCATCATGTCCATGTGGAGGAACTGTGTGATGTCATCATTTCCATATGGAGGAACTGTGTGATGTCATCATTTCCATATGGAAGAACTGTGTGATGTCATCATGTCCATATGGAGGAACTGTGTGATGTCATCATGTCCATATGGAAGAACTGTGTGATGTCATCATGTCCATATGGAAGAACTGTGTGATGTCATCATGTCCATATGGAGGAACTGTGTGATGTCATCATGTCCATATGGAGAAACTGTGTGATGTCATCATGTCTATATGGAGGAACTGTGTGATGTGATCATGTCTATATGGAGGAACTGTGTGATGTCATCATGTCCATATGGAGGAACTGTGTGATGTGATCATGTCCATATGGAAGAACTGTGTGATGTCATCATGTCCATGTGGAGGAACTGTGTGATGTCATCATGTCCATGTGGAGGAACTGTGTGATGTCATCATTTCCATATGAAGGAACTGTGTGATGTCATCATGTCCCTATGAAGGAACTGTGTGATGTCATCATGTCTATATGGAGGAACTGTGTGATGTCATCATGTCCATATGGAGGAACTGTGTGATGTCATCATGTCCATATGGAGGAACTGTGTGAGGTCATCATGTCCAAATGGAGGAACTGTGTGATGTCATCATGTCCATATGGAGGAACTGTGTGATGTCATCATGTCCATATGGAGAACTGTGTGATGCCATCATGTCTATATGGAGGAACTGTGTGATGTCATCATGTCCATATGGAGGAACTTGTGATGTCATCATGTCCATATGGAGGAACTGTGTGAGGTCATCATGTCCATATGGAGGAACTGTGTGATGTCATAATGTCCATATGGAGGAACTGTGTGATGTCATCATGTCCATGTGGAGGAACTGTGTGATGTCATCATGTCCATATGGAGAACTGTGTGATGCCATCATGTCCATATGGAGGAACTGTGTGATGTCATCATGTCTATATAGAGGAACTGTGTGATGTCATCATGTCCATATGGAGGAACTGTGTGATGTCATCATGTCCATATGGAGGAACTGTGTGATGTCATCATGTCCATAAGGAAAAACTGTGTGATGTCATCATGTCCATATGGAGAACTGTGTGATGTCATCATGTTTATATGGAGGAACTGTGTGATGTCATCATGACCATATGGAGAACTGTGTGATGTCATCATGTCCATGTGGAGGAACTGTGTGATGTCATCATTTCCATATGGAGGAACTGTGTGATGTCATCATGTCCATAAGGAAAAACTGTGTGATGTCATCATGTCCATATGGAGAACTGTGTGATGTCATCATGTTTATATGGAGGAACTGTGTGATGTCATCATGACCATATGGAGAACTGTGTGATGTCATCATGTCCATGTGGAGGAACTGTGTGATGTCATCATTTCCATATGGAGGAACTGTGTGATGTCATAATGTCCATATGGAGAACTGTGTGATGTCATCATATCTATATGGAGGAACTGTGTGATGTCATCATATCCATATGGAGGAACTGTGTGATCTCATCATGTCCATGTGGAGGAACTGTGTGATGTCATCATTTCCATATGGAGGAACTGTGTGATGTCATCATTTCCATATGGAAGAACTGTGTGATGTCATCATGTCCATATGGAGGAACTGTGTGATGTCATCATGTCCATATGGAAGAACTGTGTGATGTCATCATGTCCATATGGAAGAACTGTGTGATGTCATCATGTCCATATGGAGGAACTGTGTGATGTCATCATGTCCATATGGAGAAACTGTGTGATGTCATCATGTCTATATGGAGGAACTGTGTGATGTCATCATGTCTATATGGAGGAACTGTGTGATGTCATCATGTCCATATGGAGGAACTGTGTGATGTGATCATGTCCATATGGAAGAACTGTGTGATGTCATCATGTCCATGTGGAGGAACTGTGTGATGTCATCATGTCCATGTGGAGGAACTGTGTGATGTCATCATTTCCATATGAAGGAACTGTGTGATGTCATCATGTCCCTATGAAGGAACTGTGTGATGTCATCATGTCTATATGGAGGAACTGTGTGATGTCATCATGTCCATATGGAGGAACTGTGTGATGTCATCATGTCCATATGGAGGAACTGTGTGAGGTCATCATGTCCAAATGGAGGAACTGTGTGATGTCATCATGTCCATATGGAGGAACTGTGTGATGTCATCATGTCCATATGGAGAACTGTGTGATGCCATCATGTCTATATGGAGGAACTGTGTGATGTCATCATGTCCATATGGAGGAACTTGTGATGTCATCATGTCCATATGGAGGAACTGTGTGAGGTCATCATGTCCATATGGAGGAACTGTGTGATGTCATAATGTCCATATGGAGGAACTGTGTGATGTCATCATGTCCATGTGGAGGAACTGTGTGATGTCATCATGTCCATATGGAGAACTGTGTGATGCCATCATGTCTATATGGAGGAACTGTGTGATGTCATCATGTCCATATGGAGGAACTTGTGATGTCATCATGTCCATATGGAGGAACTGTGTGAGGTCATCATGTCCATATGGAGGAACTGTGTGATGTCATCATGTCCACATGGAGAACTGTGTGATGCCATCATGTCTATATGGAGGAACTGTGTGATGTCATCATGTCCATATGGAGGAACTGTGCGATGTCATCATGTCCATATGGAGGAACTGTGTGAGGTCATCATGTCCATATGGAGGAACTGTGATGTCATCATGTTCATATGGAGGAACTGTGTGATGTCATCATGTCCATATGGAGGAACTGTGTGAGGTCATGTCCATATGGAGGAACTGTGTGATGTCATAATGTCCATATGAAGGAACTGTGTGATGTCATCATGTCCATATGAAGGAACTGTGTGATGTCATCATGTCCATATGGAGAACTGTGTGATGCCATCATGTCTATATGGAGGAACTGTGTGATGTCATCATGTCCATATGGAGGAACTGTTTGATGTCATCATGTCCATATGAAGGAATTGTGTGATGTCATCATGTCCATATGGAAGAACAGTGTGATGTCATCATGTCTATATGGAGGAACTGTGTGATGTCATCATGTCCATATGGAGGAACTGTGTGATGTCATCATGTCCATATGGAGGAACTGTGTGATGTCATCATGTCCGTATGGAGGAACTGTGTGAGGTCATCATGTCCGTATGGAGGAACTGTGTGATGTCATAATGTCCATATGGAGGAACTGTGTGATTTCATCATGATGTCCATATGGAGGAACTGTGTGATGTCATCATGTCCATATGGAGAACTGTGTGATGCCATCATGTCTATATGGAGGAACTGTGTGATGTCATCATGTCCATATGGAGGAACTGTGTGATGTCATCATGTCCATGTGGAGGAACTGTGTGATGTCATCATTTCCATATGGAGGAACTGTGTGATGTCATCATGTCCATATGGAGGAACTGTGTGATGTCATCATGTCCATATGGAAGAACTGTGTGATGTCATCATGTCCATATGGAAGAACTGTGTGATGTCATCATGTCCATATGGAGGAACTGTGTGATGTCATCATGTCCATATGGAGAAACTGTGTGATGTCATCATGTCTATATGGAGGAACTGTGTGATGTGATCATGTCTATATGGAGGAACTGTGTGATGTCATCATGTCCATATGGAGGAACTGTGTGATGTCATCATGTCCATATGGAGGAACTGTGTGATGTCATCATGTCCATATGGAGAACTGTGTGATGCCATCATGTCTATATGGAGGAACTGTGTGATGTCATCATGTCCATATGGAGGAACTTGTGATGTCATCATGTCCATATGGAGGAACTGTGTGAGGTCATCATGTCCATATGGAGGAACTGTGTGATGTCATAATGTCCATATGGAGGAACTGTGTGATGTCATCATGTCTATATGGAGGAACTGTGTGATGTCATCATGTCCATATGGAGAACTGTGTGATGCCATCATGTCTATATGGAGGAACTGTGTGATGTCATCATGTCCATATGGAAGAACTGTGTGTTGTCATCATGTCCATATGGAGGAACTGTGTGATGTCATCATGTCCATATGGAGGAACTGTGTGATGTCATCATGTCTATATGGAGGAACTGTGTGATGTGATCATGTCTATATGGAGGAACTGTGTGATGTGATCATGTCTATATGGAGGAACTGTGTGATGTGATCATGTCTATATGGAGGAACTGTGTGATGTCATCATGTCCATATGGGGGAACTGTGTGATGTCATCATGTCCATATGGAGGAACTGTGTGATGTCATCATGTCTATATGGAGGAACTGTGTGATGTGATCATGTCTATATGGAGGAACTGTGTGATGTGATCATGTCTATATGGAGGAACTGTGTGATGTCATCATGTCCATATGGGGGAACTGTGTGATGTCATCATGTCCATATGGAGGAACTGTGTGATGTCATCATGTCCATATAGAGGAACTGTGTGATGTCATAATGTCCATATGGAGGAACTGTGTGATTTCATCATGATGTCCATATGGAGGAACTGTGTGATGTCATCATGTCCATATGGAGAACTGTGTGATGCCATCATGTCTATATGGAGGAACTGTGTGATGTCATCATGTCCATATGGAGGAACTGTGTGATGTCATCATGTCCATGTGGAGGAACTGTGTGATGTCATCATTTCCATATGGAGGAACTGTGTGATGTCATCATTTCCATATGGAGGAACTGTGTGATGTCATCATGTCCATATGGAGGAACTGTGTGATGTCATCATGTCCATATGGAAGAACTGTGTGATGTCATCATGTCCATATGGAAGAACTGTGTGATGTCATCATGTCCATATGGAGGAACTGTGTGATGTCATCATGTCCATATGGAGAAACTGTGTGATGTCATCATGTCTATATGGAGGAACTGTGTGATGTGATCATGTCTATATGGAGGAACTGTGTGATGTCATCATGTTCATATGGAGAACTGTGTGATGTCATCATGTCCATATGGAGGAACTGTGTGATGTGATCATGTCCATATGGAAGAACTGTGTGATGTCATCATGTCCATGTGGAGGAACTGTGTGATGTCATCATGTCCATGTGGAGGAACTGTGTGATGTCATCATTTCCATGTGGAGGAACTGTGTGATGTCATCATTTCCATGTGGAGGAACTGTTTGATGTCATCATGTCCATATGAAGGAACTGTGTGATGTCATTATGTCTATATGGAGGAACTGTGTGATGTCATGATGTCCATATGGAGGAACTGTGTGATGTCATCATTTCCATGTGGAGGAACTGTGTGATGTCATCATGTCCCTATGAAGGAACTGTGTGATGTCATCATGTCTATATGGAGGAACTGTGTGATGTCATCATGTCCATATGGAGGAACTGTGTGATGTCATCATGTCCATATGGAGGAACTGTGTGAGGTCATCATGTCCATATGGAGGAACTGTGTGATGTCATCATGTCCATATGGAGGAACTGTGTGATGTCATCATGTCCATATGGAGGAACTGTGTGATGTCATCATGTCCATATGGAGAACTGTGTGATGCCATCATGTCTATATGGAGGAACTGTGTGATGTCATCATGTCCATATGGAGGAACTTGTGATGTCATCATGTCCATATGGAGGAACTGTGTGAGGTCATCATGTCCATATGGAGGAACTGTGTGATGTCATAATGTCCATATGGAGGAACTGTGTGATGTCATCATGTCCATATGGAGAACTGTGTGATGCCATCATGTCTATATGGAGGAACTGTGTGATGTCATCATGTCCATATGGAAGAACTGTGTGTTGTCATCATGTCCATATGGAGGAACTGTGTGATGTCATCATGTCCATATGGAGGAACTGTGTGATGTCATCATGTCTATATGGAGGAACTGTGTGATGTGATCATGTCTATATGGAGGAACTGTGTGATGTCATCATGTCTATATGGAGGAACTGTGTGATGTAATCATGTCTATATGGAGGAACTGTGTGATGTCATCATGTCCATATGGAGGAACTGTGTGATGTCATCATGTCCATATGGAGGAACTGTGTGATGTCATCATGTCCATATAGAGGAACTGTGTGATGTCATCATGTCCATATGGAGGAACTGTGTGATGTCATCATGTCCATATGGAGGAACTGTGTGATGTCATCATGTCCATATGGAGGAACTGTGTGATGTCATCATGACCATATGGAGGAACTGTGTGATGTCATCATGTCCATATGGAGGAACTGAGAGAGACCCCTCCAGCCCCCCCACCCCCACTCCCACTCAAAAAAAAAATTGCTGGGGAGTTCTTTTTAGATATTGTGATTTTGTGGTAAAATGAGTTATTGCAATATACAATTGGTGACTTATAAAAAAAAAAAAAAACAAGCCTCATATGGGTCTGTAGGTGGAAGAAAATGGAAAGCGTTAAGGCGCGGAGGAAAAAGTTAACTTGCTAAAACAAAAAATCGCTTCGTCCTTAAGGGGTTTAATGAGTTTAGACGATGCGCAGTATTAGTTATATATTCACCCATGTATGTTCCTGAAATGACTGTCTCTTCTTTATATACATTAAAGCTATTGCGGATTCTCTGAATGAAATTGAGGAGTCGGAGCTGAGGGATCACTTTACAGAAGAGAAGAATGGGAAAGGAAATGGCAAAACAAAGTCAAATGAGTAAGTATATAATATATGTAATATAGCAGATAATGGTATGTAATATATTGGTATGTAATATATGTAATATAGCACATAATGGTATATAATATATGTAATATAGCACATAATGGTATATAATATATGTAATATAGCAGATAATGGTATATAATATATGTAATATAGCACATAATGGTATGTAATATAGCAAATAATGGTATATAATACATGTGATATAGCACATAATGGTATATAATATATGTAATATAGCAAATAATGGTATATAATACATGTAATATAGCAGATAATGGTGTATAATACATGTAATATAGCACATAATGGTATATAATACATGTAATATAGCAGATAATGGTATATAACACATGTTATATAGCAGATAATGGTATATAATACATGTAATATAGCACATAATGGTATATAATACATGTAATATAGCAGATAATGGTATATAATATATGTAATATAGCAGATAATGGTATATAATATATGTAATATAGCAGATAATGGTGTATAATACATGTAATATAGCAGATAATGGTATATAATATATGTAATATAGCAGATAATGGTATATAATATATGTAATATAGCAGATAATGGTATATAATACATGTAATATAGCACATAATGGTATGTAATACATGTAATATAGCAGATAATGGTATGTAATATATGTAATATAGCACATAATGGTGTATAATACATGTAATTTAGCAGATAATGGTATATAATATATGTAATATGGCAGATAAGGGTATGTAATATATGCAATATAGCAGATAATGGTATGTAATATAATGGTATGTTATATATGTAATATAGCAGATAATGTTATGTAATATATGTAATATAGCAGATATTGGTATATAATATATGTAGTATAGTATATAATGGTATATTATACTATACTATTACCAAATAATATCTCCACACCAAGACCACTATAACACCACAATACTATTACCAAATAATACCGCCACAACATGCCAACCAAATGATGTCCAAATAACAACACCACACTAATAACAAATAATACAGCCCCACCATGACACCACATAGTGTCCAAATAAGGACACCATACTGTTACTAAATAATACCACCCCAACGTGACTGAATAACACTACCATACTGTTACCAAATATTACCGCCACATCACGACGTCTAAAAAGTCACAGAATAACAGAATCATATTGTTATCAAATAAAACTCCATGACCACTGGATAGTGTCCGAATAACACCACCATACTGTAACCATATTATACCTCCACACCATGACCATCAAAAAGTGACTGACTAACACTACCATACTGTCACCAAATTATAATGCCACACCATGACCAACAGATACTTACTGGATAACACTGCCATGCTGTTACCACCCATTAGTTACTGAATAACACCGCCATGCTGTTACCAAATAATACTGCCATACCACAACCACCAGATAGTTACTGAATAACACCACCATACTGTTACCAAATTATAATGCCACACCACGACCACCCATTTCTTGCTGAATAACATTGCCATGCTGTTACCAAATAATACTGCCACACCACGACCACCCATTACTTGCTGAATAACACTGCCATGCTGTTACCAAATAATACTGCCATACCACAACCACCAGATAGTTACTGAATAACACCACCATACTGTTACCAAATTATAATGCCACACCACGACCAACCATTAGTTACTGAATAACACCGCCATGCT
The DNA here is from genome assembly GCF_029499605.1 of Hyla sarda. Lineage (NCBI taxonomy): Eukaryota > Metazoa > Chordata > Amphibia > Anura > Hylidae > Hyla > Hyla sarda. Next base: position 14,870,786 of record NC_079201.1, on the reverse strand, counting down.
GTTACCAAATAATACTGCCATACCACAACCACCAGATAGTTACTGAATAACACCACCATACTGTTATCAAATATTACTGCCACACCACGACCACCCATTAGTTACTGAATAACACCGCCATGCTGTTACCAAATAATACTGCCACACCACGACCACCCATTACTTGCTGAATAACACTGCCATGCTGTTACCAAATAATACTGCCATACCACAACCACCAGATAGTTACTGAATAACACCACCATACTGTTACCAAATTATAATGCCACACCATGACCACCCATTAGTTACTGAATAACACCGCCATGCTGTTACCAAATAATACTGCCATACCACAACCACCAGATAGTTACTGAATAACACCACCATACTGTTATCAAATATTACTGCCACACCACGACCACCCATTAGTTACTGAATAACACCGCCATGCTGTTACCAAATATTACTGCCACACCATGACACCACATAGTGTCCGAATAACACCATCATACCGTCACTATATAATAGTGAGGGAGGGAGAGTGGGAGGGAGAGTGGGACGGCCGTCATGCCCCCTCCCATAGACAAGAATGGAGGGGGCGTGGCGTGACATCACGAGGGGATGGGCATCACGCAACGGAGTACCCCTTTAATGCTAAATAGTGATACATAGGTATTTTTCTGCATTAAAGGGGTACTCCACTGCTCAGCGTTTGGAACAAACTGTTCCGAACGCTGGAGCTGGCGCCAGGAGCTTGTGACCTCATAGCCCCGCCCCCTCATGGCGTCATGCTCCGCCACCTTAAGGCAAGTCTATGGGAGGGGGTGTGACAGCTGTCACGCCCCCTCCCGTAGACTTGCATTGAGGGGCGGGGCGTGACATAAGGGGGGCGGGGCTATGACGTCACAAGCTCCTGGCACCGACTCCAGCGTTCAAAACAGTTTGCTCCAAATGCTGAGTAGCGGAGTACCCCTTTAAATGACTGTAGTGTCAGATTGGATATGAGAAACTGTAGTGTTGTGATGTCCTCACCAGAAATCTCTTTTTGTGTTCAGCCTGTCAGTCACCAATGTGGAGCTGGAAGTTTTACCAGGAATTCAGATATTAAACAACAGCATAGAAATAACATTTCCCATCCAAATCAACTATGGAGACAAAATGTAAGTACAGTCCCTGTTAGCATTCTATATAAGTAATAGTCCACAAACAGAGACGGGACTAACCGCTTGATGTCTGAGGACTGTTCTGTATCTGTGATTGCTGCTGGAATAAAGAAGTTTGTCTGACATCGACTGATGAGTGCCGTGACATTTTGTTCTGTAGAGAACGTATATATATATTAAAGGGGTACTCCCCTGGAAAACTTTTTTTTAAATCAACTGGTGCCAGAAAGTTAAACAGATTTGTAAATTACTTCTATTAAAAAATCTTATCTTAATCCTTTCAGTACTTATCAGCTGCTGTATGCGCCAGAGAAAGTTCTTTTCTTTTTTGAATTTCCTTTCTTTCTGACCACAGTGCTCTCTGCTGACACCTCTGACCATTTTAGGAACTGTTCAGAGCAGGATAGGTTTGTTATGGGGATTTGCTCCTTCTCTGGACAGTTCCTTAAACGGACAGAGGTGTCAGCAGAGAGCACTGGGGTCAGACAGAAAATAAATTCACAAAATAAAATAACTTCCTGTGGAGCATACAGCAGCTGATACCCTTATGCCTAACCCTATCTTATATGAAGAATAGCCTTATACCTATCCCTATCTTATATGATGAATAGTCTTATGCCTATCCCTATCTTATATGAAGGATAGCCTTATACCTATCCCTATCTTATATGAAGGATAGCCTTATGCCTATCCCTATCTTATATGAAGAATAGCCTTATACCTATTCCTATCTTATATGAAGGACAGCCTTATACCTATCCCTATCTTATATGAAGGATAGCCTTATACCTATCCCTATCTTATATGAAGGACAGCCTTATACCTATCCCTATCTTATATGAAGGATAGCCTTATACCTATCCCTATCTTATATGAAGAATAGTCTTATACCTATCACTATCTTATATGAAGGGTAGCTTATACCTATCCCTATCTTATGTGAAGAATAGCCTTATACCTATCCCTATCTTATATGAAGGATAGCCTTATGCCTATCTCTATCTTATATGAAGGGTAGCCTTATACCTATCCCTATCTTATTTGAAGGATAGCCTTATGTCTATCCCTATCTTTTATGAAGGATAGCCTTATGTCTATCCCTATCTTATATGAAGGATAGCCTTATACCTATCCCTATCTTATTTGAAGGATAGCCTTATGTCTATCCCTATCTTTTATGAAGGATAGCCTTATGTCTATCCCTATCTTATATGAAGGATAGCCTTATACCTATCCCTATCTTATATGAAGGATAGCCTTATACCTATCCCTATCTTATATGAAGGATAGCCTTATACCTATCCCTATCTTATATGAAAGATAGCCTTATACCTATCCCTATCTTATATGAAGGGTAGCCTTATACCTATCCCTATCTTATATGAAGGATAGCCTTATGTCTATCCCTATCTTTTATGAAGGATAGCCTTATGTCTATCCCTATCTTATATGAAGGATAGCCTTATGCCTATCTTATATGAAGGATAGCCTTAAGCCTATCCCTATCTTATATGAAGGATAGCCTTATGCCTATCCCTATCTTATATGAAGGATAACCTTATGCCTATCCCTATCTTATATGAAGGATAGCCTTATGCCTATCCCTATCTTATATGAAGGATAGCCTTATGCCTATCCCTATCTTATATGAAGGATAGTCTTATGCCTATCTCTATCTTATATGAAGAATATCCTTATGCCTATCCCTATCTTATATGAAGGATAGCCTTATGCCTATCTTATATAAAGGATAGCCTTATTTCTATCTCTATCTTATATGAAGGATAGCCTTATGCCTATCCCTATCTTATATCAAGGATAGCCTTATGCCTATCCCTATCTTATATAAAGGATAGCCTTATTTCTATCCCTATCTTATATGAAGGATAGCGTTATGCCTATCCCTATCTTATATGAAGAATAGCCTTATGTGTATCCCAATCTTATATGAAGGATAGCCTTATGCCTATCCCTATCTTATATGAAAGATAGCCTTATACCTATCCCTATCTTATATGAAGGGTAGCCTTATACCTATCCCTATCTTATATGAAGGATAGCCTTATGTCTATCCCTATCTTATATGAAGGATAGCCTTATGCCTATCCCTATCTTATATGAAGGATAGCCTTATGCCTATCCCTATCTTATATGAAGGATAGCCTTATGCCTATCCCTATCTTATATGAAGGATAACCTTATGCCTATCCCTATCTTATATGAAGGATAGCCTTATGCCTATCCCTATCTTATATGAAGGATAGCCTTATGCCTATCCCTATCTTATATGAAGGATAGTCTTATGCCTATCTCTATCTTATATGAAGAATATCCTTATGCCTATGCCTATCCCTATCTTATATGAAGGATAGCCTTATGCCTATCTTATATAAAGGATAGCCTTATTTCTATCCCTATCTTATATGAAGGATAGCCTTATGCCTATCCCTATCTTATATGAAGAATAGCCTTATGTGTATCCCAATCTTATATGAAGGATAGCCTTATGCCTATCCCTATCTTATATAAAGGATAGTCTTATGCCTATCCCTATTTTATATGAAGGATAGCCTTATGTCTATCCCTATCTTATATGAAGGATAGCCTTATACCTATCCCTATCTCATATGAAGGATAACCTTATGCCTATTCCTATCTTATATGAAGGATAGCCTTATGCATATACCTGTCTTATATGAAGGAAAGCCTTATGTCTATCCCTATCTTATATGAAGGATAGCCTTATACCTATCCCTATCTCATATGAAGGATAACCTTATGCCTATTCCTATCTTATATGAAGGATAGTCTTATGCCTATTCCTATCTTATATGAAGGATAACCTTATGCTTATCCCTATCTTATATGAAGGATAGTCTTATGTATATCCCTATCTTATATGAAGGATAGCCTTATGCATATACCTGTCTTATATGAAGGAAAGCCTTATGTCTATCCCTATCTTATATGAAGGATAGCCTTATGCTTATTATCCCATGCATGCCTGACCTCCTTCATTGTATCTGCAGCTACCACTTCAGCAGGAAGGCTATTCCATGCATCCACTACTCTCTCAGAAAATTGATACTTCCTATTTCCTAATATTACTGCACAAACCTTTCCCCTCTAATGTAACACTATGATTTTCTCCTATATAAATATCTTCTCCTCCTTTACCGTGTTGATTCCCTTTATGTATATAAAAGTTTCTATCATATTCGTCTTTCTTCTAAACTATACATGTTGAGGTCCTTACCAGGATAGCTTAAGGGACCTTAACATGGAAGAAAGCCGAGACAGAGGAGATATGATGGAGACTTTTATATACATTAAGGGAATCAACATGTATATATGTATAGATATATGTGTGTGTGTGTATATATATATATATATATATATATATATGTTCCAGTATAACTTCCGAATGGCTGGAGATATTAAATTGGTACACGTGTTAAGTGTATGTCAAATAAAAATATAGTAGATTTTAGGACTGTCTCCGTAGTAGAGAATAGAGTGATCAGCAGATGTACCGGACTGTAAGCCTATGGGACGTCTTCTATCACATTACTTTAAGGCTAAGTTTCCACTTTTTTTCTGGCAGTTTTTGGAATATTGCCACTGCAGTTTTTGAGCCAAAGCCAGAAGTGTATTCAAAAGGAATAGGACATATAAAGGAAGGACCTATACTTCTCCTCCCTTATGGATCCACTTCTGACTTTGGCTCAAAAACTGCAATGGAAACTTGGCCTTAGGCTGTGAAGATTGCCCGGGAGTTTTAAACATCCTGTCGCCCGACCAATGTCATGGTAAAGTATAATTTAACTGTCTGGGAGGCAAGTGCAGAGAACAGCTAGTGTGGGGGTAGGGAAAGGGGGACAGGCAGGTGACAGAGGATTTTTTTGTGAGCTGAGGGAAGCGTGAGGGAGGTGAGAACACATTGATATTGAAGCCCCCAGTATTGGCCGTGTTTCTGAAGAAAAAATAAAGTTATAAGAAAAGAGAAACTATTATTTTAGCAGATTGTACAGGTGACAGGTGGTGCATTTTGTTTCTTTAGGTTCTACCAGAAGGGAAGGAAATGGATACAGAATGATTATGTCTTCTTGGATATGGACATAGTCACAATCCTGCAGCTCAATGTGAAAAGGGATAAAATAGTGTATTCCTTGCAGGATTGTGACGTCTTTGTAAGAAGTCGTGACACCAATCAGTAAGTATTATATACAAGACAAACAGAATCTGCATTACTATATAAAACAACCAAAACTGCATTACGACTGATCATTTTATTGATCAGAAAAACCTATATTTAAAGCGTACCTGCCAGATCCCACAAAAAATAAAATGTATATGTTACTCAGTACCTAATCCTGACCATGTACATCTAATGTTTATGCCTCTGGGGGAAGGGGGCGTGTCCCTACCATGTGGTGGTGAGAGGTGATTGGTGTGTAGTAGGAGGGGTTGAATAGTAAACTAGCAATATTTGCAGATGATACTAAACTCTGTAAAGCGGTAAACACGATAGAGGACAGTGCACTGTTACAAATGGATCTGGATAGTTTGGGGGTTTGGGCTGAGAAGTGGCAGATGAGGTTCAACACTGATAAATGTAAGGTAATGCATATGGGGGGGAAATCGGGGACGGAGTTATATATTAAATGGGAGCACACTTGGGGAAACTGACGCGAAAAGGACTTAGGTGTCTTAGTTAATAGTAAACTTAGCTGTAGTGACCAGTGTTGGGCAGCTACTGCATCAATATGTGCTGCATCAATAGGGGCATAGATGCCCATGACAAGGAAATAATTCTACCGCTGTACAAATCACTAGTCAGTACTGGTCAGACCACACATGGAATACTGTGTACAGTGCTGGTCAGACCACACATGGAATACTGTGTACAGTACTGGTCAGACCACACATAGAATACTGTGTACAGTACTGGTCAGACCACACATAGAATACTGTGTACAGTACTGGTCAGACCACACATAGAATACTGTGTACAGTACTGGTCAGACCACACATGGAATACTGTGTACAGTGCTGGTCAGACCACACATGGAATACTGTGTACAGTACTGGTCAGACCACACATAGAATACCGTGTACAGTACTGGTCAGACCACACATAGAATACTGTGTACAGTACTGGTCAGACCAAACATAGAATACTGTGTACAGTACTGGTCAGACCACACATAGAATACTGTGCACAGTACTGGTCAGACCACACATAGAATACTGTGTACAGTACTGGTCAGACCACACATAGAATACTGTGTACAGTACTGGTCAGACCACACATAGAATACTGTGTACAGTACTGGTCAGACCACACATAGAATACTGTGCACAGTACTGATCAGACCACACATAGAATACTGTGTACAGTACTGGGCACCAGTGTACAAGAAAGATATAGTGGAGCTGGAGAGGGTTCAAAGACGGGCAACCAGAGTAATACGGGGAATGGGAGGACTACAGTACCCAGAAAGATTATCAGAATTAGGGTTATTTAGTTTAGAAAAAAGAAGGCTTTGGGGAGACCTAATAACTATGTATAAATATATCAGGGGACCGTACAGATATCTCTCCCATGATCTATTTATACCCAGGACTGTATCTATAACAAGGGGGCATCCTCTACGTTTAGAGGAAAGAAGGTTTCTACACAAGCACAGACGGGGATTCTTTACTGTAAGAGCAGTGAAACTGTGGAATTCTCTGCCTGAGGAGGTGGTCATGGTGAACTCTGTAATAGAATTTAAAAGGGGTCTGGATGCATTTTTGGAGAATAATAACATTGCTGGTTATGTATATTAGATATTTAGGGACAGAACGTTGATCCAGAGATTTATTCTGATGCCATATTTGGAGTCGGGAAGGAATTTTTACCTCTAGTATGAGGGTTTTTTGCCTCCTCTGGATCAACTCAGTAGGGACTCATTAGGGATATAGGTTGAACTAGATGGACTCTGGTCTTTTTTCAACCTTACAAACTATGTTACCATGTGGTGGTGGGAGGTGATTGGTGTGTGGTGGGAGGGGGCTCCCTTGTGGTGGTGGGAGGGGGCGTGTCCCACCCTTTTGGTGGTGGAAGGTGATTGGTGTGTGGTGGGAGGGAGCATGTCCCTCTTTGTGGTGGTGGAAGGTGATTGGTGTGTGGTGGGAGGGAGCATGTCCCTCTTTGTGGTGGTGGGAGGTGATTGGTATGTGGTGGAAGGGGGCCTGTTCCTACCATGTGGTGGTGGGAGGTGATTGGTGTGTGGTGGGAGGGGGGTGTCCCTACCATGTGCTGGTGGAAGATGATTGGTGCGTCTGCTCATGCCTGATGTTGCTGCAGGACTGGTTAGTGTCCCAGTAGGTATGGGGACCCCTAGTGGTGGAATTTTCTAAATATTCAAAAAAAATGTAAACTACCATATTACAAAAGGTCTTATTTTTTATCAGCAACAAGATATAAAAAGTTTTTGGATCTGGCAGTGCCCATTTAATATTTTTAAAGTCAAAGTGTAAGAAAAGGACAGTTTAAAGGGGTACTCGGCCCCTAGACATCTTATCACCTATCCAAACGATAGGGGATAAGATGTCTGATCACAGGGGTCCCCAGCGGCGGGAACCCCGCGATCAGACATCTTATCCCCTATCTCTGGCTGCGGGACCCCAGACATCCAGTGCACGAAACGAACTTCGCTCCATGCCAAATGATTGGCGATGGAGGGCAGTGGCGCGTGACGTCACAGCCAAGCCCCACTCATGAAGTCACGGCTACGCCCCCTCAATGTATGACTATAGGAGGGGGCATGACCGGAAGCTAGTGACATCACGGCCACGCCCCCTCAATGCAAGTCTATGGGAGGGGGCGTGGCCGTGACATCACAAGCTTCCGGCGCTGCACCCGACGCTCTAAACGAATGCCGGGTGCAGCAGGGAGATTGCGGGGGTCCCCATCGGTGGGACACCTGCGATCAGACATCTTATATTTGTCTGATTGAGGGGGATCCAACCGCTGGGACGTCCCCATCATCTCCTGCCAGTGCCCCAGCTCTCCCCATGTGATTGTCGATACGAAGTGATAGTCGATACATCTCCTCCATGCATCTCTATAGGAGAACCAGAGATACCTGAGGGCAGCGCTTCGGCTCCCCCATAGAGATACATGGAGGAAATTGTGGGGGCGTTCTAGCAGTTGGACCTCTGACAATCAGACACTTATCCACTATCCTTTGCATAGGGGATAAATTGGACTACTCCATTAATGGCAATGACTGTTTTTTGGTATTTTCATGGAACTTATTGGTGGATCCCACTTCCTGTTTCATCAAAAGATTATTAGTGTGTAGGAGCACTATTACTGTCTGGGTCATAAAAAGGGGCAAAGTTATTGTTTGGGGACCACTGTAAATTTCTGGGGTAACAAGGGTGGCATTATTACCACTTGGCACACTATGGATGGGAAAGGGGAGCGAGTATGTTAAAAAAAAAGTGAGGATGGCGCCTAAGATATTTGTACAACAAATTCTACAGAGACAGATCATGGTTCTTAGAAGTTGTCACAGCGTTCCGGGACAAATGGAGAAGGAAAGCGAATCAGAAAAGCAGCCTCCAGTGAGTCACCAGACGTAATTATATTCACTTCTACATTCTGCGGAATGCTTATATAAATCTTGATATGGTTTCCATAGCGGTGTATTATTTAGGCCCGAGAGCAGATCACATGTTCTGCCAACCAGTTAGAGAACCCATTTGCCAATATAGCCTGTGCAAATCTATTGCTGAACTCTCAGGCACATTAAAGGGTGTTTTTACGAGTGGAAAAGAGGGGGATTAAAGAGTACATTTCATGATCTTGTTAAATTTTATAATCCTCCCAGTTCACTACCCCCATAATGATAAACCACCCCCTGCCTTTATTTTTATTATTTGTTAGTTTTCTACCTTGATATTGCTCTGTAATTTGGGCTCAGTCAGATTCACAGACAGGGAAGGGGCGTTCCCCAGCAGGTGTGACATCATCTGAAGCCATCCAGGGGAGAACTTCCTCCCTCACTCTGCTACACACAGCCCAGAGCAGTTCAGTGTGAGATGAGTTATGATTGGCTAAGGCTGCACACACACACACCCTCAGCACTCCAGACAGTATTTCCTGATTTTGGACTTCGGACAGGCCAGCAGGAATCCAAAGTCTGTGCAAGAGATGGGGGGAAATGTGCTCTGGACAAGTAGGGAGACACCTCGTGGCAGCTTTTTTTAAACAAAAAGAAAACTTAATTTTTTTTTAAACAAAGTACATTAGAAAGATTTTTTTTAATTACCATAAGGAGTGAAAAAGCATGAGAGTGCCGATTTAAGTCTAGGGATGGGGGTTGGGAGGCCAGCATTTGTATAATTTGAACCCTAGGGTACCAAAAATAACTTGCCCCAGTCCTGCTAGCCACTGGGCCTCACAGTAGGTTAATACTTCCCTTTCTGTACATTTCACCTTTCAGTAGTCACAGACAGGATTACCCTGAAGGATAATACCTCTATTATAAACCTGGGGGCAGATAATACAGGATGCAATACTGATAGAAGGTTGGTGACAAGGGCAACTCACCTTCTCCATCTCTACACATTGAACCCAGCACAGGTTAGAGGGGTTGACCAGCCAAAAGAAACTTGTCAAGGTAGAAAATAAGTGTTTGATAGTGGATAACCGACTGATGGGACTACCCGCAATCTCCAGAACAGAGACCCGACTATCTGCATACTGCAGTAGGATTTTCTATCAGAGCGCCCAAGTCTCATACTCAGAGAAGAAAAAATGACCCTTGAAGTGGCGCTGCTGGTGTGATGAGAAGCAAATCCCAAGCCAGGGATATTTTCAAAACACTGGAATGGTTTATTTAAAGCATAAAACAATAAAAGTACAGAGATGACGCGTTTCGGGGGAGCCACCCCCTTCCTCAGCTCAGTCTCGCCCCCCGTTGGTCTCCTTTTCTCTCATTCCCAAGTGTCATACTCGGCCATCTCTGGCACTCCCATAGAAATGAATAGAGGATGTAGCATCTACAGCTCCAGGATGCATGGAGAGCCAGGACCTCATTCTGGACATCGAAGGGGGGGGGGGGGGGGTCCCAGCAGTTGGACTCCCTGCGATCAGACACTTACCAGGGATAGGTTAGGGGGAAAAGAGGTAAGATAGGGGACAAGATAGGGGATAAGTTGTTTTTGGCTGGACAACCCCTTTACTAGTTCAGGCATGAAGGTCACCGCCTTAATCATGTACAAAAAATAGATTGAGAACAATTTATGTTTAGATAATAAAACGGATTAGAAAAATAATTAGTATCAGTAAGTAGTGTTTATGTAGAAGCAATATATTATTGATACAAATTCAGTATAAAAGGATTGTCCACTTTGGCCAGTTCTAATAGTCATGCCTTGATAAGAAACCATTGGTTTGTCTGTGGAGCTTATAAACATACGGGGTCTCCAGAACACGATAGGCCCTTTGCTGCCATTTTGGCCGGCTTATTCTAGACGTGATCATGGGATTCCTGACTAACAACTAATAATTCCCTGATATGTTATTTTAACAATGGTTGGTGAACCAGATCCCCCCTTTAAAGATGACCAGTGGTCAGTAGTTTGTTATCCTTTACCGATTTTAAGTTGCCTCTATAAGCCACCTAATGCTTTGCCCTAATGCTTTGTAGAACTACTATCAAAATTTGGATAGTATTAAAGGGGTATTCCAGGCAAAAACTTTTTTTTATATGTCAACTGGCTCCGGAAAGTTGAACAGATTTGTAAATGACTTCTATTAAAAAATCTTAATCATTCCAATAGTTATTAGCTTCTGAAGCAGAGTTGTTGTTTTCTGTCTAACTGCTCTCTGATGACTCACGTCCTGGGAGCTGTCCAGCTCCTATGGTGATATTCTCCCATCATGCACAGCTCCCAGGATGTGACATCATCATTGAGCAGTTAGACAGAAAACTTCAGAAGCTAATAACTATTGGAAGGATTAAGATTTTTTAATAGAAGTAATTTACAAATCTGTTTAACTTTCCGGAGCCAGTTTATATATATATAAAAAAAAGTTTTGGCCTGGAATACCCCTTTAAGACATTGAACTTCTGTGAGCCAGTACCTCTGCAATGCTGTACTTGTAATTTGTCTTTTATGTGAACATTTTCTTGAAGAAACGGGAAAAAACTGGAACCGTCGAAGGCAAAGGTAAGCCACATTTTATGAATTTTGTACTTGTGAGTTCCCCCCGTGAAGAAGGGATGTATGAAAGACGCCAACTGACGGATTCAGCAACCATCTGGTACAAAAAACAATAACATTTTATTTGGACTTGGACAACGCATTTTGGGAGACACACTTTTTCCTCAGGTCCTAAGGAAGAGAGAAATGTGTCTCTGGAAACGCGTTGTCCACATCCAAATAAACTTTTATTGTTTATTTTAACCCCACGGTTGCTTAAAGGGGTATTCCAGCCAAAGACATCTTATCCCCTATCCAAAGGATAGGGGATAAGATGTCTGATCACAGGGGGATCCCCCACAATCTCCATACAGCACCCGCATTCTATGCCGGGCTGCTACTCCAGTCTCGGAAACCTCTGTGTTTCCGGGACTGGAGACGTGATGTCATGCCACACCCCCTCGTGATGTCACACCATGCCCCCTCCATTCATGTCTATGGGAGGGGGCGTGACGGCCATCACGCCCCCTCCTATAGACATGAATATAGGGGGCATAGTGTGACATCATATCTCCCAGAAACACAGAGGTTTCCTAGACTGGATCAGCAGCCCAGCATGGAATGCACAGTGCTGCATGGAGATTGCGGGGGGGTCCCAGTGGCGGGCCCCTCACAATCAGACATCTTATCCCCTATCCCTTGGATAGGGGATATGATGTCTTTGGCCAAAATACCCCTTTTAATCCATTGGTTAAAGGGGTACTCCAGTGGAAAACTTTTTTTTATTTTTAAATCAACTGGTGCCAGAAAGTTAAACAGATTTGTAAATTACTTCTATTAAAAAAAAAAAATCTTAATCCTTCCAGTACTTATTAGCTGCTGAATACTACAGAGGATATGGTTTTCTTTTTGGAACACAGAGCTTTTGTGACATCACGAGCACAGTGCTCTCTGCTGACATCTCTGTCCAGAGTAGGAGAAAACCCCCATAGAAAACATATGCTGCTCTGGACAGTTCCTAAAATGGACAGAGGAGTCAGCAGAGAGCACTGTGGTCATGATGTCAGCAGAGAGCTCTGTGTTCCAAAAAGAAAATAATTTCCTCTGTAGTATTCAGCAGCTAATAAGTACTGGAAGGATTAAGATTTTTTAATAGAAGTAATTTACAAATCTGTTAAACTTTCTGGCACCAGTTGATTTAAAAAAAAAATTTCAATGGTAGTACCCCTTTAAAGCCTCTTATCCATTGTTCACGGGGGTTCTTTAAAACTTCCACTGCTGCTATTCAGGAACCCAAGTATATGATCTATATGAACAGACCAGTACCATAAATAAAGCATCATAGTTGAGGGTCCTATAACAGATTTTGCCCTGGGGCCCAGCATATTTTAGTTATACCTCTGTCACAATGTAGGAACACAGCCTTGTTGGACATCCGATATAGAATTCCCAAATATTTACCCCTTTAGATTTCATTATTCAAATGTCCTATATACTTCCCTTTGTGGTTTTCAGTTAACTCTTTATTGACACATGTTCTTTTTAGGTGTGCGGTATTGTTCGCAAAATTATAGGCATTCTGAATAAAGCTTGGAAGGGTAAGTAAAAAGCTCCTAAGGCCCATGATCAGGCCAGATCTTGTAGCAAAACCTTTAAAATACAATCTAATCTATAATATGACACCATTTTCCAGATTCAGAACATTGTACGGTAAAGAAAATGTGCAGAACTGTTGGGGGCATTAAAACAGTTGTTGGACATTACCGAGCGCCACCATTCTGACCATTATATGGACCATTCCTGATATCATTGAGCATTAAATGTTTTTCAAATCAACTGGTGCCATAAAGTTATACAGATTTGTAAATTACTTTTATAAAGAAATATTAATCCTTCCAGTACTTATCAGCTGCTGTATGCTCCAGAGGAAGTTGTGTAGTTATTTCCAGTCTGACCACAGTGCTCTCTGCTGACACCTCTGTCCATGTCAGGAACTGTCCAGAGCAGGAGAGGTTTGCTATGGGGATTTGTTCCTACTCTGGACAGTTCCTGAGATAGACAGAGGTGTCAGCAGAGAGCACTGTAGTCAGACTGGAAAGAACTACACAACTTCCTGTGGAGCATACAGCAGCTGATAAATACTGAAAGGATTAAGGTTTTTATATAGAAGTCATTTACAAATCTGTATAACTTTCTGGCACCAGTTGATTTGAAAACATTTGTTTTCTACTTCTTTTCCACCGGAGTTGCCCTTTAAAGACTAAGGACACCTTTAATTGATTATTATTTTTTTTATGCTTACTCTATACTTATTATGGTACAGAAATATTTATGTATAGGTCATCTTAGATTCCCTTCTCAATCTGTCAGGCTGAAGAGCTCAGTCTCCAGCCCTTATTTCTCCTCTGCTGAACTTTCCTCTAAGCTGATTTAAAGGGGTTATCCAGGAAAAAAACTTTTTTTATATATATCAACTGGTTCCAGAAAGTTAAACAGATTTGTAAATTACTTCTATTATAAAATCTTAATCATTTCAGTACTTATGAGCTGCTGAAGTTGAGTTGTTCTTTTCTGACTAAGTGCTCTCTGAGCCGTAGGGCTGGTGCAAGGATTTTTGCAATCCTAGGCAAAAGCTAGATTTGCTGCCTCTTGACTCCGCCCATTGGCCCACCCTTTGACTTGCCTCAACTTACTACTGGGGTGACACAATGTAACAAGCCCCCTTCACATGTAATGCGCTTACTACTGGGGTGACACACTGTAACATACCTCCTCCTCATGCTGCTGGCTGAGCGAGTGGTTCGGATGTTGGTTGTGTTACTTTTCTTGAGGCAGGCAGACCGTGCCCCCTATCAAGAGGGCCCTCTAGGCGGTTGCCTATTTTGCTCATAGGTCTCCGGCCCTGACCGGCCGTGGTGGTACCTCGCTGCCGCTGGCGGTGGGATGCGTCAGGCCCCAAAACCAGAAAGAAGACCATTGCTGGAGGATGCGAGACCAATATTGGCCACACCAGGGGAGCAACTGGCGGAAATTTCAAGTTTATTATTTTAATGTTGGCAGCAGGGCATATGGGATGAATAAAAAGTACTGTATCACAAAGAAAAGATGCAGTGCCGCACTCACCATTTAGGGTCAGATTTCGTCATTGTAAGGAAACTCTGCGGGTACATAGGACAGATATACTTCTAGACAGGTATACTGCTTCGTGTGTCAAGCACACGAAGTGTGCTTGACACACGAAGCAGTATACCTGTCTAGAAGAGCCAGACATCCTAAATTAAAAGTACCCCTTTAAAGGGGTATTCCATGAAAAAATGTTTTTTTGTTTCTTTTTTCATATCAACTGGCTCCAGAAAGTTAAACAGATTTATAAATTACTTCTATATACAAATCTTAATCCTTCCAGTACTTATCAGCTGCTGAAGTTGAGTTGTTATTTTCTGAATGACAACAGTGCTCTCTGCTGACACCTCTGTCTGTCTCAGGAACCAGAGAAGGAGCAAATCCCCATAGCAAACCTATCCTGCTCTGGACAGTTCCTGAGACAGACAGAGGTGTAAGCAGAGAGCACTGTTGTCAGAGAGAAAAGAACAACTCAACTTCATTAGCTGATAAGTACTGGAAGGATTAAGATTTTTTTAGATTTTTTTTTAAATAGAAGTGATTTACAAATCTGTTTAACTTTCTGGAGCCAGTTGATATGATCAAAAAAATTTTTTATTTTTATGGAATACCCCTTTAAAGTCAGGCAGTGATTGTAATAGCAGTAGTTTCCAAATAAATTAATCATTTTTAAAAAGTGCATGATGGAGATGGTGCAACTTTTGACCCTTTTTTTAAATGTTTTTTTTTTGTTTTGTTTTTTTAAATCCACTCTTTGTAGGCTATTTCATCATCGATCCATCAGGCGACAAAAAGTTACTTTGGAAATCCATTGGCCAAATCAATGCCGACTGTCTGGAAATATACCTGAACGTAAGTAATATGAAATAGAAACTGAAAACTATCCTGAAGATATCGAAAGTAAAAAGGGTCAGAAAACCCGAATGACTATATAAAACACTGGCCATAATAGAGGCGACTCTCGAAGAATCCTCAACAAGTTCTGGATATTTTTAAGTAGAGTTGTGTAACTTTGGCTCCAATGCAAAATCTACCATTTAATATGGCTGTCTTCTTATATAGAAGAAGGTAGAATGAAAGTGTCCCTCTTATAGGCGCTGCTTCTCCCAACGAAATCAATGGAACAATGATTCTTTATTATAGACTAATGACGCGTTTCGGGTTCAAAACCCTTCCTCAGATTCTTATATAGAAGAGTGGCCTTTGGGCCACTACAAGCACCAAGACGTGGAGGCTTTTGTACCCCTTATAGCTACATCTCTGATTGACACTAGCATATTAGTGTTGCACCCATGGCGAGAGATGGCACATGTGACCTAGGGCCGACTGGAAGTTTTAGTTCTCTGATGATGTCACAGTAGCTAGGGGGGCAACAGCTGGACCCTGTGGTCACTTTCCTTGTGGCCTTGACAGTCAATGGGGTCTGCATGTGAAGAATAGTTACTGTCTGGGTGCAGGTGTCCATGATGATTCAGGTATGAACCTGAATAATGTACTGGCTTTACTGGAATGTATTATTTTGTAGGACACAGGAAAGATTACACAGAATTGCCCTTATACGAGAGGGGGTAGGATTCCGCCTTGGTAGCTTAAATACAAGTGTAGACAGTGTCTAGGTATGACGAAGATGACAAATTACCTATACAGCCCATATAAAGGGATCTTCAGGAGGTGACACCTGTGGTAGTAGACAATTTAGAAGACTTGCATTACTCACGGTTTTGTGTGCTACAGTACCCTATAGCAGGATGTAGGGTAGTAAGGTTTGTGGTGTGGAAGTCATGCAGCACTGGCTCTGTAGTTGAGTAGTTGCTGGAGGACACATAATCCTTTCTTCTCCCTTCTGACTTATTTCCCTGTAGGGTACATATTAGAGATGTTAGAAAATATCCCCTTATTGGGGACTTAAAGGGGTACTGTGCCCCTAGACAATTATCCCCTATCCAAAGGACAGGGGATAAGATGTCTGATCACTGGGGTCTCGCCACTGGGGACCCCTGCGATCTCCCTGCTGCACCCGGCGTTCGTTTAGAGCATCGGGTGCAGCACCAGAGGCTTGTGATGTCACGGCCGCGCCCCACTCGTGATGTCACAGCCACGCCCCCTGGAGACTTGCATTGTGGGGGCATGGGCATGACGTCATGACCGGGGCGTGACTGTGACGTCCCAAGCCTCCGCCCCGAATCGCCAGTCATCTGGCACAGAGTAAAGTTTGCTCTGTGCACCGGATGTCTGGGGAGCCGCAGCCGAGATCGCGAGGGTCTTCAGCGGCGGGACCCCCGCAATCAGACATCTTATCCCCTATCCTTTGAATAAGGGAAAAGATGTCTAGGGGCGGAGTACCCCTTTAAAGCAGCTTGTGGGTGTACTTATAGTTTACACAATGCTGTGAGAATCACCATAAGTAACCCAGGCTGACTAGACTTTCAGCTTAGCTTAAAGGGGTTCTCCAGTGCTTAGACATCTTATCCCCTATCCAAAGGATAGGGGATAAGATGCCTGATCTCGGGAGTCCCGCCGCTGGGGACCCCCGTGATCTTGCATACAGCACCCCGTTTGTAATCAGTCCCCGGAGCGTGTTCGCTCTGGGTCTGGTTACCGACAACCACAAGGCCGGTGGCGTGTGACGTTACGCCTCCGCCCCCGAGTGACGTCACGCTCCGCCCCTCAATGCAAGCCTACAGGAGGGAGCGTGACAGCTATCACGCCCCCTCCCGTAGGTTTGCATTGAGGGGCGGTGCGTGACGTCACACGGGGGCGGAGGCGTGACGTCACACGCCGTCGGCCCTGTGATCGCCGATAATCAGACCCGGAGCGTACACTCTCCGGGGACTGATTACAAACGGGGTGCTGTATGCAAGATCCCGGGGGTCCCCAGCAGCGGGACTCCCGCAATCAGGCATCTTATCCCCTATCCTTTGGATAGGGGATAAGATGTCTAAGCACCGGAGTACCCCTTTAAGTCAAACTCAGACTAGCTTGTATCAGCCCTATGGTATGAGAGGGTTGAACTTGTTAATTCTTCCTACAAAACTTTCTAGCGAAAAACCTGTGTGAGAAGGATCATGCGACCTTCCTCTCATACGCTTACATATGATCCACCAGAGGTGGCAGCACATAGAATGTAAAGCTTTGTACATTCATTCTGTACAGCAATGTTTGCCAACCAGTGAGCCTCTAGCTGTTGTAAAACTCCAACTCCCAGCATGCCCGGACAGCCAAGGGTTCAGACCTCGACCGGTCACTAGATAGAGCCAGAAGTGCCCACCAAGCCCATTCTTGCCCAGTCCTGTCTCAGTCCTACAGACAGAGAGCTCAGTCCCATAGACCATTCTAGTATTCAGATGGGGCCAATACGTTAGACATATCAAAAGTTTATCAAAGTGACAGGGACACATATATTATATAATGTTACGCTGTATTTTTCGTTATTATATTCCAGCTGGTTGTTGGAGACTCCGAAGTATTCTCAGAACAAACACACGATGAGATGCCAGGAAATGGAATAAGCCTATTAAAGGATTATATCAATACTATGTTGTTGGCCGACAACTATTTAACAAAACTCAACAAAAAGATGGTAAGCTGCAGCATGGAGGTTGGCTACTGCTGTTTCATGATCACAGCAACTATCCAGATTTTAATCGGCACTGTAATTTGCAAAAACTTTATATATAATGTAGGTAATAAAGTTATATGTATATTTGTTATATATATTGGTTAAAAAATGTGGACATTTTTAGCTGAAAGATGCTCTATATTTCTCACCAATAGGGTCTTTCCACTGTCCAGAACACTCTCTTGTCCCTGTATGTCTCGGCTGAGACAAGATACGGGAAGTGTGGGCAGGACAAGCAGGGCTCTGTGCAGGCTTCTGGATAGTCAATTAGCCTGCTGTGTGAGTTGGAAGCATGTCACAGAGCCTCAGTGCACAAAGCAGCCAATTGTCAGCTCTGAGGAGTGAGGGAGAACGTTTTCATATGTGTGGGCAAGCAAGTAAAATATCCCTCCTTCTCAGTGAACTGCATGCAGTGGGAGCAACATAAAAAAGGGAATTAGGAGCCCTAAAAGGATAAACACACTGACAGGTTCAGCACCAGTTAAAGGGGTACTCCGATGCTCCAGCGTTCTGAACATTTTGTTTAGAACGCTCGGAGACGGAGGCCCTGATTGTGACGGCCACGCTCCTCATGACGTCATGCCACGTCCCTTCCATTCATGTCTATGGGAGAAGGCATGTCGGCTGACACGCCCCTTCTTATAGACATGAATGGAGGGGGCGTGGCGTCACATTGCAAGGGGCGTGGCCATGTTGTCACGTCCACTGCCGCAGGAACCCAGCATTTTTTTTCCCCTCATGAACGATACCCTTTCAGGAAATATCCAGAATCCCACCTGTAAGGGCGGTCCTTAGTTATTGTTTAATTATTTGTTTAATTACTTAGTTATTGTATAATGGTAGTATTCTAAGTGAAATCCATACAAATTTAATTTACTCTCAAAAAAGTTTAAGGGGTTTTCCAGGATTTTTTCACTGATGGGCTATTCTCAGGCTAGACCACCAATATCTGATCGGCGGGGATCCAGCACCTCACACCCCCACAAATCAGCTGTTTCCTAGAGCCACAATGCCCACATGGACAGTGAACGGAGAAGGAAGAAGACAGCGCCGTACATTGTATAGTGGCCGTGTTGGGTACTGCAGCTCAGTTACCATTCTCACTTCAATGGTAGCTGATGAAATATTGGCCAAACTTTTAAAATACTACAAGTAAAGCGGCCAATACAGTCTAGATGTCAACAAGAAAGAAAGTTTATAGAGCAAGAGGGCTTGACCCATGTTTGAACACTTTGAACCCTGTTTGAACAAAGTTTAGAAATGGCAAAGCATTGAGTAATTTTTTAACTAACATTCTGTATCTAATGCAAAATTCAGCTGCACACAAAGTTCTATTATTCATGGTCTATTGCCCTAATTCTCTCCTTTATTAGCCAATAGTACAGAAATAATATGTTTTTCATGTTGTCTCTTCAGGAAGAAAAGAATCTGCAGCTTTCACCCGATGAGCTTCAAAAGTTACTTCCTGATGTAAGTTACATATTACTTTATTACAGTCAAAGCGACTAGTGTTGAGCGGCAAAGGCGATATTCGAATTCGCCATATTTCGAGAATATATGGACGAATATTCGTCATATATTCGCTAAATTCGCATATTCGTAATATTCGCGATTTAATGTCGCATACGCGAAAATTCACGTATGCGAAAATTTACATATACGAAAATTCGCCCGGCAGTCTCACACAGTAGTATTAGAGCCTTCTTTACACCACACAAGCTGGAAGCAGAGAGGGATGATCACTGTGATGTGTACTGTGAAAAAAAAAAAAAATATTCGGAATTGTGAATCAATAGTGCTATATTCGCGAATATTCGCGAATATGTGATGTTTGCGAATAAAATTTGCATTGCGAACATTCGCGAGCAACACTAAAAGCGTTTTACAATTTCTACACCTAAGGTATATTCTTGTAGAGTCCATGAGAAGGATACTTGTAGTAGTTCATGGCAGCTGGGTCCTTCTAACAAAGTCTCCTGTGCCTGGCCAGACCCCGTATGTCCCCTGCAACTTTTGTAATTGGGGGTGTACACAATTACGAAAGTGGTTGACACTGGGGTGCACTATGGTGAGGTGTCTTGGTGGTGCTGGTGTACCTGTGTTGGTATATGCAACTTGGAAAAACAGGAACAACTTTAATAGAAATCCTCTATGCACACCAGTACAAACAAACTCCTTACAGCACAGGGAAGTCAGTAGTTATAGGATTTAAAGGGGTACTCCACTGGCCAGAGTTTGGAACATTTAGTTCTGAACGATGTGTGCTTGCTGCAGGGGTCGGCCACGCCCCCTCGTGCCATCAGGCCACTCCCCATCAATGCAAGTCTATGGGAGGGGGTGTGAATGCCGCCATGCCCCCTTCCATAGACTTGCATTGAGGGGCATGGCCTGATGTCACGAGGGGGTGTGGCCAACCCCGCAGCGGCCTTGCACACAGCGTTCTAAACTAAATGTTCTGAAAGCTGGCCAGTGGAGTACCCCTTTAAAGGGGTACTCCCTCCCTAGACATCTTATCCTCTATCCCAAGGATAGGGGATAAGATTTCTGATCGCCGGGGTCCCGCCGCTGGGGATCCCCGCAGTACTGCATGCGCCACCCACCTGTTTTTTCTCTGGAAGCGCTGGAGGGTCTGAGTCGCGACTATGGGAAAGAAAGTCTGTGACGTCAGGACTCCGCCCCCATGTGACGTCACGCCCCATCCCATAGACTTGCATTGAGGGGACGGGCGTTACGTCACACGGGGGCGGAGTCCTGATGTCACGGACTTCCGTTCCGTGGATAGGTGATAAGATGTCTAGGGTGGGAGTACCCCTTTAAAGGTGGATGCATGAGCTAGCTATGTAAGCTAGGTTACAAATACCTATCGTAGGGCATAAGGCAAAAACTGTCTTGATTTGTAAGCAACACAGCACTGACTCCAGACAGTAGCCCACAAAGAATCAAGTGACTGCAGAGGAGCACTTGTACAAATTTTCTCTCTTCTGCCTTAGACAATTCTCTAGCCCAAAGCAGGAACAGAATTGTACAAACAGACACCCTCTCAGGGTGGCCTGGATACAGTATTGGGGGTAATACATTCAATGTGTCTCTATTAACATATTCAAATTCTGCACTGTGCTTTGAGGCAGGAGCACAAGCGCAGTTAGTTCACAGACAGCTCTCAAATTCTAGTTACATGAGAGCTCTATTTGCCAGCGCGCTCTGCTACTGTGCCAGAGCGCATGACCGGCCTTGGAGCGCAGCGCTCACGTGACATGTGACTCACGTCACTAGGCCAGGAGAGCTGTCTGTAAACTAACTGTGCTTGCGCTCCTGCCTCAAAGCGCAGCGCAGAATTAGAATATGCTAATAGAGGCAGATTGTTTCAGGAGGCAGAAAGAAGCAGGGACAGGCAGCTGGCGGGGCCCCGCCTCCTGAGCGCAATTAATCGAGTTGAGCAGGGAACTTTGTTCGGGCAATATCACAGGAGCCACTGAACGGAATTTGGTAAGTGCTCTTTGCACTCGTGGTCACCCACACTATAAGCTGTGTATTGGTTTTAGTGTGGGTGATCAGTGTGACAGTTTTCCTTTAATGAAACCGCATGGTCAATGGTGTAATTGTAAGGAAATACCAAAGTAAATTTTTGGTCACAAAGAGCGACCAAAAAGTCCCATCAAAACAAAAATCAGTACCGATAAAAACTACGGATCACAGTGCAAAAATTTGCTTTAAATAGCCCCATATACGGAAAAATTAAAGTGGTATAGTGTTAGAAAAGGGTGAGTTTAAGCAAATACTAAATCTTCTGTGTTCACAGGTGCATGAAACAGACCCAACCAGTCTGATATTAACTATTACAGAGATGCCACAGCTAAACAGTAATAATGAAAACGAAATGATGACAGTAAAGGCAAAACTACAAGGATATGCTTCTAAATCAGACAAATCTGTCTTTGACGTATTGTTTGTAAGTAAACATTGTTTAAAACTGTATCCTAGAGATATAAGGGATCTAACCACAAACACTAATGTAGAGGGCTAATAGCCAAGTGCTGCACTCTGCTATCGAGCACTGTAGCACAGATTTTGAAAACCAGACATGGCCGCACATCCCCATGTTCATAGTATTCAGAATATTGGGCTTGGTGTTTCATAAATCCCTGTTGACCTTCTTATCCCTATCCAAAGGATGGGGATAAGATGTCTAAATGCGGGGGTCCCGCCGCTGGGGACCCCCGCGATCTCCGTGCTATACCTGACATTCGTTTAGAGCGTCGGGTTCAGCACTGGAGGCTTGTGACGTCACGACCACGCCACGCTCGTGATATCACGCCGTCACGCCCCTCCCATAGACTTGCAATGATCAGGCATGGCCGTGACCTCACAAGTGGGGCATGACCGTGAAACCACGAGCCTCTGCCCCGCATTGCCAGTAATCCAGCATGGAGCGAAGCTTGCTCCATGGACCGGATGTCTGGGGTGCCACAGCCAAGATCACGGGGGTTCCCAGCGGCGGGACCACCGTGATCAGACATCTTATCCCCTATCCTTTGGATAGGGAATATGATGTCTAGGGGCGGAGTACTGCTTTAATCTCGAAAAAGGGGCAGGTCACATGGAAATGCTATAAATGTCCCAGATAGAAATACCCTTTCAACATGATACTTCTGAAACATCCCAGATGCAGAAAAGTGATAAAATAAGTCCAGTTAGGTCCTCAAGTTGTAAAAGAGTCAATCCCTCTCATGATTTTATCATAATTGTTGTTTTTCCAGGAAACAAATGTGAAAATTCATCCAGAGATAAATAATAACAAACTGGAGTTACAATTCCTGTCATGTGGGTAGGTGTGGACCTTAGAATGTTCTTGTTGACTATCCTCATCTAAGTATTTTGTACTACTATCATCTTATTCAGTTAGTTGAAATTTGGTCAGACAGAAAGGTTTTTCAAAAAGAAAAGAACTTCCTGTGGAGCCTACAGAAGCTGGGAAGTACTGGAAGGATTAAGATTTTTAAATAGAAGTAATTTACAAATATGTTAAAATTTCTGGCACCAGTTGATTAAAAAAATTGTTTCCAGAGGACTACCCCTTTAATCAAAATTTCAATGACTAGTTTCAACAAGTATAGGTGTGGCAATCCAGAAGGAGTGCAGATGACGTGTGGGATGGCCAATCACAGTATGTGTTACACTGGTCAAAATGGCTCGTTTTGGCTTTTAGGCAGTATCTTTTCAAGCTGTTTTCCACCACCTTCTTTGGCAGGATCACTCTCCACCTCTTGAGGAAGTTATCTTGCAGGCCTCTCAGCAGAGAGGCTGTCTCAACACATGCTCTCACTAGAGAAGCTACGGTGGACTGCCTGAACTTCCCTTCCCTCATTAGACAGGTGGCTTTAAACAAGCTCCTTTCTTCTCTCCAGAAGGTTCTTAGCTAAGTCTGTGTATAAATCCTTTAGCTACAAGTCATACCCAATGTATAAAATGCACATGTAGCTGGATGGCACCGAACCACATCCCTCACCGGGCGTCCCAGAGGGACACTGAAAATATTACATTTTTTTATACCTTAATCATTAGATGTTATAGTAATTCAAACATTTTTCTTGTATTTTAGAGATCCAGATATACACGACTGGGAAAGCAGTATTGGACATTCTGGTGATCTTGATGTAAGTGACGAATTTAGGAATAAGTCAAAATCCAATCAGAACATTAAGTGTGTTGCCATGGGAGGACTGCCCAATCTCCATTCAATCTCCAAACTTTCTTGGGTGGAGTTCTCAAATGGGCACTGTCACTTAAAGTTGTACTCCTCCGGCCAGCGTTCGGAAGTAAATGTTCCAAACGCTGTTTTCACGCTGCGGGGGTCGGCCACGTCCCTTGTGACATTACACCCACGCAATGCAACTCTATGGGAGGGGGTGTAAAGGTCGTCAGGGCTGGACTGGCATTAAGGGGGCGTGGTTTTTGACATGTCATGCTTAGAGCTTATTTCTTCCAGCTTTATCTTGAAAATAATGGGGTCTCAGCTTTGAGAACCCCACCGTTGGCTAGATAAAGCTTGAAAAAGTGAGCACTAAAATCATTCTTTCCCAGCTCTGTCAATGAAGCAGTGCGCATCCAAGCACTTCTCCCTCTCATTCTAGCAATCACCACCAAGATGGACTTCTATGGAAAGTCTATGGGACTGTTTCCTGTTGCACGCGCATGGAGCGGGGAGAAACAGTGCACGACCGAACACTTGTCACTCATTCTAGCAATCGCTGGGGGACTGATCACTCGCTGGGGGACTGACCCAAAACAACATCTCTATGACGTGTCAAAGATTTTATGAAGTGAGAGGCACACTTTAAAGACACTCCTGACACCCCCTGGTGTCTAATTTTATTTTAACATGTTTACCCAGATTAAAGGGGTATTCCACCCCTAGACATCTTATATCTTATCCAAAGGATAGGGGATGAGATGTCTGATCGCGGGGGTCACGCTGCTGGGGACCCCTGAAATCTCGGCTGCGGCACCCCAGACATCTGGTGCACGGAGCGAACTTCGCTCCATGCCCCGACCACGCCCCCTCAATGCAAGTCTACGGGAGTGGGCGTGACGGCAGCCACTCCCCCTCCCATAGACTTGCATTGAGGGTGTGTGGCCGTGACATCACGAGCGGGGCACAGCCGTGACATCACAAACCTCCGGCGCTGTACCCGACGCTTTAAACGAACTCCGGGTGCACCAGGGAAATCATGGGGGTCCCCACTGGATAGGGGATAAGATGTCTAGGGGCAGAGTACCCCTTTAAGTTTTACATATTTATTTGAACCTTTTTATGTTTCCAGACTAAGAACCTTGAGATATTAATAAAGAAACTTAACAGTGGAACACTTTTGGGTGCCTTAAAGGGTAAGTTTTGTAGGCTTATACTGTAGTGTATTTACCTCTTTACAATCCGATCATTTAAAACGTAATACGGTTCTCTCTACAGGTTTAGGAATACGTTTAGGAATACCTTTCTGGAATCTTGGACCAATGGTAGAAGTTAAAACGGTAAGATTTGTGTTACTTTCGTTGTTACGCGACAATTTATACGAAATGTATACAACTAAACTAAAAAACATCAATAAATATATTACCAAAGGCCAAGCTCGCATTGAGCTCCATTATCAAAGTCCATTTGGATTATGGGAATCCTGCACGTCAGGGGTACTCCGGTGGAAAACTTTTTTTTAATAAATCAACTGGGGCCAGAAAGTTAAACAGATTTGTAAATTACTTCTATTTAAAAATCTTAACCCTTCCAGTACTTAGCTGCTGTATTCTCCAGAGGAAGTTCTTATCTTTTTGTAGTTCCTCTCTGCTGACATCTCTGTCCATGTCAGGAACTGTCCAGAGCAGGAGAGGTTTGCTATGGGGATTTGCTCCTGCTCTAGACAGTTCCTGACATGGACAGAGGTGTCAGTAGAGAGCACTGTGGTCAGACTAGGAGGAACTACACAACTTCCTATAAAGCATACAGCAGCTGATAATTACTGGAAAAGATTAAGAGTTTTTAAATAGAAGTAATTTACAAATCTGTTTTACTTTCTGGCACCAGTTGATGAAAAAAAAAATTGTTTTCCATACTCCAGACAGAAACCCAACGGACCCTATTCAAAGTCAATGGAACCAGTCTGTGTTCGTTGTGCTCCGATCACTTCAAGGTCGATTTGGCGCAAAATGTCTTATGCAAAATACATAAAGTCCACCTTAAACGGATGATTTTCTTTTACAGGAGACTATTGAGATCATTCCAGAAGAAACATAACATGAAAGACAGATGACGTTTGGACTTCAAAGCCAATGAAAAAGCTACAAATGAAATTACAGCATTTAACCCAATATTGGCACATTGCGCCTCTTACTGAGAGTAATAAAAGTGACCTAAATTGTGAGATTTCGTGTAATAGTTTATAAGCTCTTCATTGGTGGGCTGTATACCACTTTTCTCCAAGAACATATTGGCCACTTGGGTGGTTAATTAGAAAGGAAATTTTCCGGGCAAACATTTTGCAACAATTGCGCTTTGTGAACATGGACTTAGGCTACATTCACACTACAGAATCTCTGCCCGGTGATATTCTGGGGGCGGAGACTCTGTCTGCTGCGATTGCCACTGAAATCCTTCGGCACTAGGATCGGGCAGACATGCGCCTTCACCATTGATGGAAATGAAGTCTGCAGAATGAATATTTCACAGTGCAAGCAGTGAAGAAGAATCCCATTGAGAACAATAAGAGGCTGCTGCACCAGAATTATCATGTATATAATATATAATATATAATTATTCTGTATTGTACAAAAAAATCCCAGTTGACTACTACAGCCAATCACTGTGCTCAGCGGTATACTCAGAGACCACGTTAGCCAGTGATTGGCTGCACTGGTCACATGGTTACTGTCATAGACAAAGGGATTTTTTTCCCCACGAGGAAAGGATGGGATCAATTTGTATATCCAGGAGTGCCTTGACACATGAGCGTTATCTTGAAAATTGTTTTGCTTACAAAGAACAGTATAGGCTATTATGAGAGAATAATGTAGAGGTTCTTGTGAATGTCTTGTACTTTTCTGTTTTAGCTGACGTGGCAGGCATGGGTTTTCAGCCATACTGTTTTCTGTTTTAGAGCAGACATGATTTTCTCCTCTGGCTTTGCAGAGAGAGGGTGTGGAGTGTAATCACTGCAAATCACCTATTGAGACCAACAAAATCCCCTGTCTAAACTCCAGCAAGCAGAAGCCGAAACTGCTGAGATTTATATTTGGGTTGGGTCAGTTAACATTGTGATAAATTTTTTTACTCAAAGAGCATTTTTTTTTTAAATATATTGCCATGAGGGGGGGAAGTGATTTGACCCGTAATCAAAATTGTGGTGCTTTTTGAGAATTTGAAGTCTTGAGACTGTGTTCACATGTCTGTATCCCTATCTAAACGTCTACATTTATCCAGGTCACAATCCAGCTATATCATAAACCACCACTAACACTATAGGACTTGAGGAAAACATAAATATACTGAAAGGAGAGAGCATTAAACAAAAGACACATATTTCAAAATGCATAACAATGGTAAGGAAGCTGCAGTTGGGAATAGACAGGTATTACAGTGTCAACACTGGTATAAGCTCCCAAGGTGGAACACATTGGAAAAGTTTAAGGGAAAGTTTCCAAAATCTTTGAGGGGTTTAAAGGAGGCCGGTGAAGTCACAGTCACGCCCCTTTTGTGCTGTCACACCCCCTCCCATAGACTTGCATCATGACGTCACAAGCCTCCGGTGCTGCACTCAACGCTCTAAAGGAACACCAGGTAAAGCATGGAGAACGCGGGTGTCCCCAGTGGCTGGACCCCCGCAATCAGACATCTTTGGATAGGGGATAAGATGTATGTCTAGGGGCTGAGTACCCCTTTAAATTCTGATTTTATATCCCTAACCCAGTGGTTTCCAACCAGTGTGCATCCAATTGTTGCAAAGCTACCATCCCCAGCATGTCCGGACAGCCATTCCCTAAGACCCAAGAAGTAATGAAGACATATAGATGGCCCACTTATGATTTCACTGCATTTCGCAACCTGCAACGTATGCCCAATGTACCTCTGCCTCGCAGTCACATGCTGTGACAGATATTAATGATGAGAACAGCAAACATAAGCCTTACTGGTAAACATCTCTAGCAGAACATACCAAGATGAAAAGGAAATCATATAAATCTTTGTGATGTCAACAGTAGCTAAATATCTCCAGGCCATCGGAGAATAAGGGATTAACATATTGCACCCTGTTTCCTCCAGCAGCTCTGCTAACAACGTCTATGGAAAATTATTTCATCAGATGAAACATTAGGGGCCGCAGATACCCTGGGGGTCTCAGGGGCCAGATAGAACATTCATGGTGTTGGGGCCTGTGAAGGCAATGAGGCAGAGTTGATGATGATTCAAAGTTTGTCACCAGATTCTGAAAGTTTGCACCATTTTAACACTGTCAATGAAGCTGAAGACACTTAAGAATTAGGTTTCCTAATTTTATGTTCAAGGAGGAGGAAATTGAGGGGGCTGTATGACATGCATTTGGTATCAATCGAGATCAGACACTTAAAGCAAGGAGATCTTCGGGATAAAAAACGTATCCCCTATCCTCAGGGAATAAGTGTCTGATTGTGGGGGTTCTGGATCTCACGCCTGGCACCATGGAACTCCTCCTGAATAAGGCGCGTCGACCACCACACAAAGCAATGGCCGACACACCCCTTCAGTGTATTTCTATGGGACAGCCGGAGCACTGCATTTGGGAATCTCCGGCTCTCCCGTAGAGCTGCATGGAGGTGGTGTGTTGGCCACTGGTCTCCATTTAGAAGGAGAGCGGGGGGGGGGGCATGCAGAAGATCGTGGGGGTCCTAGTGGTTGGAACCCCCTAATCTAACACTTATCCCATTTCCTTAAGATAGGGTTTAAGTTTTTCTGTTCCAGAGTATTCCTTTAAGGGCAGTGATAGGAACCTGCAAACATGGCAGCCATAGCCATAAGAGGAGGTAGAAGTTTGAGGAGACAGATCTTAGAATGAGCAGCTAGTAGACACCCCTAAATTAGGTGGCACCTCCAGGACCTCACAGGATTGAATCAAAGCACTTCTTATTTCCAGTTCAAACGAACAGAGTTTCTAACAACCAGTGTGCCGAATAGGGAAAACTGGTAAGGTCCAACCCTTGCTCCAGGATAAGCCTACAAGAACTTGAAGATGCTCTTTGAGCACTGGAAAGGGACTGACCAATTACATAAGTGTAGCAAAAGAACAATGTATAGTTGGAAGAACATCAGTAGTTTATAGTAGGGGTCATCCACAGCTTTATTAAAAAGGTTGTTTCATCACAACAGATCCTGTCTATATTAGGTCATTTGAGCAACAGAGAAGGACCACCACATATTAGTGCCCACTATAATGAGGCTTTTCTTGGCAAAACAGCTGTTTATCAATGTTTCAGAGTATTGACTTAGTAGGTACATCATTTGGCAAACAGTACAGTATACTATTTGGTTGAAAGTGTTTAGATATCCCTCCCAACTACAGTATTTAGTTAAGCCACGCAATCTCCAATGACAAACTGGTAGTAGTGTGGGACATACTGATGACCTCAATAACCTTTTAAGTGTACTAAAACTCATAACAAACTAGTGACATGTCATACGCTTGAATTGGTGGTGATCCCGGTACAGAGACCCCCACTAATCACTAAAAGGGGTAGAAGCATTCTTCACCCAGACCCTCACCAATCCAATCATGTCAGAAGTTTGCTTAAAGTTTAGGTGCAATTGAATTGGATGACACATTAGCCACAAACCAATTTATGGCATTTCTCATCTAAAAGATCCACCTCTGTAGACGTGAGTAAGCAACAAAGCATTGCACCACAAAACTCACACAGCGAGGGTCAGAGGCTTAGCTTATAGCTTCTGGGCCCTGATGCAAAATCTGAAACAGGGCCCCATATACCAATTATGATACTGGTTTCTTATGGGGCAGATGTGCTCTGGGGCCCCCTTAGGCACCTGGGTCCTGGTGTGACTTCTACCTCTGCTACCTCTATAGCTACATCCCTGTCGTGGGCCAAAAAATTGCTGAAGCATGTAGCAAATAAAAGCCTCCTCTGCTTTGTTGCTCCATTCACTACAGAGTCCAGCACAAAAACTGTGCACCAGGAGATTCCTGAAATAGCTAGCATTGGCAACCACCAATGGATGCCAAGAAAACACTTCCTACCAGAGCTCGTGCTGTCAAATTTGGTGATGGTGGCCTAATCGTATGGAGCTGTTTTGGAAGGGCCCTTGTTTCGAGCGACGGGCAATAATAAAACTACAGAACATGTAGGTTGTTACAACTGTTACATAGAGTAAACAGCCAAAGTACATGTGAGCCCATAATTCAATGCCCAATTCAGTGGCAATAAACTCCACCAAACGTTTCCAGTAGCTACAAATACGATTTGCAAAATGTTGAGGAGAAATTTAGAACCATCCATCCCATCACATCTGTTTCAGATCATCAATATAATAGGGATGTCTTGCGGGCAGATCTCAGCATTGTCATTTCGAAAAACAAAAGATGATTTACTTGTATGTTTTGAGTCATTGTCTTATTGCATCACCCAATGAACCTTCATGAGGTCGTGGACCACTGATCTTACGTTCAGAAAAAAATGTCTTCATAGACCTTTGAATGAATTGTCTCCTCAGTGATCATTGAAATGATTCAAAATCCATGTCTATCATTTGTACCGAGAAGGTCCAGCCCTATTCTATCCAAAATACATTTCATTACTAATTGTAGCAGCTTCTTATGCTCAATTGTACAACAATCGATCCTAGTAACCATTTGTATGCAATGGTCCCTCAAGTTACAATATTAATCGGAACCAGGACGACCATTGTAAGCTGAAACCACTGTATGCTTGCATAACTCTATATTGACCTGGTAATTGGTTCTGAAGTCACTAAAATGTCACTAAAAATAGGAAAAAGTGAGGATTAAAGAAAAATAAGTAGATAACTAATACAGATAAAGCAAATCCTTACATATAAAAGTAATAAAGATCTGCTGGGAGCTGTAATCACTGTCTATGTAGAGGACAAGAGCTTCTTCAGGGTCCTGTACAGTACACACAGTGTACCAAAAAAGTAATGGAGCCGCCCTCACCTGGTGTCCAAAGGAGCAGCTAACCCTTCAAAGGTAAAGAGTAGTACAGAACTTGTAGTACCTCCCTGTACTGTAGGGGGCACTACCAGACACCAGTCAGTGCATGCACTTCAATAATAGAGGGTTTTACCAGTGAAATGCCCATTCTGATTGGTCAGATCTTCCAGCCATTGACACATTTCACAGATCTGGACTGTCTGTAGCATTGTATGATGAGTCTGGTTTCAAGTTACTATGGTCCAGAAAAGACCGAAAATATTGTAACCCGAGGCCATTGTAAGTTGAGGGATCACTGTACCTGTAAACATTAGACTTCTGTTGGTAGAACCATGCACTTCTCTCCAGCAGCAACAAGTAACTGAGATTATTTAATTTATGTTACTATAAAATCCATTGTACATGGTCAATGTTCTCTCTATCAAAGGTCAACAGAAGACTCCACTCCATCATTCTACATTGCAATAATGTATACATGGCTAAATTCTGTAGGTTTTTCCTTCTTAACGAGTGTTTTTAGGGTTGTTGTTTTTTTTCGATATATTTTGTAACACAGAAGCCAAAAAAATGCCATATAAACGCCAAAAATGAAGACACTACGTATGTAGACATTTCAATAATCTGCTCTAAACCCCAATAGAAACGCCATAAAATCCAACCAAAACAACAGCTTAGTTCATATGCATCTCGAGTATGAGTGCAAGATGAGAATGCTGACGAGCTCTTCCCTTTGCATCGCGTGCAGGTAGGTACTAAAACAATTAAAGTCAAAGCAAATAGAGGAAGTTCTAGGCATCATTTTCTAAT
Source organism: Hyla sarda (assembly GCF_029499605.1). NCBI lineage: Eukaryota > Metazoa > Chordata > Amphibia > Anura > Hylidae > Hyla > Hyla sarda. The sequence goes on along the minus strand of NC_079201.1, from coordinate 14,839,188 downwards.
TATAAAGCTTATGATAATACCACATAGACCCTACAGCAAATCCAGACCTGGATTAAGCAGAAATCTGGATGAACTCCAGAAAGTAAGAGTAACAATGGAGGTGGTGTTCTATCAGCAAAGGCTTTGAATCGAAGAACAACTGTATTTGCGGCCCTCAAGAACATGTTACCAGGAGTCATTGGAACAAGGCCACGTATTAATGCAGCTATAAGGTATGGCAGATATATTCTTTAAAGCATAAGGAAACTAACACTTCAGGTTACATACAAAGAAGACGAGGGTATGTACTCACAGCAGCAGAAGTCTATGTGCGCCGAGAACTGAATCAATGAGGAAGCATAGGAGGTAGATGCGGAGCGCCATTTGACACGATACTACCTGCTTTTTATGGCTTTATAACACGTCATCCTGCTGCGTCTTCTTATGCTTGCCAGCTGAGTAACCATAGAAACCCACAAACACCCAAAATCCCTTGCTGGACATGAAACAAAAAAATAGTAACAATAAATAAATACATGTAGCGCAAACAAATATATACAAAATGATTATAAAAATGAGGTAAGGTCTACCTGATCATTGAGACCAGCTGAAATCTACCACAAGGACAGGTAACGTAGTAGACCATGTAGGTGGTCCTAAAAGTTATCAGCTGAGCGATTAGAGTACGGCTAAAGTACAGCTCTTGTCACAACTATTGTAGGTAGTTGCAATAACAGCATTTTTGGTTGCCCTTCGGTGCCAGCAATGTTACTTTTTTGTTGCTTAAAGGGGTTTTCTACCATAAGGGGATTTTAGTACGTACCTGGCAGACAGTAATGGACATGCGTAGGAAGGATCCGCGTTTGTCTTAGAGCTATAGGGCTATGTTGTGAGATTACCATAACACTGTGGCTATCTATTTGTGAACTGGGTATTTCCTATTGGAGTTCATTCTCTCAAACTACAAATCCATGATTCCTTGTTTGTAAGTGTGAGGTCATTTTTCTCCCTCCCACACATCAGCCACCCCACCCATTGAAACACATCTGTGATCCCTTCAATGCAATAGACCACTGTTTTTTGACCAGGATGCCTTCAGCTGTTGCAAAACAACAATGCTTGCAGAATGATCTCCCTCCCACCCAGCGGTCGCCCCATCCATGGAAGCACAGACAGGCTGCCTCTAAACACCTGACTAGTAACCTGCGAAAACCTGAGAGAACAGTCATTTTGTATGCTGCTAAAAATAAACATGGAGGCAAAAATCACAAAAGAATTGTGAGACCACCATGAAACACAGGTACAGACACTATAATATGAACTACACTAACTTTGCAGCCCCTGTAGTACAGTCAAATAATAATAAAAAAAAATAGTGATCACTAATAGTTTTGTTCTTCCTTTATGTGATGAGAGGTTTTCTATCTGTGATTCCTTTTATTCTGAGTCACTCTCTAATATATATCTGTGCTTTCTCACTACACTGTTCCCCATGGAATACATTTAAGAAATTTTGAAGGAGAAAACAAATCAACGTTCATGTTGTTTATGATTTTTTTGGACCTTCTATGTAGCATCTCAGTTCTGTCCATAGTCTCATCTTTCTCATATGTTGTCTGGATGACTGTTGCAGGATAGCTCCTCTCTATTAATCTTTGTCTGAGCTCTTCAGCTTGATCCTCGTATCGGACAGGGTCACTATTGATTCTCTTTAACCGTATTGGCTTAATGGTACTCCTTTTTTAGTATGTATAGGATGGAAACTTGTTACGATGCTGGATGTGGATCCTACCAACCTGTGTGACTGTATCGGGGAGCGGAGTCTAAAGTGCCACTGGTCTTCACCAGAGCCCGCCGCAAGGCAGGATGGGCTTGCTGCGGTAGGTGACACCCAGGTCGCTACCCCCCGACAAAGCTTGACCACACAGGTAGCTGGGCAAGACAAGGTACCAGAGGATGAGGCAGAAGCATAGTCAAACTTAGCAGGAGGTCAAGGCAGGCGGCAAAGGTGCGTAGTCAAATAACGTAGCAGGAAGGTCTGGATACACAGGAATAGACAAACAGGCAAAAGGAACGCTTAATCTCAGGCTAGGGGCACTGAAGATCCATCAGGAAAGTGGGTGAGGAGCTGGCATAAATAACTTATGGGATGGACCAGACACCAATTAGTGGTGCGCTGGCCTAGTGCTGGGCGGTATACCGGTATGAACCGGATACCGGGTTTTTTTTCTCCCACGGTATGGATTTTTGCCCATACCGCTATACCGGTCGGGCCCCTCCCCCACCCTCCGGATGAATTGTAGAGCCCAGCGCGGCGCCCTCACTTGTCCCAGTGTGCTTCTGTGGCCATTCCGAGAGCGGAATCGGGCCACAGAAGCTAATCCATTTACTGTGTCCCCCCGCTGCGCCTGTCAGCCAGTGTCCCCGCGAGCACGATCAATCCCCACCGCTAGCGGGATCCATATGCCCACTAGCGGTGTCACAAGAATGCCTCCCGCGAGCGCTACCATCACCGCTAGCAGGGTCCCTGTGCCCACTAGCGGTGTCACAAGAATGCTGAGCACGGCTCTGTTCGTGTCAGCTCTCAGGGTACGGGAACAGATTTAAAAGCCTTGCGCGGCTAACGTAGTACTGCGCAGGCGCAGCACTACGCAAATAGTGTAGGGCTAACGTAGGCAGCGCTAGGAGTCTAGCGTTAGCCCTACGCTATTTGCGTAGTACTGCGCCTGCGCAGTACTATGTTAGCTGCGCGTGAGGCTTTTAAATCTGTTCCCGTACCCTGAGAGCTGACAGGGACGGGGAACAGAGCCGCGCTCGGCATTCTTGTGACACCGCTAGTGGGCCCATGGATCCCGCTAGGGGTGATGGTAGCGCTCGCGGGGGGGGGGCACATTTGACACCGCTAGTGGGCACAGGGACCCCGCTCATGAGGTGGGGGGACAGGCGGTAATACCGTGATACCGCGATAATAAAAAAATATACCATGATATTCATTTTAGGCCATACCGCCCAGCACTACGCTGGCCCTTTAAATCTAGAGAAGGTGCCACGTGTGCCCTAGGAGGGGGATGCAAATCGCGGTCCCAGCGGGAGGTGGTGGGCGCTCACGGCCGGGATGCGGGACCGGAGCACTCGCCGTGACAAAACTATTATAATGACGGAGGGAGTTTTTGGCAATTTTCTTTCTATATCCTTCAGTCACTATCTCTTCTGATGTAGCCGAGATTTTAACATTTAAAAATTCAAGTTCTTTGTGCCTGCCTGTACACACTAGTGAACTTCATGTACATCTCATTAGGTGAATTAAGATAGGTGACAAATTCTAGAAAGGTTTCCTGAGACGCCTCCTATACAGTAGCTATGTCATCCACATACCTTATAAAGGATGAACGAAAGGATGAACGGAATTAAAGACATCTACTCTCAAAGACCGCGAGAAAGATATTGGCGTAAGTACAAGATATAGGAGTACCCATCGCGGTACCTGTCTTTTGTCTATACCATCGCTTTTAACACGGGATGGTGTTATTACATTACATGTTATAGGAAAGTGTCATTCCATTACATGTTATGGGACAGTTATTACATTACGTGTTATAGGAAAGTCTTATTAAATGTTATAGGAAAGTCTTATTACATTATGTACTCATAGACCATAGTAGCACATCTACTCTCCTAACAGAGTCCAAAGGAAGCTGAACCTTCTGATTTACAGCAAAAAGGGTGAGTGCCGTCATTGACTGTGTTCTAGCTTTTGGAAGCCACAACAATACCTTACAAACACTAGTAGGTCTATAGGGTCCTGTAAGAATTTTACAAGCTATTTATACAGTGGTCCCTCAAGTTACAATGTTAATTGGTTCCAGGACGACCATTGTATGTTGAGACCATAACTCTATGGAAACCTGGTAATTGTCAAAATGTCTATGTCTATTGTCATCCAACAATAAAAAAAAAGTGTACATTAAAGCAAAATAAGTAGATAACTAATATAGATAAAGCAAGTCCTTACATATAAAAGTAATAAAGATCTGCTGGGAGCTGTAATCACTGTCTATGTAGAGGACAGGAGCTTCTTCAGGGTCCTGTACAGAACACACAATGGGGGAGATTTATCAAAACCTGTCCAGAGGAAAAGTTGCCCAGTTGCCCATAGCAACCAATCAGATCGCTTCTTTCATTTTTGACAAGGCCTCTGCAAAATGAAAGAGGCAATCTGATTGGTTGCCATGGGCAACTGCACCATTCTTCTTCTGCACAGGTTTTGATAAAACTCCCCCAATGTCCTAAAAAAAAAAGTAATGGAGCCACCCTCACCTGGTTTCCAAAGGAGCAGATAACCCTGGTACAGGTAAAGAGTAATACAGAACATGTAATACCTCCCTGTACTGTAGGGGGTGCTACCAGACACCAGTCAGTGCATGCACTTCAGTAATACAGGTAAAGAGTAGTACAGAACATGTAATACCTCCCTGTACTGTAGGGGGCGCTACCAGACACCAGTCAGTGCATACACTTCAGTAATACAGGTAATGAGTAGTACAGAACATGTAATACCTCCCTGTACTGTAGGGGGCACTACCAGACACCAGTCAGTGCATACACTTCAGTAATACAGGTAAAGAGTAGTACAGAACATGTAATACCTCCCTGTACTGTAGGGGGCGCTACCAGACACCAGGGGTTTTACCAGTCAAATGCCCATTGTGATTGGTCAGATCTTCTGGCCATTGACATGTTTCACAGATCTGGACTGTCTGTAGTATTGTATGGTGAGTCTGGTTTCAAGTTATTATGGTCCAGAAAAGACCGAAAATATTGTACACTGAGGCCATTGTAAGTTGAGGGATCACTGTATGTTGAGCAAGCCAAAGTCACTATGGCTTGCTCAAGTACTGGAGGTTGTTTCCTCCTGTTTGAAAAAAGGATTAACTAACCAGATACTTAACAGGTGTAATTGCTATAATACCAAATAATGATCGTATAAAAACAATAGTACTATGCAAAAGGAGCAGTGATGGCTTCCGCAGCCAACATAGAACTAATCCTTAGACAGATATCATCAGCATTTTTCAAGTAGACCATTTGTCTGGTTTTCAATGACTTAGACCAGTCCTGTAGTCTCCAAACTGTGTCCCTCCTGCGGTTGCAAAACTAGAACCACTAGGGGGTCCCCATACTATCCAGAACATAATCCTGTGTGGCTGGAGCATTATCTCTGTCCTAGATGAAGCACAGGCTGGGATTAAGTCCAGAAAGTGAGGGCGGGACTAGCACTTCTCTGGGCTCACTCCTGTCCTATCAGACTGCAGTATGATAGCAGAGAGGAAAGGGTTACAGTCACCCTGAGATTCTGGTCAGTGGGAAAAAAAATTCTGACCTGTGCTTCCAGATGCCCTCTGATAGGAACAACCATGGTCCTGCACCACTTTAGACCACCAGAAAAGTAGGCATCACCTTCTAAGCTCTAGACCACCAGAAAAGTAGACATCTCCTTCTAAACTCTGGACCACCAGGAAAATAGGCATCTCCTTCTAAACTCTGGACCACAAGAAAAGTAGGCATCTCCTTCTAAACTCTAGACCACCAGGAAAATAGGCATCTCCTTCTAAACTCTAGACCACCAGGAAAATAGGCATCTCCTTCTAAACTCTAGACCACCAGAAAAGTAAGCATCTCCTTCTAAACTCTAAACCACCAGAAAAGGAGGCATTTCTGGAACAGTAGTCCACCTTTTCACTATAAGAGATGCTAATACACCTATAACCATTTCTCTTCCCTAGACCATTAGGGGTGATAGTAACCCTTTCCCTACCCTAGATGTTGTCATCAGCCTTTAGCAGTTGGTTTTGACTCATAGCATTGCCTATGAAGTAGCCTTTCCCAAGACCAGTGGTCTCAAACTGTGGCCCGCTGGTTGTTGCAAAACTTCAACTCCCAGCATGCCCGGACAGCCACTGGCTGTCCGGGCATGCTGGGTGTTGAAGTTTTGCAAAATCTTGAGGGCCACAGTTTTGAGACCACTGGCCTAAAATGCATTCTTTTTGGGGACATCTTAGTCTTCCCGATCTGTGCAGTTGACATTGTGTGACAGCCAGCTGTAAATATAAGAATGAATAGCGCACTGTCTCCTGGTGACTTTTAGATCCAAGTCAAATAAGCCAGTTCCTTTTTCCAGAATTTACACAGATGGTCGGCATAGACACTGGGCACCCATAGAAAAGATGAAGCAATTATAAAGTCAAACATTCTCTCTACAAAGTAAATATCATAGAAGAACATCACAGCTCATCCAAAGGCTTGCCACTCGATTGTGCAAAACTCTTATTTACATGCCCAAAGGTAGAAGTTAAGGAAGCTCCACCTGGGTTCGGGCATCCGTGGTTGCGACATTTATATATATATATATATATATATATATATATATATATGCTGTCACCCAACGCCTCTCTTTTTATGTCTATGGGAGGGGGCATGATGAGCGACCACAGCCACCACATCCCCTCCCACAAACATAAATGAAGGGGGCGTTGGGTGACGCCACAACCATGGACACCCAAACCCAGTGTTCTGAACAAAAATGTGCCCCTGGCGATCACAGGGGGTCCCCGCGGCTGGACCCTTTGCGATCAGGCGTCTTGTCCCCTGTCCTTCGGATAGGGGATAAGATGTCCAGAGGCAGAGTGACCCTTTACGTTGGCCATACATATTTTGATGGAAGCGGCCAATCATGTATTGTGTATTGAAGTCTCCAAAGTCACCCCGATATTCGGCAGTCAGATTGTAACTGCCTAATTGCATCGTTTTTGGGGAGAGAATATGTCTGGAAACAGCTGATCCCACTCCTCTACACCCCCCCCCCCCCCCCAATGGAAAACACATGCAAACTTGGTTGACCCTAATGTGTATGCACATGAGGTGACCAGGATAGCTTTGGGCCAAACAAGCAATCAATACTTAACTAATTAGTTGTCAACTACCCTTAGATCTTCGGCCGCTCGTCCCTATAGCAAAAGTCAAAAGGTACCCCCTATTATGGGGTCTGATTTTGCTCCCCAGGACAGAAAGGTGTTCATTTCACTTTGATTTCCATGATCCATTGGTCAATATGTGCCTCCATTATTTGCTGACAATGCATTTTCCTGATAGGAGTTCTGCACAGTTTTTTATACCAATAGAAAAAGAAATGGGACCAGCTGGCGCTGGACCACCTCTCTCTAAGGGCCCCAATAGCAGCCACATGGTCTGCCTCTATGGTACGTCTGTGGTGGTCATACACATCACAGAGGCTACTCAAATAAGCTGGCTCTGCCAATATTGTGCAGATAAATTATTGATCTCTATGGTTGGTTCTAAGCGCAGGTAACTGTCGGAGGAGGAATACTTCTTTATATTTTAGGAAGCATAAATATTGTGTTCATTTTATCATACAGGTTGTTGTGAATGCAGAATAAATGCCACCCACTTGTACCAGAAGGTATATTTCTGAGATACGGAGAGGGTGGAAGTGAGCGCCGGGGAGCAGAAAAGGTCAGACCTTTTGTGCTCCTAGACAATCCCTTTAGGTGTACTCATTCCCAAAGAGAGTTTGAGAGTTTTCTCCTTTTTGTAAGAAATTTGGCTAACCATAGATGGATGTAAACCGCTTAATTGACGGCTGGTGAGCGCAAAATGAAAGACACGAACAGTACAACTTTTTGAGTGCAGTGATGGCGTCCTTCTGTGTGACACTCCACTGTCTTTTTTTAGGGAAGTCCTCAAAGGGGTACTCCGGTGGAAAACTAACACTTCTATTAAAAAAATATTAATCCTTCCAGTACTTATCAGCTGCTGTATGCTCTAGAACATTTGTTTAGTTCTTTCCAGTCTGACCACCCTTTTCTCTGCTGACACCTCTTTCCATGTCCGGAACTGTTCAGAGCAGGAGAGGTTTGCTATGGGGATTTGCTCCTGCTCTGCACAGTTCCTGACATGGACAGAGGTGTCAGCAAGGAGCACTGTGGTCGGACTGGAAAGATCTACACAACTTCCTGTGGAGCATACCGCAGCTGATAAGTACTGTAAGGATTAAGATTTTTATATAGAAGTAATTTACAAATCTGTATAACTTTCTTGCACAAGTTGTTTAAAAAAAAAATAGTTTTCCACTGGAGTAACTTTTTAAGGTACTCTAGGCCCTCGATGCCAACTTGCGCGATCCACACTTCATGTTTTTTTCAAGTCTAATGTCCAGTGTCACCTCTTCCAATCAGGTGATGAACCCTTTTTATTGCCACCCATTGTGGTGAAATCTGCCGATACCACTGTGGCCCGACAACCCAACTAAGATTCTAAAAAAGAAATGGTATATATATATATATATATATATATATATATATAGGTGTTTCATTGATGTAAAAGATACATATGCCAAATTGTGAGAAGATTGGATAATATTTAGGGGTTGAACACATTGATTACTTTTATCTCAAACTAGTGAAATTTCTAATATTCTGTTTCAGGATCCCAGGGGCTCTGCATCAAGCAAGGTGGATGGCAAAGGCAATGTATGCACTTAAAATTGTCCTCTTCACTAAACAGTTGAATATTCCTCAACGAGAATTGAAAGGAATGAAACGGGTCGCACATTTTGTCAGCCTTATATATATATATATATATATATATATATATATATATATATATATATATATATATATATACGCTTTTGGCATGAGGCAATTGTAAGTCGATGGGCTCCAAAGAATGATTTGGATATGTTACAGCTTCTGAGCACTTAGCCAGATGCAGACGTCAAAAAAAGTGCTCTTACAGTTGCTAAGTGACACCTTTGTTACCTGTCAGAAACAAATGTAGGATTGGCTTTTTTGGATGGACGTATTACTTTGATAAGGAAATAAGTCTGATAAGGAAAATATGGCTAAAAATGTAGAAACCAAACATGCAAAGAAAAAGGAAAGGAACTAATTAGAGGTAAAACCTAGTTTTTGAAGGAAAAGACCTGAGCCATTTCATTACTAATAAAACAAAGCCGTTCTTTGAATTGTTTGGGATCCACGACGTGACCGAATACTGCGGTGATTCTCTAAGAAGCTATGTGAACGCTCTTAAGGTGGTCAATGATACTGCAGAAAGAGGAATTGCTCTGATAAAAAAAAAGTTTAACGAATCGTTCAGGGACGATCAACAAAAACAATTCTTGTTGAGGGTAGTCGAGCATCACATAAAAGTCGTCGTCACAGAACGAGGGATTGCATCGTTCAAAGTTGATCGATATAACACGTTTTGTCTATCATACTACCTATTAATCTTAGTGCGAAAAATAGAATGCAGCACACCAGAAATTGCAATCAGGAGTGTTGGTTTATTCCATAACGTGCAGAGGACAACGTTTCGCCAGCCTCACGCTGGCTTTCTCAAGCGTGAGGATGGCGAAACTTTGTCCTCTGCACCTTATGGAATAAACCAACACTCCTGATTGCAATTTGGGGTGTGCTGCATCCTATTTTTCGTATTTGGATTTATGAACCGGTAGACCCAGGCTCCAACTATGCGAGCACCCCGAATCTACCTATATCTATCATTGCTGTGATGTGCTGCTTTTATTTGGATTTTTTATTAATCTTAGTGTCTAGTTTTAATATTTTAAGTTTGTGATTTCTAGTTTTCCCAATAAAAGTAATTAACAATGAAAAATCATATATTTTGCCTACTTTTACAAAACTGATCAAAGTGTGCGACCTCTAAATATCATCCCACAGCAAAACAGAAAAAAGAGGTTGCGAAACGGCACTGATATATCTGACTGTCCTTGCTTGTCGTGTGGGAATTAATTGGATGTGCTGATAAATAAACCGGGATCTCAGGAGGTGCTCACGCGCAACTAAACAGTGAATATCAAAACATGAAGATAGATAACGGAGCACTCACCTGGTCAGACGTCCCAAGCTAGCAGGCTGTTACCGACATATAGTTATATCTTGGCAGGGAGGCGGTAGATGGTCCGGGGGTCTGAGCTCCCCCCGGACCATCCACCGCCTCCCTGCCAAGATATGACTATACGTCAGTAACAGCCTGCCAGCTTGGGACGTCTGACTGGGTGAGTGCTCCGTTATCCATCTTCATGTTTTGATCTAAATATGATCCAAACTTCTTGAAATTTGGCATTTATATCTTTTACATCACTCAGGGCATAAGCAAAGTCTGAAAAAATTTTACATTTTGTTTTTTGCCTTACAAAAGTAAACACCCTAATATATATATATATATATATATATATATATATATATATATATACGCCAAACATTGCAGAGGAAAACAACGGAACTTTCTGTTAGATAAGTCTTCTTATGAGGAAACCCACCGTCTTCAGCCTCGAGAGGAGAGAGGATGTGGCACAAACATGGAGGACATTTTGGGTTTACATTGAGTATTTGGAGCCCCAGTCTTATTTTATTAAAGGAGTTGTCTCTGTAGAGTTTCGGGACAATTTTTCAACTTTTTACCTTTACAGATAAAACCTGAATTATAAAATAAAAAATCATACAATATCTTTAGACCCATATCTTTTCCCAAATTTTTTTATTTTTATATATATATATATATATATATATATATATATATATATATATATGTATATACATACATATCTACAGTAGACCGAACCCTTGGTAGGAAAAAAAGACAAATTGTACTCTCTGGCATGTACGGGGGGTAATGACTGTACATGAAGAAAAGTTCCTGGTTTACCCCCCTGAGGGTACGGGAAGCAGAAAAGTTGTCAGTCAAAAACTCCTTTCCTCCTGATGTTATTTGCAGTTTTCCCTCCAACCCTATGTTCTATACAAACGCAGAACTAGGAAGTAACATTCTTCCTCTTGCTACCTGACTCTTGCAGCTAGAGGTGTAACATATGGTATCATGTCAAAGCTACGCAGACAAAAATCGAAGCTCTAGGCCTTATATCTAAGTTACACCAATGGTTAAAGGCGTACTCTGCTGGAAAACATTTTTTTTAATCAACTGGTGACAGAAAGTTAAACAGATTTGTAAATGACTTCTATTAAAAAATCTTAATCCTCCCAGTACTTATCAGCTGCTATATGCTCCACAGGAAGTTGTATAGTTCCGACCACAGTGCTCTCTGCTGACACCTCTGTCCATGTCAGGAGCTGTCCAGAGTAGACGCAAATCCCCATATTAAACCTACCCTGCTCTGGACAGTTCCTGACATGGACAGAGGTGTCAGTAGAGAGCACTGTGGTCAGACAGAAAGGAAATTGAAAAAGAAAAGAACTTCCTCTGTAGTATACAGCAGCTGATAAGTACTGGAAGGATTAAGATTTTTTTAATAGAAGTAATTTACAAATCTGTTTAACTTTCTGGCACCAGTTGATATAAAGGGTTACGCCACTCCCCAGCATCCAGAACTCAATGTTCCGAACGCTGGGTGTAGACTTCCGTGTTCACGCCCGCCCCCTCGTGATGTCACGCCCTGCCTCCTAAATGCAAGTCTATGGGAGGGGGCGTGACGGCTGTCATGCCCCCTCCCATAGACTTGCATTGAGGGGGCGGGGCGTGATGTCACAGGGCGGGGCGTGACGTCACGAGCTCCCAGCGCCGGCTCCAGCATTTGGAACAGTTTGTTCCAAAGGCTGAGCAGCAGAGTACCCCTTTGAGCACCAAGGGTGTACATGTACACCGTTGTCCCGCTCTTCTTGTATGAGCAAGCGTCATAGCAGGATGGTCCTGGTAGCAGCCAGGACCCATGGGTAATGCCGGACTTCACCGATCGCAGTGATGCTCGGCATTAACCCTAAAAATTTGAGAATAAAACTATCCCAGCTGCTCAGTCAGGCTGATCGGGATCACCGGGTGAAATTGCGGTGCCCCTGATTGGCTGAGAAGACAGCGGCAGGGCCCTCACCTGCCTCCTCACCGTCCAATCGATGCTGCGATTCTCTAGTCAGCCATGGCAAGCTGGAGCAATCCAGCACCGATAACACTGATCAATGCTATGCTATAGCTTTGTTCAGTGTATGCAACCTAATGATTGTATGTTATAGTCCCCTATAGGGACTAAATAATAGTGTAGCAAAAGTTTTTTTTTTTTTTTTTTTTTTTTTAAGGTTACGGTAATAAATGTGAATTAACCGCTTCCATAATAAAAGTTTGAATCACCCCCCTTTTCCCATTAAAAAAATAAATAAAAAATATGCAAACAAAAATAAACACAAACATATGTGGTATCGCCACGTGCGTAAACTATAACTCTGAACTATAAAAATATTACATTACTTTATCCGCACGGCCATTGGCGTATACATTAAAAAAATACTAAAGTACAGAATTGCCTATTTTTGGTCACTTTGTATACCCAATTTTTTTTTTATAAAAAGCGATAAAAAAGTCCCATCAAAACAAAAACTACAGATCACAGCGCAAAAAGAAAATGACCCTCATATAGCCCCCTATGCGGAAATATAAAGAAATTATAGAGGAAGGAAGAGGACATTTTTAAACATACCAATTATAATTTTTTTAAAGCAGAAAAACAATATAAACCTATTTGAGTTTGGTATCATTATAATCGTATGGTCCCACAGAATAAAGATAAGGTGGCATTTTAACCGAAAAGTGCGCTGCGTAGAATCAGAAGTCCCCAAAATTTGCAAAATGGCATTTTTGTTTTCTTCAATTTTGCCCCACAAATAATTTTTTGGGGGTTTCACCGTAGATTTTGTGGTGAAATGACTGACGTCATTACAAAGTAAAATTGTTGGCGCAAAAGCAAGCCCTCATATGGGTCTGTAGGTGGAAAACTCAAAGTGTCATGATTTTTAGAAGGGGAAAAGGAAAAAACGAAAGTGCCGTCCCCTCCCTCTGTATTACCCTAATGTCTATAACAGTGTATCCAACCAGGCTGTCCGGGTATGCTGGGAGTTGTAGTTTGGCCACAGCTGGAGGCGCCCTGGTTGGGAAACACTGGTCTATAAGGTCCTCACTGTAAAGATCGGTCCAGATTCTTCAAAATGTGTGAGAGACAAACTGAAGACCAATCACAGCTCTGCTTTCACTTTACCACAGCTCAGTAATACAGGACAGCTGTGATTGGTTGTCATGGGCAACATGTCTCCAGTTTTTCTCTCACACAATTTGATAAATCTGGGCCCATGGTAAGAAAAACGCCATGTGACAAGCCACACCCCACAATAAACCACACCCCACAAGCCACACCCCACAATAAACAACACCCCACAAGCCACACCCCACAATAAACCATGTCCATATTTTCAGCACATCAAGTGACTTAAATTTTACTTTGGTGCAGTACTAATAAATGGTAACCTACACCTGCCCTATATCATGACTGGATAACACCCCCATATACTGTAACTGTACCCCCATACTGTGACTGGATAACACCTCCATACTGTGACTGGATAACACCCCCACACCGTGACTGGATAATACCCCCATACCGTGACTGGATAACACCTCCACACCGTGACTGGATAATACCCCCATACCGTGACTGGATGACACCCCCATACTGTGACTGGATGATACCCCCATATTGTGACTGGATAACACCACTATACTGTGACTGGATAACACCACCATACTGTGACTGGATAACACCCCCATACTGTGACTGGATAACACCCCCATACTGTGACTGGATGATACCCCCATATTGTGACTGGGTAACACCCCCATACTGTGACCTTATTCTTTCACTGGATAACACCACCATACCGTGACTGGATAACACCCCCATACCGTGACTGGATAACACCCCCATACTGTGACTGGATAATACCCCCTGACTATGACTGATTAGCATCTCCATATCATAACTGGATATCACCTCATAAGATGACTGGATATCACCCCATAACATGACTGGATATCAGCACCATAACATGACTGGATATCACCTCATAACATGACTATATATCACCTCATAACATGACGGGATATCACCTCATAACATGACGGGATATCACCTCATAACATGACGGGATATCACCTCATAACATGACGGGATATCACCTCATAACATGACGGGATATCACCTCATAACATGACGGGATATCACCTCATAACATGACGGGATATCACCTCATAACATGACGGGATATCACCTCATAACATGACGGGATATCACCTCATAACATGACGGGATATCACCTCATAACATGACTGGATATCACCTCATAACATGACTGGATATCACCACATAACAGGACTATATATCAGCACCATAACATGACTATATATCACCTCATAACATGACTGGATATCACCTCATAACATGACTGGATATCACCTCATAACAGGACTGGATATCACCTCATAACATGACTGGATATCACCTCATAACATGACGGGATATCACCTCATAACATGACTGGATATCACCTCATAACATGACTGGACATCACCTCATAACATGACTGGATATCACCTCATAACATGACTGGATATCACCTCATAACATGACTGGATATCACCTCATAACATGACTGGATATCACCTCATAACATGACGGGATATCACCTCATAACATGACGGGATATCACCTCATAACATGTCTGGATATCACCTCATAACATGACTATATATCACCTCATAACATGACTATATATCACCTCATAACAGGACTGGATATCACCTCATAACAGGACTGGATATCACCTCATAACAGGACTGGATATCACCTCATAACAGGACTGGATATCACCTCATAACATGACTGGATATCACCTCATAACAGGACTATATATCACCTCATAACAGGACTGGATATCACCTCATAACAGGACTGGATATCACCTCATAACAGGACTGGATATCACCTCATAACATGACTGGATATCACCTCATAACATGACTGGATATCACCTCATAACATGACTGGATATCACCTCATAACATGACTGGATATCACCTCATAACATGACTGGATATCACCTCATAACAGGACTGGATATCACCTCATAACAGGACTGGATATCACCTCATAACAGGACTGGATATCACCTCATAACAGGACTGGATATCACCTCATAACAGGACTGGATATCACCTCATAACAGGACTGGATATCACCTCATAACAGGACTGGATATCACCTCATAACATGACTGGATATCACCTCATAACATGACTGGATATCAGCACCATAACATGACGGGATATCACCTCATAACATGTCTGGATATCACCTCATAACATGACTATATATCACCTCATAACATGACTATATATCACCTCATAACAGGACTGGATATCACCTCATAACAGGACTGGATATCACCTCATAACAGGACTGGATATCACCCAATAACAGGACTGGATATCACCCAATAACAGGACTGGATATCACCCAATAACAGGACTGGATATCACCCAATAACAGGACTGGATATCACCCCATAACATGACGGGATATCACCCCATAACATGACGGGATATCACCCCATAACATGACGGGATATCACCCCATAACATGACGGGATATCACCCCATAACATGACGGGATATCACCCCATAACATGACTGTGTGGTAGCCCTTGGGGGGTGTATGGTAGTGGTGGTATGGTATCGATATATGAGGGGTTAATGTTAACCCTATAGTTCGTGACGCCAGGCTGAGGGCTGGTATGCTGAATCAATGTTCCGGCCTATCGCCGCCCTCCCCAGTAACGATAGGTGCATAAAATGACTGAAGGTACACAAAGAGGTAGAACTTGAACAACTTTTACTGAAGTGCTTGCAATATCCACGGCAAAGTAACAGTCTCATACAAAGAGTCCTTAGGTTGTTTAGTGACTGACAGTTGTTGCGGACCTTGAGCTAATTATACAGTCTCTGAATTTAGGAAGAGATTTGCAGATCCGTCCGGATTTAGGGGAATTATTAGGTCCGTGATGCTGCAGAGTGTCTGGGAATTGATACACTTTATAATTAGGGTTGTTCAGCCGTTGCCGCAAGGCTCGGGCCTAACTCACTGCGTTAGTTGCTATACAGGTCCTTCTCTCATGAAAGCCCAGGAACAAGAAAGAGAAACATGGCCGCCGCTCCCTTATATGGGCAGGGGCGTGGCGAATCTGATTGGTCCAGACATCTGCCATTCACCATTACATGGTGTAATGGGTTTGCTTACGTCACAGGGCCTCCAAAGGTCCTTAAGCTTAATACCATAGAGTTCCCCTAGTCACATGACCCGCAGGTCCTGCAACGCTATGGAAACAAGTAATTAACCATTTATTTACACATATTATCTTTTTTACATTAACCTTTGAATAAATTACTGATCTACAAACTGGAAGAGAGGCGACTAGGGGTAGACTGGATGACAGGGATCCCTACGTCCTAGGGACTCTGGCTATGGGGACCCATACATAAATAGGTATCGTATAGAATGCGGTACTGGGACACCACAACTGGATATCACCTCATAAAACATGACTGGACATCACCTCATAAAACATGACTGGACATCACCTCATAAAACATGACTGGACATCACCTCATAAAACATGACTGGACATCACCCCATATCACATGACTGGATATCACCCCATATCATGACTGGATATCACCCCATATCATGACTGGATATCACCCCATAACATGACTGGATATCACCCCATAACATGACTGGATATCACCCCATAACATGACTGGATATCACCCCATAACATGACTGGATATCACCTCATAACATGACTGGATATCACTGTGGTGTCCCAGTACTGCATTCTATACGGTACTTGTTTATTTATGGGTCCCCATAGCCAGAGTCCCTAGGACTTAGGGATCCCTATTAGTCCGTCTACCCCTAGTCGCCTCTATCCTAATGTATAATTAGTAATTTATGCATAGATTAATGTAAATAGAATAATAGATGTAAATAAATGGTTAATTACTTGTTTCCATTAGCGTTGCAGGACCTGCGGGTCATGTGACAAGGTGAACTCTATAATATTTAGCTTAAGGACCTTTGGAGGCCCTGTGACGTAAGCAATCCAATCACACCATGTAATGGTGGGTGGCAGACATTCGGACCAATCAGATTCACCACGCCCCCTGCCCATATAAGGGAGCGGCGGCCATGTTTCTCTCCCTTACCTCGTGGGCTGTCAAGCAAGCAAGACCTGTACAGCAGTAATCGCAGTGAGTTAGGCCTGAGCCTTGCGGCAACGGCTGAACAATTATAATTATAGAGTGTATCACTTCCCAAACACTCTGCAGCATCATCGGACCTAATAACTCCCCTAAATCCGGACAGATCTGCAAATCTCTTCCTAAATTCAGAGACTTATTGTCTAGCCCAAGGTCCGCAACTACTGCCAGTCACTAAGTAACCAAAGGACTGTTTGTATGAGACTGACTGTGCCATGAATATTGCAAGCACTTCAGTAAACGTTATTCAAGTTCATATCTCCTTGTGGTCCTTCAGTTATTTTATGCACCTATCGTTACTGGGAAGGGCGGCGATAGGCCGGAACACTGATTCAGCATACCAGCCCTCAGCCTGGCGTCACAAACTCTTCTAGGGTTAACATTAACCCCTTATATACCTATACCATACACCCCCCAAGGGCTACCATAAAGCCTTTTTGGCGTTGCACGACTAGGATTCGGGTGTGTGCCTACCATTACCACTAGTGAAAGTGTTCTCCCCCCTAAAAAGTGAACTTTATTCATGTGTTGCTGTGTACAGGAACGGTGCTTGTGGTGCACCATACAAGGGGGCCCAAGAGAAAAGTAAGGGGGGAGGCGAAGATTGGTCTAGAGTTGAAATGTGTAAACTGCGTAATGAGCTCATGCTGCGATCCTCTGGTCCGGTTGGCACAGGCGGAGCCGAACTGCTGCCGGAAAAGCGCGCGAAGAAAGCCCGCGCTGCGCCACGCCCCGCCCCTGAGCGTGGACGCCAAGTTGCTGTATCCCAGCTAAAAGGGAACTCAGATGCAGGAGTAGTTTCTGGAGGGACCGGAAGTCGGGGCTGCACCGATAGCGTCCTTCCTGCCCAGCGCCATTTTGGAGAAGCCTACTATAAAAGACGCCACACAGAGCAACCTCTCCAGTCTGCAGAGAGAGCCGGAGAGTACAGACATGTTGGAGAGCAGCGTTCCACGTGGTCAAGTTGGCAAAGTGTTCGTGCAATGCCAAAAAGGCTTTGCGGTAGCCCTTGGGGGGTGTATGGTAGGGATGGTAGGATGTTGGTATATGAGGGGTTAATATTAACCCAGTCACTCGTGGCGCCAGGGTGAGGGCTGGTATGCTGAATCTATGTTCCGGCCTATCGCCGCCCTTCCCAGAAGCGATAGGTGCAATGAAATGACTGAAGGTCTACAAGCAGATTTAACTTGAACTTGTATAACTTTACTGCAGTGCTTGCAATATCCAATACGTAATAACAGTCTCTTAATACAGTTCTTTGGTTGCTTAGCGACTGGTAGAAGTTGCGGACCTTGCATAAGACCTATAGTCTCTGAATTTCTGAATCTCTGTTTAGGGGATGACACACTCTATAATTTATATTGTTCGGCCGTTGCCGCAAGGCTCAGGCCTAACTCACTGCGATTACTGCAATACAGGTCCTTCTCTGATGAAAGCCAGGAGCAAGAGAGAGATAAGATGGCTGCCGCTCCCTTATATGGGCAGGGGGCGTGGTGATTTTGATTGGTCCAAACGTCTGCCACTCACTTTACATGGTGAGATGGGATTGCTTACGTCACAGGCTCTATATACACTGTAGAACCAGAACGAGGCTACAGATACCAAAACGAGGCTTGGAACGCATCCAGAGCGAGGCTTGGAACGCATCACATGACCCGAAGGCCCTGCAATGCCATAGAAACAAGCAATTAACCATTTACATACTGAAATAACACTATACATTATTTTATAGATAAATTAGTAATCTATACGCTACTATGGAGGCGACTAGGGGCGAACTGACCTGACTGAACTGATAAGACTTGGGACTAGGGACTCTGGCTATGGGGACCCACAGATAAATAAGTACCGTGTGAAATGCGGTACTGGGACACCACAATAACATGACTGGATATCCTCTCATAACATGACTGGATATCACCTCATAACATGACTGGATATCACCTCATAACATGACTGGATATCACCTCATAACATGTCTGGATATCACCTCATAACATGACTGGATATCACCTCATAACATGACTGGATATCACCTCATAACATGACCAACCGGTACACCTGCAACCGGAAGAAGCGTCGTGATGACGTGAAACTAGTTGCTGCTTCGTGGTGTGCCCCCGCTTCTGACCGTGGCTACGGTCTCTATCCTCCCCGCTTGAAGACTATCTGTTCCCTGTTACCTGTACGCTGTCATTTGGCATTAAATCCTGTTCCTGTTTTCAAAGTCATCTTTGGGGTGAGTGCCACTTATTTCCACTACTTCCATACCTAATTTACAAATCTGTTTAACTTTCTTGCACCAATTGATTAAAAAAACTAAAACAAAACAAGTGTTTCCCAACCAGCGTGCCTCCAGCTGTTGCAAAACTACAACTCCCAGCATGCCTGGGCAGCCTTTGGTCAGTGTTTCTCAACCAGCGTTACTCCAGTTGTTGCAAAACTACAACTCCCAGCATGCCCGGACAGCCTTCGGCTGTCCAGGCATGCTGGGAGTTGTAGTTTTGCAATAGTTGGAAGTACCCTGGTTGGAAAACACTGCTTTAAAGGGGTACTCCGGTGAAAACCTTTTTTCTTTTAAATCAACTGGTGGCAGAAAGTTAAGCATATTTGTAAATTACTTCTATTAAAAAATCTTAATCCTTCCTGTACTTATTAGCTGCTGAATACTACAGAGGAAATTCTTTTCTTTTTGGAATGCTCTCTGATGACATCATGAGCATAGTTCTCTCTGCTAATGTTATTATAATAATAATAACACTTTATTTATTGTTGTCCTTAGTGGGATTTGAACCCAAGTCCCCAGCACTGCAAGGCAGCAGTGCTAACCACTGAGCCACCATGCTGCCCTTAGCATACATCTGCTATGCATGGTTGCTAAAATGGACAGAGATGTCAGCAGAGAGCACTGTGCTCGTGATGTCATCAGTGTTCTAAAAAGAAAGGAATTTCCTCTGTAGCATTCAGCAGCTAATAAGTACTGGAAGGATTAAGATTTTTTAATAGAAGTAATTTACAAATATGTTTAACTTTCTGCCACTAGTTGATTTAAAAGAAAAAAGGTTTTCACCGGAGTACCCCTTTAAGTGTCCCTCAAGTTACAATATTAATTGGTTCTGGAACGACCATTGTATGTTGAAACCATTGTATGTTGAGACCTGAACTCTATGGAAACCTGGAAATTGGTTCTAAAGGCACCAAAATGTCATCCAAAAATAGGAAAAGTGAGGATTAAAGAAAAATAAGTAGATAACTAATATAGATAAGGCAAATCCTTACAAATAAAAGTAATAAAGATCTGCTGGGAGCTGTAACTCTTTTATTATAAAAATGCAAAACAAATCAGATACAAAACATTAAACAAAAACAAGCTTAACCAGCTATAACAAACATAACATAAATAAAATTGCAAAAACAAATTCTGCCTAACCGGCCAGCCCAAATTTACTAAAATACACTTTTACTTTTTTCACATACCAAAAAACTAAATATCACACTCAAACACGCATTCCAAAAAGAACATAAAAATAGCCCAACTTGGCTTATAAAAATATATAAAACATAAAATAAGCACGACTTGGCTATAAAACAAAAGAAAAGGAACATAAAGGTAGCACAACTTGGCTGTAACTCAAAAATGACCCTTACCCAGGGGGGAAAAAAAAAAAAAAAAAAAAAAAAAAAAAAAAAAAAAAAAATATTTCAGCACAACTTGCTAATAAATAACACTCTGCCTCACAGCCAGAGATCCACCGGTGAAAGAAGGGCAGGGAAAAGCAGCGCGGAGACGCGGCCGGAGAGAGGGCCCAAAGAGCCCAGCCCCACGCACCGCCCCCGCACGGCCGCAAGGCCCGCGAAGCACGCCCAGCACGGCAAGGAGCCGAGGACGGCCAGAGAGGATCTGCGCGCGGCCCAGAAACCGGCGAGAGCCGGACCCAAAAAGAGCAAGCCACAACCGAAGAAAAGGACAACACCGCCGAAAAGCGAGACCGCGAAGCCGGAGGCGAGGAGAACAGAGACACCGGAGGGGAGCAGCCCCCCCAAGGAGGAAAAAATAAAATATAAAATTTTATACACAAACATGTATACATGCATATACGCAAGCATACACATACATACATATATATATATATACATACACATGTATATACACATAAACGCACACATATACATACACATAAACACATATGACACTACTTAACTACTGGCCCGACTGCACTATACACTATATAATATAAAACAATATAAATACAAAACACAATATATACAAAACACAATACAAAACCTACTGAAAATACACAAAAATATACTACAGAAAACAACGGAAAACACCTACACTAAAACTGTCCCCTCACCCACACCACCCCTCCTGTACATGGGTCAGAGTCCACTACCGTCCATACAGTTCACAAAGTCCAGTCCTTAACTGACCCATGTCAGGACCCCAAAACACCACAAAACCACCACCCACAAATACACCCTCCCCACCTAACACTCCTCCCAACCAACTTATATACAAACTTATACATTCTGAACCACCACCCCCTTTAGGCCCAAGTTTGGTTGCCTGTAAGCCCTTCATACCATGTCTACTAAACACAAAACAAAAAGCTAATGTGTACATGCATCAGCCCACCACCAGGGAGAAGGATGGCAGACCTGATACATAAATCATTTTATACTCTTTCCCTAACTCCCCCTACAATTCTCCCTAATTCTATCCCTACAATAAATCTGACCCTGCCCTCACCCTATCTCTACCCCTATAACACTGCCCCTAACCAAAAATAAAAGGTACTCTACCCAAAAGGTTTAGTACCTAGGGCACATGAAATGAGAAACCTCTCCACAGGAGAGATGCCCTACTGGTACCAAGACTGCCATACTCCAAAGACCTGATCTTCCCGAGGTCACCGGTGATGTTCCTACAGACCTCCACCTCGGAGAGGATTTTCTGTTGGGTCGACACTAAGCACCGTGCGTTCCACGTGTAGTACCTCACCACTAAACTGACTAAAAATAAAGTGCCCCGATCTCGGCCACCCAGGTTCCTGAATGCCCCATAAGCCCACTCCGGATAGGCAAGGCCGGCAAGTTGACTCCAGCCGATGGAAGCGCCCACCCTGTTATAGACCCCTATGTTAAAGGGACAATGAAGCAGAAAGTGGTCCATGCTTTCCAGCGTGTCCCCGCACTCTTCTCGGGGACATCCCCGGTCATCAGAGTTCCTGTACTTCAGGTTGTCCTTTACACATAGCTTCCCCTGAAAGCAGCGCCAGGCCAAGTCCCAAAACTTCTGGGGGATCCTTTTCATGTTTAAAAGATACAACCCCACCCTCAGATCCCGACCTGGGCAGTCCCTGAGCGCCAGAGGCTTCTGGAAGTGGGTCAACAGAACCCGTTTGTCAAGGAACTGCCTTGACTGGGTCCTGATCTCCCACACTCCCAGACCCCACCGACGTATCGCCTTCAGAGTCGGGGTAGCGTAAGCCGGAAGATATCCATGGGGCGTACGGAGGTCCTTCACTTGCCCTCCTGTCTCCCATTCCTGGAAGAAAGGCCGAAACCACTCCCTGCAGGAGAGTACCCACGGAGGAGCCCTCTCTGACCAGAGGTTCGAGATGTTAGCTTTCAAGAAGGTGTTCGTTAAGAACACCACAGGGTTTACCATAGATAAACCCCCTAGTCTCCTCGTGCGGTACGTAACCTCCCTCTTGACTAGGTTCAACCTGTTCCCCCATAACAGTTGGAAAAACAGGCTGTAGACCCTAGTGTAGTAAGCCTCTGGTAAGATACATACACTGCCTAGATAGATAAACAAGGGGAGCAGGTACGATTTGGTCAGGTGTACCCTTTCCCTGAGGGTCATAGACCAACCCTTCCACTGGTTCACCCTCTGAGTGGCATCCTGGAGCTTACCGTCCCAGTTTTTGGTGGGATAATCATCCTGGCCGAATGTGATGCCCAGAATTTTTGCTGAATCTTGGAGCCCTGGAAGGGTGTCCGGGAGATCAAACGTGGGATCTCCCCCTCCCAGCCAGAGACTTTCACACTTATCCCGGTTGATCTTGGACCCGGATGCCTCCGAGTAGCGGTCCACCTCTGACATCACCACATCGACCTCCTCCCGTGAGGAGACGAAAATAGTGACATCATCAGCGTACGCCACCACTCTCTGGGCGACATCCGGCTCCGCCAGAGTCATCCCGACTCCCGCCAACGGCCCACAATCTACCCTCCGGACGAAGGGATCGATTGCGAACACGTATAACAGCGGGCTCAAAGGACAACCCTGACGGACTCCGGACCCCACCTCAAAAGAGCGGCCAGACCAACCGTTCACCAGCGGGAAACTCTCTGCCCCTGCATATAAGGTGACAAGCCAATTCACAAAAGTACTCGGTAAGCCATATCTCAGGAGGACGGACCAGAGGTACTCGTGGTTCACCCGATCAAATGCTTTGGCCTGATCCAAGGACAGCATGTACCCCTTCCAGAGACCCGCACTACTCCGCTCCACTGCCTCCCTGACACTGAGGACCGCACTTAAGGTGCTTCGGCCCGGAACAGAGCAGTGCTGGGCCCCCGAAAGGAGCCGGGGTGCAAACTTCACCAACCGATTAAACAGTATCTTGGCCAGAAGCTTCCTGTCCGTATTGAGAAGAGCTATGGGCCTCCAATTCTCAATCCGGCTAGGATCTTTACCCTTTGACAGAAGAATCAGGGCTGACCTCCTCATTGACTTTGGTAGAGTGCCCGAGGAGAGACACTCATTGAATACCTCAGTCAAGAGGGGAGCTAAAGACTCCTTAAAGGTCCTGTACCACTCGGATGTTAAGCCATCCGGGCCTGGCGACTTCTTGGGGGCGAGCCCCTCGATCGCCAGTCTCACTTCCTCTTCCCTGATTTCTTCTGCCAAAACATCAAGAGAGGGGTCTACCCCTGGCTCAGGAATAGTTTCAGCCAGGAAAGCCGACATCCCGTCTCGATTTAGATCCTTCCTTCCCAAGAGGTGCGAGTAGAAGGATCTGACGACCTCCAGGATCCCTGATCTGGACCGATTCAGAGATCCCGTACTATCAATCAGTCCTGAGACCACTTTACTACTCACTGACATCTTACAGTTCTTGTAAGGGTCGGGCGAGCGGTACCTCCCGTAATCCCTCTCAAAAACCAAAGATGCGTGCCTATCGTACTGACACCCCATCAGCAAGGATTTCACTCTGGAGATATCCTCCCGGCTACCTCCAGTCGAGACAAGGAGCTCGAGTTTCCTCCTCAGACCCCGATACAGGCGGTACCTATTCAGGGACCTGAGGCTCGAGAGCTGGCGGAAGAACCCCGCAACCCGCTTCTTGAATATCTCCCACCACTCTGACTTACTACTACAAAAGTCCAGTAAAGGTACCTGACTCTGAAGAAAGTCCTCAAAGGACTGTCTTATTTCCGCTTCCTCCAGGAGGGACGAATTCAGCTTCCAATAACCTTTACCCATCCGGGGGGTCTCTGAAACATTCAAGGAAAACAAAATCATACAGTGATCGGAGAATTCCACCTCAACCACGGACACTGCGGAAGAGACGGCTTCCTCCTTTAAATAAAACCTGTCTATCCTAGACCTGCAGCTACCTCGATGATAGGTGAAACCCACGTGGCCTGAGGGGCTCCGGATGTGGGCGTCCTCTAGGCGAGCTTCCCTAACTATATTATTGAGGGCCACGCTATCGTAAGCCAGCGGACCATTGGAACCTCTCCTATCTTGGGACCTCGTGACATTATTGAAGTCCCCTCCAAAAATCACTTGCCGGCTAGTAAAAAGGAAGGGCTTAATCCTCATAAAGAGATCTTTGCGGCCCCACTTGGTTTGTGGGGCGTAGATGTTAATTAGCCGGAGCTCTTGCCCCTTCATGAGGACATCTAAGATCAGGCACCTCCCCATTTCTAACTCAATAACCCGTCGGCATTCAACCGGAGCGGTAAAAAGGACCGCCACCCCACTATACGGCTCAGCCGCAAGAGACCAGTGGGAGGGACCGCGCCTCCACTCTCTTCTGGCTTTTACCAGGGAGGCTAGATCTGACAACCTGGTCTCTTGCAGATACAAAATGTCGGCTTCAACACGGCTGAGAAAATCAAAGGCTGCGAATCTAGCCGTATCAGACTTTATGCTGGCACAGTTAATGGATGCCAGCGTCAATGGGGTGAGTGCCGCCATCATGGGTGATTAAGTTAGATGGCCTCACCTTTATTTCTTCTTCCCCTTCTTCTTCGTGCCCTCATCCCCAGAAGAAGAAGAAAGGGCAGGACCGCTTTTACCCCTTTTTTTGGACTCACTCTGGTCCATATGGTCCCCGTCTCCGTCCGACCCCGGTCTAGCCCTGCCCTCTGAGGAAGGTGCCTCAACAGGACAGGGCCCAGTTCCCCCCAGAGGCTCTCTCTCCCTAGGCACCTCGCCCTCACCCTCCCCCTCCAAGGAGGGGGAGGAGATGTTATCAAGGACGAGGTACCGGTTTGACAGGTCAACCAGAGGGGGGGCAGTCAGGCTTCCGCTTTGGACCCGGCCCGCAGTACGAGGGAGAGAGGGCTTGGACCTCTTCTTTCTCCCTTTCCTTTTGCCCTTGTCTTTCTTTTTGGCCTTCTCTACACTCTCCTCATCCACACTTTCATAGTGGGAGGAATCGGAAGAGTCGGCCATATTGCCTTCCTCTTCGCCCAGTCTCCTGACCTCCTCATCCAGCACGTCCTCCTCCAGGGCTTCAGTCATTTCAGGGCCAGCTTCAGGAGCAGGGGCAGGAGCTACCCCCGTCACTTGGGCACTCTCCTGCTCCCTACTCCTCCTCCGATTTTCCTCCCGCCTTAGTTTGGCGGGGCCCTTCTTCCTCACTAGCCCTGGTGCGCCCCCATCCCTGCTCGTACCCTCTCCAGCCGAGGCAACTTCACAGCTCTCCCCAGCCGGAGCGGCCGCCGCACGGGCGAAGGCGCTAGGACAACGGCTGAAAGGGTGCCCGAGGACACCACACAGATGGCAGCGGATCTGCCTACAGGATGCGGCCAGATGACCCACCCCACCACACAAAGCACAGACCTGTACAGTACAAGCTGCGCTAAAATGGGTGGGGCTACCGCACCTGTGACAGACCTTAGGCTGCCCCTGGTAGAAGACCTGGATCCTGTCACGTCCAAGGAAGGCGGCTGACGGAATGTGGGCAACCGTACTCCCTGAACGCCTGAGTTTGACGGAAAACGTCCAGGCCCCGGACCAGATCCCGTGCTCATCAATGTTTTTCTTGGGCATGTCCGTCACATCCCCATACCGACCGAGCCAGGTCATGATGTCGTAACAAGAAAGTGACTCGTTACGGGTCAAAACGGTCACCTTCTTGACCGAGTTCTGACGGGAAATTGCCTTTACGGCAAAATCCCGCCAGCCGGGCTCGTTCTTCGCCACCTCGTAGTTTGACCAGAAGAGTTCGAGACCCTCTGGCCGAACGAAACTGACGTCAAACTCGGACGTACCGTAGGGGTGGATCAGGGCAAAGATGTCACTCGCCCTGAATTCCATCTGGAGGAGGAGCTCAACCACTTTAGCGCGAGGTGGGCACGCATCCTCACCCCTCCAAATCAGACGGACCACATTCCTGCGGTTATTGTCCTGCCCGGTTGTCGGGAGGGACCAGACCACCTCCCCATTCTGCTCTCGGAAAGCCCCCAAACCGTGCCTCTCTATCCAGAAAGACAGGTCGACCTCACCCCTTCCCTCTACCTGGATCGACCTGTCTCCCCTACGCAGAGCCTCCAGGAGGCGCTGTTGCAAGTAACCCCCGGGGACGGACGGAGACGGGGACCCCCCTGGACCCCCGGCAGCGACATTAGCATAGCTCCTAGGAGCAGTCACTGCCGGGGGGGCAGCCGGGCCAGACCCAGACCCAGACCCAGAACCACCATTCACACCACCACTCACACCACCACTCACATCATCCTTTTTCCCATTCATACCACTACTCCCACCAACATTCACTCCACTGACACTCCTCTCATCCACAACACTACTACACTCAGCATTCTCACTCATACCCTGCCTAACTGATTCTGGGCTGGCTGGGATTTGTAGTACCGCTGGCTTAATTTCCGGCTTGGCTGCTGCTGCTGCTGATGATGATGATGGCTCCTCCTTCTGAATGATCAATGGTGCCTCCTGAGTCTGGGGCTGCCCCACCGAGCGCACCCCAGCTCCTCCCACGGCGCCATTGCCGGACACTGATCCCGACACCGGGACACTCCCCCCCCTCACAGGGGAGTGCCCTGCAGTGCCCGCAGAACACACTGTACTCGGGGGACCGCCCCCCGAGCACACAGACACAACGCTCTCTGGCGCCCGGACACTCCCCCCCCTCACAGGGGAGTGCCCCGCGGCGCCAGTAGTGCCCACAGTACTCGGGGAACCGCCCCCCGAGCACACGGCAGCATAACTTGCCTCTGGCACTTGGACACGCCCCCTGCCACCCTGGGGCGGTCCTGCAGTGCCAGAGCTGCCCGGCATGAGCCCATCCTGCCCTTCCCTACCGACAGGATGGGTGGGCTTCACAACTATTGCGCCCTTAACCTTTCCTGACGCCTTACTGTACTCCCCGTGCTGGCCCCGCTCCACCACAGGAACGGGGTCTGGCAGTTTGGGGGAGCCCGCAGCCTGAACCAGCTTTGCAGCTGGCCCAGACTGCTGGAAAGGGACAAATACATATTGTACTGTCTCCTTGGTCTTCCTTTTTTTGGACCTCTGCTTGACCACCACATCTTCACACTCCTCGTCCCCAAAGGTGAAATTCTGGAGGTGGGCTGGGGACTCCTGCATCACAATTGCCCTCAGCAGACCCCCAGCCTCACCCTCCACGTCATCCTCCTCACTCTCGCTTGGCGGAAGTGCCACCTGTCCAGCCTCAATGTAGCTGTCCTGGGTCTGGGTGTCACCTGGAGTAGCTACAACTCCCACACTTTCCTCCATCTTCTCCTCTTCACCACCATCCTCACTATCTTCGCCGCCACTACTCTCCCCATCATCCACCTCCACCTTACCTGGGGATTTCGTGGCGGCAAACCGATTGCTGTTGATCAGCTTCTCCTTGAAGAGACCGCTCCCCTCCAGTATCTCCGCTCTCCTCGCCTCCAGCTTCACAATCT
This sequence comes from Hyla sarda, assembly GCF_029499605.1. Lineage (NCBI taxonomy): Eukaryota > Metazoa > Chordata > Amphibia > Anura > Hylidae > Hyla > Hyla sarda. The sequence continues at coordinate 14,810,844 of NC_079201.1, read as the reverse complement.
CGCCTTTCAGCGATGTTATCCTCTTCTTCAGTTCTGGCTTGCTCTTTCTGGATCCGGTACTCATCAGACTCTGGGTCGCACGCAGATCCTCTCTGGCCATCCTCAGCTCCTTGCCGCGCTGCTCGTACTCCGCAAACCTTGCGGCCATGCGGGAGCAGTACGTGGAACTGGACTCGCCGGGCCCACTCTCCGACCACATCTCCACACTGCTTTTCCTTGCCTTTCTTCCACCAGTTGATCTCTGGCTGGCATCCATAGCCTGGGTAGCAGAGCCTGCATTGCTGCAGACTCTGCCCGATCTTCTCCCGGCCGGAACAATGGCTGTCGAAGTTTTCACTCCACTTCCCGCCAGCCTGGAACGGGGAGTGGAGCCACGAGGCTCCATTGCAGGAGCTTCTTCCCCAGGAATCTGCCACAAACCTGGGGAAGGCTTGTTGGAAATCTCTGCTTGCTTCTGCTCTGCTGGAAGTCTCAGGAGACACACCCGCACACACCCTGCTGGGAGCTGTAATCACTGTCTATGTCAGTGTTTCCCAAGCAGGGAGCCTCCAGCTGTTGCAAAACTACAACTCCCAGCATGCCTGGACAGCCAACGGCTGTCCGGGCATGCTGGGAGTTGTAGTTTTGCAAGAGCTGAGGCCACCCTGCTTGGGAAACACTGGTCTATGTAGAGGACAGGAGCTTCTTCAGGGTCCTGTACAGTACACAAAGTGTCCTAAAAAGTAATGGAGTCGCCCTCACCTGGTGTCCAAAGGAGCAGCTAACCCTGGTACAGGTAAAGAGTACAGAACATGTAATACCTCCCTGTACAGGGGTTTTACCAGTGATTGCCCATTCTGATTGGCTGATTCTTCCGGCCATTGACAGGTATCACAGATCTGAACTGTCTGTACATTGTATGTTGAGTCTGGTTTCAACTTACGATGGTCCAGAAAAGACCATTGTATGTTGAAACCATTGTATGTTGAGACCATTGTAAGTTGAGGGATCACTGTATAGGCCTTAGCACTATAAAATTACAATTGACTGTCCAGCCACCCAAAACACTATGTCTAATGTAGCAGCTGGTACAGTTGTGCTGGGCAACCACATAAGCATTGTTGTGCTGGGTGCAGGCCCTAGCCATCTGCATGGATCAGGTGAACCCCAACCTTAAACAATTGAAGATCGTCCAGTGCCTGAATATTTGGTAAATTATTTCTGATTAATTTTGATGTTTCTGAATCCGCACTATTTTGCACATGGAATCTATTCCTCCTTGCACGATATATTAAGGTTATGAAATCATTTGCAAAGACTGCAGGAAATATGGCATGTTTATGGGTTTTTAACATCCTGGTGACAATGCAATCCAAGTCAAATAAATCAGTTCCTTCTTCAATGGATATAACAATTTATCTGTATAGACAGTGGGCGCTCCTGAAATAATTATGGCTCAAAGGTAAATATTCCGTGTTCATAGCAAATATCTGCACGGAGCTTTGCACGGTATAGCTCTGTCATGCAACGTCTCAGAACCTGAACCTGAAGGCATTCAATGAAAATCTAAATGGGTCTTTATATATTAACCCCTTAAGGACTCAGCCCATTTTGGCCTTAAGGACTCAGACAATTTAATTTTTACGTTTTCATTTTTTCCTCCTCGCCTTCTAAAAATCATAACTCTTTTATATTTTCATCCACAGACTAGTATGAGGGCTTGTTTTTTGCGCGACCAGTTGTCCTTTGTAATGACATCACTCATTATATCATAAAATGTATGGCGCAACCAAAAATCACTATTTTTGTGGGGAAATTAAAACGCAAAAACGCAAATTTGCTAATTTTGGAAGGTTTCGTTTTGACGCCGTACAATTTATGGTAAAAATGACGTGTGTTCTTTATTCTGAGGGTCAATACGATTAAAATGATACCCATTATTACATACTTTTATATTATTGTTGCGCTTAAAAAAAATCACAAACTTTGTAACCAAATTAGTACGTTTATAATCCCTTTATTTTGATGACCTCTAACTTTTTTATTTTTCCGTATAAGCGGCGGCATGGGGGCTCATTTTTTGCGCCATGATCTGTACTTTTTTTTTATACCACATTTGCATATAAAAAACTTTTAATACATTTTTTATAATTTTTTTTTTATAAAATGTATTAGAAAAGTAGGAATTTTGGACTTTTTTTTTTTTTTCGTTCACGCCGTTCACCGTATGGGATCATTAACATTTTATTTTAATAGTTCGGACATTTACGCACGCGGCGATACCAAATATGTCTATAAAAAATGTTTTTTACGCTTTTTGGGGGTAAAATAGGAAAAAACTGACGTTTTACTTTTTTATTGGGGGAGGGGATTTTTCACTTTTTTTTTACTTTTACTTTTACATTTTTTTTACATTTTTTTTTACACTTGAATAGTCCCCATAGGGGACTATTCATAGCAATACCATGATTGCTAATACTGATCTGTTCTATGTATAGGACATAGAACAGATCAGTGTTTTCGGTCATCTTCTGCTCTGGTCTGCTCGATCACAGACCAGAGCAGGAGACGCCGGGAGCCGCACGGAGGAAGGAGAGGGGACCTCCGTGCGGTGTTATGAATGATCGGATCCCCGCAGCAGCGCTGCGGGCGATCCGATCTTTCATTTGAATCGCGCACTGCCGCAGATGCCGGGATCTGTATTGATCCCGGCACCTGAGGGATTAATGGCGGACGCCCGCGAGATCGCGGGCGTCGGCCATTGCCGGCGGGTCCCTGGCTGCGATCAGCAGCCGGGATCAGCCACGCATGACACGGGCATCGCTCCGATGCCCGCGGTTATGCACAGGACGTAAATGTACGTCCTGGTGCGTTAAGTACCACCTCAAGATTTTTTAATAGAAGTCATTTACAAATCTGTTTAACTTTCCGGAGCCAGTTGAGATATATATATATATATATATATATAAAAAGGTTTTGCCTGGAATACCCCTTTAATACAATTATGAAACTCTATACATTCATACTCCCCCCATCTATACTCCCCCCCTAGACATCCTATTCCCTATCCAAAGGATAGGGGATAAGATGTCTGATCGCGGGGTGTCCTGCCACTAGTATATAGCCATCACGCCTCCTCCCAAAGACCCAACGACTTGAATAGAGGGGGTGTGACAGAGATGGTTGCCCGTCATCCGGCATGAAGCAGAGTTCGCTCCGTACACTCGATGACTGGGGCGTCGTGCCAGAGATCGTGGGGGGTCCCAGTGATCAGACATCTTATTCTTTGGATAGGGGATAAAATGTCAAGGGGCAGAGTATCCCTTTAAAGAAAATCTACTTTTGTCCGAAATTTCTACAATTAAAAAAAATCTATTCAGTATATGTAAATGAACTTGTTTCAGCAGCATGATCATGTGTTTCTGCACCTCTATTCACATGAATGGAATGGTCACAAGAGTTTCTGCCACACATTCACCATAAGAGAACATTTTTACAAATTAGAGACTACTCAGGAATCCTATTTTTTGTGAGGTTGAGGACTCTTTACTTGGATGTATTACAGCTCCATGTTGTATGAAGTTGTAAAAGGGCACATAACCCCTTAAATGGGCGCTGTCAGATTCAAAAACTTTTATATGTTGTACATCTTGGCAAAACCTTAAAGGGGTACTCCCGTGGAAAACTTTTTTTTTAAATCAACTGGTGCCAGAAAGTTAAACAGATTTGTAAATGACTTCTATTAAAAAATCTTAATCCTTCCAGTACTTTTTAGGGTCTGTATACTACGGAGGAAATGGTTTTCTTTTTGGAACACAGAGCTCTCTGCTGACATCATGACCACAGTGCTCTCTGCTGACATCATGACCACAGGGCTCTCTGCTGACATCTCTGTCCATTTTAGGAACTGTCCAGAGCAGCATATGTTTTCTATGGGGATTTCCTTCTAAAATGGACTGAGATTTCAGCAGAGAGCACTGTGCTCATGATGTCAACAGAGAGCTCTGTGTTCCAAAAAGAAAATAATTTCCTCTGTAGTATTCAGCAGCTAATAAGTACTAGGAGGATTAAGATTTTTTTAACAGAAGTAATTTACAAATCTGTTTAACTTTCTGGAGCCAGTTGATTTAAAAAAAAAAAAAAGAAAAGTTTTCCACGGGAGTACCCGTTTTGCCAAGATATACAACATATAAAAGTTTTTTTGAATCTGACAGCACCCTTTTAACCCCTTAAGGACTCAGGGTTTTTGCACTTTCGTTTTTTCCTCCTTACCTTTTAAAAATCATAACCCTTTCAATTTTCCACCTAAAAATCCATATTATGGCTTATTTTTTGCGTAGCCAATTCTACTTTGCAGTGACATTAGTCATTTTACCCAAAAATGCACGGCGAAACGGAAAAAAAATCATTGTGCGACAAAATTGAAGAAAAAATGCCATTTTGTAAATTTTGGGGGCTTCCGTTTCTACGCAGTGCATATTTCGGTAAAAATGACACCTTATCTTTATTCTGTAGGTCCATACGGTTAAAATGATCCCCTACTTATATAGGTTGGATATTGTCGCACTTCTGGAAAAAATCATAACTACATACAGGAAAATTTATACGTTTAAAAATGTCATCTTCTGACCCCTATAACTTTTTTATTTTTCCACGTACAGGGCGGTATGAGGACTCATTTTTTGCGCCGTGATCTGAAGTTTTTATCGGTATGATTTTTGTTTTAATCGGACTTTTTGATCACTTTTTATTCATTTTTTTAATGGTATAAAAAGTGACCAAAAATGTGCTTTTTTTGGCTTTGGAATTTTTTTGCGCGTACGCCATTGACTGTGCGGTTTAATTTTTATAGTTCGGACATTTACGCACGCGGCGATACCACATATGTTTTTTTTTTTTTTTTTTTACACTGTTATTTTTTTTATGGGAAAAGGGGGGTGATTCAAACTTTTATTAGGGAAGGGGTTAAATGACCTTTATTAACACTTTTTTTTTACATTTATTTTGCAGTGTTATAGGTCCCATAGGGACCTATAACACTGCACACACTGATCATTGTTATCCCATAGGGACCTATAACACTGCACACATTGATCTCTCATCCTGATCACAGGCGTGTATTAACACGCCTGTGATCAGTATTATCGGCTCTTGACTGCTCCTGCTGATCTCAGGCACGGAGCAGTCATTCACCGATCGGACACCGAGGAGGCAGGTAAGGGCCCTCCCGGTGTCCTGCCAGCTGTTCGGGACGCCGCGATTTCACCGCGGCGGTCCCGAACAGCCCGACTGAGCAGCCGGGTCACTTTCACTTTCGCTTTAGAAGCGGCGGTCAGCTTTGACCGCCGCTTCTAAAGGGTTAATACCACACATCGCCGCGATGTGTGGTATTAGCCGCGGGTCCCGGCCGTTGTTGAGCGCCGGGACCGACGCGATATGATGCGGGATCGCGGCGCGATCCCGCTTCATATCGCGGGAGCCGGCGCAGGACGTAAATATACGTCCTGCGTCGTTAAAGGGTTATGTGCCCTTTTACAACTTCATAGAACATGGAGCTGTAATACATTCAAGTCAAGAGTCCTCAACCTCAAAAAAAATAGGATTCCTGAGTAGTCTCTAATTTGTAAAAATACAAAATAAATTCTCCACGGGAGATTTACCTTTAACCTTTTTAATATACTTCATAAGAAAATGTTATTTCCTTTCTACAAAAATCAAGGCTTATGAAAAAAATAAAATAAAAATGACCGGATAATCCTATCCGGCTGCAGCATCATCTTTGTCCCAGCTAAAGCACAGGCAGGGACAGTGTCCATGAAGTGAGGGCAGGACGGCACTCCTCTGTGCTCACTCCTGTCCTATCAGACTACAGCATTAAAACAGGGAGGAGGGGGTTAAAGATCAGCCTGCATTGATTGGATGAAGAGACACAGCACAACACAGCAGACTCGGGAGGTAGATGAGTCATGCAGAGTGAGGACAAATGACTATTCAAGTGAGAAAGAAGGTATTTGTGAGAGAAATATAGGTGCTAGACACATAAAATTAAATATATGTGATCAGGATTAGGTGCTTACATATATTTATTTTATTTTGTGTGTGAGATATGACAGATACTTTTTAATAGGGTACTCCGCCCCTACACAACTTATCCCCTATCTCCCGGCCAGCACAGCGGTATCCTGAACACAGAAGCTTATAGCTTCCAACTTCCTAGTACATAGCCGTCACTCTTCCTCCCATAGACATGAATGGAGGGGGCATGATGGCTGTGGTCCCCCCTCATCTGACACGGAATGAAGTTTGCTCTGTGCACCGGATAACTGGGGTGCCACGCCAGAGATCCCGGGAGGTCCCAGTGGCTGGCTCCCCACCATCAGACATCTTATCCCCTATCCTTTGGATAGGGGATAAGATGTTTAGGGGCAGAGTAACCCTTTAAGGACCAGGAGAATTTTAAGTTAAAAGGGTTTTGCTACCTAAAAGCAGATTAGTCTCTAAGAGCAATTTTATAGGGCAGCAGTGAAAGCGATTTAGCATCCTCTTGTGGCAAGACCCAGTAACTGATCAGAGCTGTAATCATTTACTTGTATATTACATCTGTATATTTTTGCTGTTTTCACAATGTTCTATACTGCTTATGAATATAACTGCCTTGTACCAGGTATGGCTATAAGCAGAAGGGGTTTAAAGGGGTATTCCGGCTATAGACATCTCATCCCCTATTCCCTCCCATAGACATAAACGGAGGGGGAGTGGTAGCACGTAACGTCATAGAATGTGGGTGCTGTACAGAGATCCCAGTGGCGCCCTCCCACGGTCAGATATTTTATCCCCTATTGTTTAGATAGGGGATAAGATGTCTATGTCTGGAATACCCCTTTAAGGAGTATTCTGAAAATATACACTCTTTAATATGTTTCTAGGGCCACTATGAAGAAAAATGCATACTCTCCTACCTCTCGCCCTTGGGGCTCCCCCTGTGATGTCTTCTGGCTCCCCACCAAGTAATGCTTAAGCGAAAACTTTACCACTGTGTAATGCATATTCTTTTTGTTATTTATACTTGACCTTTGTTGAATCTTCTTGTATTGTTTTTTCAAAAATGTTACAAAGACCATTTAAACAAAAAATTGCACCCCACTCCTGCCTGTACCTAGGTGGTGTCCTAGGCAATCGCCTACCCTTGCCGATCCTTTATTACAGCCCTGCCTCCCAATATTCAACATGGATGAGCCAGACGGGGTGTAAACAGTATTTTTTTCAAGGGCAGGGGTTAAAAAATAAAACAATTCCACTACACAATTGCCATATATTGTCACCATACTGTTATTAAATAAATAAATAAATAAATAAATAGTATAAAAAACCCAGTATACCCACATAAAGTGCCTATGCAGTGGTAGATACCCACACTTTTCCAGCACCCTCATTACCTTTCCCACATCCATAGTGCCCCAAACAGTAATAAGGCCACTTGGTGTCCCACGCATGTAAGTGGGTAAGTAAGTGAGTTGGGGAGAAGGGGTAAATAGGTCTCTCCAAAAGATAGGTAGGTCACTGCACTAAGTAGATAGGTCCCCCTAATATGTGATTCCTATATTAGGTAGGTGCCACCAGTATGTCGTTTCTGCAGTATAAAGGTTCCACCAACAGGTTGTTTTGCCAGTATATAGGTGCCCCAGTATATAGACCCCCCCCCCAGTAGGTAGATTCCCCCTGTAGATAGTCCGATAGTCCTTAATAGGCAGGTTTCTCTGTAGGTAGGTCCCCCATGCTGATACCCTCCCAGTAAGTAGTTTACCCCAGTAGACAGCCCCCTTATGTAGGTTTCCCTGCAGATAAGCCCCAAGTAGTTTCCCCCTTTATTTGACTCTTCAGTAGGTAGTTTATTCCTGTAGATAGGTAACGCCCCCCCCCCCCCCCCCATAGACAGCCTCAAGTGTGTACTTCCCTCTGTAGATAGGCCTCCAAGTAGGTAGGTTCCCCTTGCAGATGGCCCCCTATTAAGTAGGTTCCCCCTGTAGATAGACACCACAGTAGATAGTTTCCCCATGTAAATAGGCCCCCAAGCAGGTAGGTTTCACCTGTAGATGACACTCAGTAGGTAGTTTCACCCTAAAGATAAGCTCCAGTAGGCAGATTTCCCCATCACCAAAACAAGAACAAAAAAAAAAAGGCATACTTACCTCAGCTCCCAGATCCCTCACAGTTTCCAGTGGTCTTCTATCTTTATGGCTACAGGCAGCTTCATTCCTGAAGCCACTAGAGCCACTAGAGATGCCTAGACATGATTATACTGTGACCCTCACATCAGTAATCACCCATACAATTAAAAGGGGCTCAAGGGAACCGTTAAAACCCCCCTTGGGCCAGATCTACTAGAGGAAGATCTACTAAATGAGTGGCAATCCTTTGTGGTGTCAATATGCTTTTGGATTATCCAGCCATGCCAACCCATGACTGGTATTTTTTCAAGAATGATTTAAAAAAGAAAGGCAATATGCACTCACCGCTAGGCTATGGTCGTCAATCCATGGAGTCCGGGGACACGGGTAAAGTCGGCGTCTTCTAGGAGCGCTCGGAGGCTACACCGGTAGTATCGCGGGATTAACCCACTTCATCCGGCCTACACCGGTAGTATCGCGGGATTAACCCACTTCATCCGGCCTACACCGGTAGTATCGCGGGATTAACCCACTTCATCTGGCCTACACCGGTAGTATCGCGGGATTAACCCACTTCATCCTGCCTACACCGGTAGTATCGCGGGATTAACCCACTTCATCCGGCCTACACCGGTAGTATCGCGGGATTAACCCACTTCATCTGGCCTACACCGGTAGTATCGCGGGATTAACCCACTTCATCCTGCCTACACCGGTAGTATCGCGGGATTAACCCACTTCATCCGGCCTACACCGGTAGTATCGCGGGATTAACCCACTTCATCCGGCCTACACCGGTAGTATCGCGAGATTAATCCACTTCATCTGGCCTACACCGGTAGTATCGCGGGATTAACCCACTTCATCCGGCCTACACCGGTAGTATCGCGGGATTAACCCACTTCATCCGGCCTACACCGGTAGTATCGCGGGATTAACCCACTTCATCCGGCCTACATCGGTAGTATTGTGGGATTAACCCACTTCATCCGGCCTAGATCGGTAGTATCGCAGGATTAACCCACTTCATCCGGCCTAGACCGGTAGTATCGCAGGATTAACCCACTTCATCCGGCCTAGGAGGCCGGATGAAGTGGGTAAATCCCGCGATACTACCGGTGTAGCCTCCGAGCGCTTCTAGAAGATGCCGACTTTACCCGTGTCCCCGTACTCCATGGATTGACGACCATAGCCTAGCGGTGAGTGCATACTGCCTTTCTTTTTTAAATCATTCTTGATACTGCAGCTTTTCTAATGTGCACCCCGTAGGTGGTCGAAGTATAAGGATACCTGGACTGCCACATACGGAGGTATATCGAACCCTAGCATTTCAGCCAATTAATAGGCATTATAGAGTACCGATCCCATGAGTGCCCCCACTCGTTCTTTTACATGTGGTATTTTTTTTAAAGTCCTTGTGTATGTATTAATGTATCATATTCTCTGCATGAAATATACATATAAATGGTCATTCGGTCTTATTACTTTGCCCTTTCAAAAATGGACACCATGGCCCATTTCAATCCAATATGGACAAACCTGGCTTCTAATGTAGCAGCAAAATGTTGCAAAAAAATTGGGAACGTTACAGTATTTGCCTACAGCTATTTAACTTGGATAGTGTGCAAAAAAGGAGGTACTCATAAAGAAATCTAGGGCACTTCCTTAACTGGGTGGGTGCTGAAGGGTATAAAAAGAGGGAACCCTGGGCATCAAAATATCAGCTGCATCTTAACCAATTCAGGTAATAACATTTTATCAAATATAGGTTTTTATAACGTATATTGATGTTATACTTAGTTGATGTTTGTTGTACAATTGTATAGCGGTTAAGTAATTGAATTATTATTGTTGCATTATAGTTTGTTAGAATACGGTAAATTATGTCTAATTTTATTTTACTATATATATTATTTAATAACTTTTATCATTTTATTTCATGCTTTTAAAGTAAGGAAGACACTGGGAATGCTGTGCTAGAAAGACTAAGGTGGCATTGTATAGTTTCAGAACCATTTAGAAATTCTGTGACAAATGATAATCCCAGATTTAAATGAATATAAGGTTTAAATTTATGACATATTAAAAAATAAGTTTTTTTTTTTACTTAAACAATTTTTTAAATGGGTACTCCACTGGAAAACATTTTTTTATTTTTATTAACTGGTGCCAGAAAGTTAAACAGATTTGTAAATTACTTCTATTAAAAAATCTTAATCTTAAAATCTTCCAGTACTTATTAGCTGCTGAATACTACAGAGGAAATTTATTTTCTTTTTGGAACACAGTGCTCTCTGCTGACATCACGAGCACAGTGCTCTCTGCTGAAAATCCCCATAGCAAACATATGCTGCTCTGGACAGTTCATAAAATGGACAGAGATGTCAGCAGAGAGCACTGTGGTCGTGATGTCAGCAGAGAGCTCTGTGTTCCAAAAAGAAAATAATTTCCTCTGTAGTATTCAGCAGCTAATAAGTACTGGAAGGATTAAGATTTTTTAATAGAAGTAATTTGCAAATCTGTTTAACTTTCTGGCACCAGTTGATTTAAAAAAAAAAAAAAAGTTTTCCACCGGAGTACCCCTTTAAACAAGTCAAGATTCTCTCCCTAAAGAATTGGCATTTCCTTAGGACATGTAACAACTATATGGTTTAGCATTTTATTTTTGCAGCCTGATACGATTCCCTTTAGACCATGAGAAGCCATCATAGGTTATCAATGGCACAGAGGACTAGAAATATTGTAATCTACTGTATATATTACTACAGATTACAATTTTTCTAGTCCTCTGTTCCACTGATATGTGTGTACTACGATGGCTTCTCTTGGTCTAGCTGGATTTGTACTACTCTACATTATCTACCGTATGTTTTTTGTACTACTCTACATTATCTATGTTTTTTATACTACTCTACATTATCTATGTTTTTTGTACTACTCTACATTATCTATGTTTTTTGTACTACTCTACATTATCTATGTTTTTTATACTACTCTACATTATCTATGTTTTTTGTACTACTCTACATTATCTATGTTTTTTGTACTACTCTACATTATCTATGTTTTTTATACTACTCTACATTATCTATGTTTTTTGTACTACTCTACATTATCTATGTTTTTTGTACTACTCTACATTATCTATGTTTTTTATACTACTCTACATTATCTATGTTTTTTGTACTACTCTACATTATCTATGTTTTTTATACTACTCTACATTATCTATGTTTTTTGTACTACTCTACATTATCTATGTTTTTTGTACTACTCTACATTATCTATGTTTTTTGTACTACTCTACATTATCTATGTTTTTTGTACTACTCTACATTATCTATGTTTTTTATACTACTCTACATTATCTATGTTTTTTGTACTACTCTACATTATCTATGTTTTATGTACTACTCTACATTATCTATGTTTTTTGTACTACTCTACATTATCTATGTTTTTTGTACTACTCTACATTATCTATGTTTTTTGTACTACTCTACATTATCTATGTTTTTTATACTACTCTACATTATCTATGTTTTTTGTACTACTCTACATTATCTATGTTTTTTGTACTACTCTACATTATCTATGTTTTTTGTACTACTCTACATTATCTATGTTTTTTGTACTACTCTACATTATCTATGTTTTTTGTACTACTCTACATTATCTATGTTTTTTGTACTACTCTACATTATCTATGTTTTTTGTACTACTCTACATTATCTATGTTTTTTGTACTACTCTACATTATCTATGTTTTTTGTACTACTCTACATTATCTACTATACTATTTATGTTTTCTAGTGCCGCTGACCCTTAATCAAACAAAATGATGTTTTTGTGGGCGTTCGTTTTGTTGGCGGTTGCCACAAGTTCGGTCAACTCACAATGTTCTTGCCCGTGTTCCAACAATAATGGTAAGCATAAGTCATTATGTGTTTTTAATGTGCCGGTTTGATATTCTATTGTTATAGAGTTGATCGTAGAAGGTTGTCGGTGTGCGGGACAGATAAACTGCGTACTGACAGTGCCTATCCTCAATTTTATTAGCATAAAGTTCTCAATAAAAGAAATGTGCCCCATTAAAAACCTAGCCCAAGGGCTTTAACACTAGTTATCTCCAAACTGTGGCTTTCCAGATGTTTTGAACTACAACTGGCAGCTTGCCCGGACAGCCAACGGCTGTCCGGGCAAGCTGCCAGTTGTAGTTTTGCAACGTCTGAAGGTCCAAATTCGAAGACCTAGGTTCTTCACATTTTACCAATAAATGGGAAACACATTCAAAAGTGATCTTCTGAGATACCGTAGATTATCACATCTACATCAGTAAGCTTGGACCAAGAATAATTTCTGAAATTACATACCATAGCGCTCCAAAAAAATTTTTAGTCATTGGAAGTCTCCTAGCACTCTTCTGCCCCAGTCTTGTGTCGAAAGTATAACTGTCTTGTGATCTTTACATGGTGAAACCAATGCCCATAGTGGTTTGGTTTGTTGCCAATCTTGGAGTCTTGCCCACGTGGGATGATCGCGATGTCTAAGAAGGAACCGGGGAGAATATGGAGCACTCAGAGTTAACGGATACCTTCTGTAAGAGTCTTAGGCTATGTTCACTTGGCATAATGTTCGACCGGGAAATTTTCCTGGTGGAAATTCCACAGTCAGTGGGTGCCGGCAAAACATCGCTTGGAAATGCGCAGTCTACATAGACTGCAATGAATTTCCCAGTGGGTTTCCGTTGAAAGAATAGGCATATCAATCCTTTAAGTGGAGGCCTAAATGGGAACTTTCATGGCAGATGGGACTCAGCTGCAACAGAAATTCCAAGGTGAATTTTTGTGCCTGTTTCCGCTCAGAAATTTAGCTCTTTGAACCAGGGCTAAGGCTAAGAACACATCAGCGTGTCTGAACAGGTCTGTTGCATCATGGACACTAATGGATCCCAACTGATTCCACTGATCGACCTATAAGGGGTACTCCGGTGGAAAATAAATTCAGTCAACTGGTGGCAAAAAGTTAAACAGATTTGTAAATGACTTCTATTTAAAAATCGTAATCCTTCCAGTACTTATCAGTTGCTGTATACGCCAGAGAAAGTTGTGTAGTTCTTTACCGCCTGACCACAGTGCTCTCTGCTGACACCTCTGTCCGTGTCAGGAACTCTCAAGAGTAGCAAAGGTTTGCTATGGGGATTTTCTCCTACGCTGGACACAGTTCCTGACACGGACAAAGATGTCAGCAGAGAGCACTGGGGTCAGACAGAAAAGAAATCTTCAACTTCCTGTGGAGCATACAGCAGCTGATAAGTACTGGAAGGACTAAGATTTTTAAACAGAAGTCATTTTTACAAATCTGTCTAACTTTTTGGCATCAGTTGATTTTTGTAAAATTTGTGTTCCACCGGAGTACCCCTTTAAGGGTTTCCATCTGGTGTTCATTTATTTGCAAGATCTGAGCAGAGAAAAAAAATTACTTTATGCAATATTTTGCGAATATACACTTATTCTTACTGATATTTTGGTAGTTCGATTTGATATCATCGTGGTTATTTTACTGTTCTACATGGTGATTTTATATGCCTTCTACTCAAGTTGGGCATTTATGTTGAAACTAAACCAACTTGGTTTCTGGATGGAAAACCATTTTATGGGCATGGGAGCACAGCAGGATCCCCAGTGCTATGCCGCCACAAGTCAGCCCTGCCACGTGACCAGCAAAGAGTGGGCCCTGTTAAAATTAACCATTTGATTCTATTATTAAAACGGCCCTGCTCTGATGCAGGTCCTTCTGGTAACTAGTAGTGACCCATTCCAATCAATGATTGGCTGAGTGGGTAGTCCCTGCCATTTCTTGTGTGTCCATACAGGGAAGTAGAGATCAGTAGAATGGGACAGTGTCAGAATGGCAGCATTGGTGGAGATCAGTGAGGTTGAGTATAGCTTTTATATTTATTTAGTTATTCTTTTTTTTTACCTAGTCCTTTTTTATTTTATGTTAATCATTATAGAAAGTAATTGACGATTTAAATTAATAAACTAATTTTCTGTATTTTTTTGTATCATTTTCAGTGGTTAAAAAAACATTTACTGAACATTCTACTAAAATTACTACATACAAACCTGACTCCTTACAAAAACTTGACTTGTCATCTATACTGAATCTATTGACTACTATATCAAAGTAAGTAATGAGTTACAGTGTGAATAGAAAGTAAAGATAATTATTTACCCTTTGAGTAAGGAAAAATCCCAAGACATTATGAATATGTTTTAATGGACATTATTATGTCAAGAGTGGGGTAAAAATTTCACAACAGATATTTGTATGGTAGGTGGGGTGGTCACAAAACATGTTACCCAGCTGTTACACTTTAGTCAAAAGTCGGCAAATTCATCAAGACTGTTGACCATCTGGCTTTGGTACACATTATTACGTTGCTATCTTGTATATGGAGGATACTCCATGTAATCATAGCAACGAATACAAAGAGACAAACAATAACATTAAACAAACTAAAACATTATAAAAATTTAGCTCAAATCGTTTTGATCATTAAGGCCCAAAGGGCACAGTGCATTAACTTTCATAATCTAACATGCCTCTCTTTGCAAGAGTAGGTTATTCCTATCTCCTCCTACTTCAGGTATAGTAATCTAAGAATGGCACTATTTCCTTTGTGGAATTCCTTACACATGTGCAATCATTCTCAGTGCTTCCTTGCCAGTACATATGGAGTTAAAATGCACTCTAAAAGCTGCTGGATTGTCTTGCCCATGTAAAAGCCCCCCAAAAATAATAATTATCTCATAAACGACATAAGCCGTTCTACAAGCGATTCATTATTTTAAGGGGTTATTCACCATAAAGTACTTTGTTACCTGCCAGATAGTAATGGGCATGACTACGAAGGATCCGTGCTTGTCTTGGGGCAAAATAGTTGTGATTCCCCCATAACGCTGCTGCTTTCTTTTTCTGAAATGGCTATTTCCTGTTGGAGTTCATTCCCTATAACTACAAGTCCCAGGATCCCTTGTTTGTGAGTGTGAGGTTACTTTTCTCCCTCCCACACATCAGTCACCCCAGCCATTGCAGTTCAGCTGAGCTCTCTTCTATGCATGCTGTGCTTGAAACTACAATTCCCTGCAGCCCTGTGGAGAATGATCTCCTTTCCACCCAGCGGTCGCTCCACCCATTGAAGCTCTGCCATACTCCCTTTCAACACCCGACTAGTGATGTAATGTCTCGGCTGCACTTCAACCTGGGAAAAGCCAGAGACAACACTCATTTTGTATGCTGTAAATGTAATTTAATAAAGTAAAAAAAAAAAGAAAGAAAGAAAGCAGCATAAAAGGTGGTTTAATTTTGGAATAATGATAAGTAAAACACACATACATAGCATTGTCACAATCGGAATAATGCAAATCATTTTTTTGTTTGTTTTTACAGCCTTGCATTTTTGGATGTAAAGATTGATACAGCTGAAGTCCGTAATACTACTAATGGATTTCAAATAGGAGCTGAATTAACAGTTATGGCGAGTTGTCTGGAGTAAGTATCAGATAAATAGGGCCTGTGGTTAGCCCAAAAATTGACTCCTTTTTTAAATGACGTTGTAATCTCAGGTGCCCCGGTTCAAACTGAGTTTTGACCTTTTTTTTTTATGCCTCTAGTTCCATAGATATTGGGGTTTTACTAATTGGTTAACTCTCCATACTTTTTCCTGAAGTGTCAGATGGGTGGGAAATTTATTGCCAAATGGGATGTGAATGCTAGGCCAGGAAAGTGAATACGAGCTACCCCTTCAGTCCCCAAATCAGACCCACCCCCCTGAGCCTAGCATACACACCCTGTTTTGCAATAAAGATTCTACCCACCTGAGCAGTCAATGAAAAGTATAGTCAATCGAATAGTAAAACTACTGTATCTCAGGAATCAAGGTAGCAAGAAAGTAAAAACATCAGAATCCGGCCACCTGAAGCTACAAGGTAATATAAAGAACTTGTTTTCTTTTCGATTGACCACGTGTCTTCAAACACTTTTTTTTATCAGTTGCAACAGGATCTAATTGTATAGGCATCCTGTTGTAGCAGCATATATATATATACAGTGACCCTCCGACCTACGATGGCTACGACATACGATCATTTCAGCATATGATCACTCTCAGAGGCCATCGCATGGTGAAGGCAGCATCAACATACGATGCTTTTGTATGTCGGGGCCATCGCATAAACGGCTATCCGGCAGCGCAGATCACTTACCTGTCCTCGGGGCTCCGGCGCGTCCTCTTCGGGATCCCCTGCATCGCCGGCGCTCTCCATCGTCGTCATCACGTTGCTGCGCGTGCCGTCCCGTCATCTAATAGGAGCGGCGTGCGTAGCGACGTGATGGCGGTCGACGGAGAGCGAGGATGCCGGGGAAGCAGAGGCCTTTGCCGGAGCGTAGGGGACACCTCGGGGACAGCGATGGACGGCGACATCCCGGGCAGCGGTGACGAGCGATGACTGTCCGGAGCGGCGGGGACAGGTGAGTACAACTTCCACTAACAGTGGTCTACAACCTGCGGACCTCCAGATGTTGCAAAACTACAACACTCAGCATGCCCGGACAGCCAACGGCTGTCCGGGCATGCTGGGTGTTGTCGTTTGCTCAACATCTGGAGGTCCGCAGGTTGTAGACCACTGTTCTATACTTTACATTGCACGGATCCCTCAACATGCGATGGTTTCAACAAACGATGGTTCGTTTGGAACGGATTACCATCGTACGTTGAGGGACCACTGTACATATATATATATATATATATATATATATATATATATATATATATGGAAAACCTAGAGGACTGTTTTCCATTTTTATCCATATAATCCATTTTTGGCACGACGGGTACGTGCAACACAGGCCACCTCGGTATATAATTTCTTTAGTGGTGTGAGCAATTCAACCTCTAAATTTATATATATATATATATATATATATATATATATATATATATATATATATATATAATATATTTTATTTTTATTTTTTTCTCTGAACTGCTTCCATGTATTTTTTACTATCACAGGAGATTTGTGAAGATATCGACTGGGACCCCCTAGAGATCTCCCATATGGGGCCCGGGCTCAGCTCCTTTAAGGGGATACTCCACTGCTTAGTGTTTGGAAAAAAAAACCTGTTCCGAACGCTGGAGGCGGGAGCTCGTGACGTCATAGCCCCGTCCCCTCATGATGTCACACCCGCTCAATGCATGTCTATGGGAGGGGGCGTGACGGCCGCCACGCCCCCTCCCATAGACTTGCATTGAGGGGGTGGGGAGTGATGTCATGAGGCGGCGGGGCTATGATGTCACGAGGTCCCGGCTCCAGCGTTCGGAACAGTTTGTTCCAAACGCTGAGCAGCGGAGTATCCCCTTAAAGGGGTATTCCAGGCAAAACCTTTTTTTTTATATATATATCAACTGGCTCCGGAAAGTTAAACAGATTTGTAAATTACTTCTATTAAAAAATCTTAATCCTTCCAATAGTTATTAGCTTCTGAAGTTTTCTGTCTAACTGCTCAATGATGATGTCACGTCCCGGGAGCTGTGCATGATGGGAGAATATCCCCATAGGAACTGCACAGCTCCCGGGACGTGAGTCATCAGAGAGCAGTTAGACAGAAAACAACAACTCAACTTCAGAAGCTAATAACTATTGGAAGGATTAAGATTTTTTAATAGAAGTAATTTACAAATCTGGTTAACTTTCCGGAGGCAGTTGATATATAAAAAAAAGTTTTGGCCTGGAATACCCCTTTAATGACGTGTTGTACCCAGTATGGAGGTTGTTTGAAACACGCCTCCTCAAGTCATCTCTATGGGAGAGGCAAAGACACAACAACGCTGTGTCTCTGCCTCTCCCATAGATATAAATGGAGGGGGCGTGTTTTGAGCAGCTTCCGTGCTGAGTACGGCATGCATATCAGAGGAGCAGACCTGAGGCCTCGTACGGGAGACCCCAATGGTCAGACCCTCCCACGATCAAACGCTGATCCTGCGGATAGGGGGAAAAAAAAATTTCCGCTGCATATCTCCTTTAAACTAGATTTGGCTTAGCATAGTTAAAGGGAAGCTGTCAACACTTTCATGTTGTCTATACCAGGAGTCATCGGAGCAGTCCCTGGCAGCTTCTCATTTAGAGATGAGCGAACTTACAGTAAATTCGAATCGTCACGAACTTCTCGGCTCGGCAGTTGATGACTTATCCGGCATAAATTAGTTCAGCTTTCCGGTGCTCCCGTGGGCTGAAAAAGGTGGATACAGTCCTAGGAGACTCTTTCCTAGGACTGTATCCACCTTTTCCAGCCCACCGGAGCACCGGAAAGCTGAACTAATTTATGCAGGAAAAGTCATCAACTGCCGAGCCGAGAAGTTCGTGACGAATCGAATTTACTGTAAGTTTGCTCATCTCTATTCTCATTCATTGATAGATCCCTCAATATTTGGCTATAGGGATAGATCTATCAATTAAAGGGGTTATCCAGGAAAAAAACTTTTTTTTATATATCAACTGGCTCCAGAAAGTTAAAAAGATTTGTAAATTACTTCTATAAAAAAAAATCTTAATCCTTTCAGTACTTATGAGCTTCTGAAGTTAAGGTTGTTCTTTTCTGTCTAAGTGCTCTCTGATCACACCTGTCTCGGGAAACGTCCAGTTTAGAAGCAAATCCCCATAGAAAACCTCTTCTAAACTGGGCGTTTCCCGAGACATGTGTCATCAGAGAGGATTTAGACAGAAAAGAACAACCTTAACTTCAGAAGCTCATAAGTACTGAAAGGATTAAGATTTTTTAATAGAAGTAATTTACAAATCTGCTTAACTTTCTGGAGCCAGTTGATATATATATAAAAAAAAGTTTTTTCCTGGAATCCCCCTTTAAGCCGGTAGGCAGATGCCTCCTGGAACCTTTCCTTTTATAGTGGCAAAACATTACAACAATATAATAATAATTTTGATGATAATAATTATAATAATAGTGATGATAACTATTGGAATTTACTGTGACTTAACAAAAAAATCTGCTAAACTAAACAGTAATAAGTTGCAAAATATGCATCCAATGACCAAATGTAATCTTTGCTAATATTAAATTGAATGTATTTTCTTCATTGATTGCTGCCATAATATTCATCAGTGTTATACAATGGGTTAATAAGCACTGACTTTTATTTTCTGTTTTCAAGGCTTCAGAAATTTACTGTAAAACTTAGCATATGGTGTAATTTGAATCTGAATGTCATGAATGGCCATTCTAATTGGGAATTGTTAGAAGATACACTAAGCATTACTGCAAGTGTAAATGGGTAAGTATAATGAGAAAGGGCTCTAGTGGTAGCTTGATGTTGTATTGGTCACTTTTTGTCCCCTTTGCTGTTGTCCGCTGCCTCAGACTGTCTCTAGTAACAGACAGACCAAGACCAAACACATTGGGATTGGGGCTTTGCTACTGCTATGTGCAGAAGAGAGAGAAAGCCCAGACTGTGTACCTGCAATCTGTGAGCCTGTCTCCATTCTCCAGAGGATCTTTTCCATCCCTTAAAGGTAGTAAATCAAGGCTATCTCCTCAACTCAGCGGCAGCAGTTCAGTGCCAGACTGTGTACCTGCAATCTGTGAGCCTGTCTCCATTCTGCAGAGGATCTTTTCCATCCCTTAAAGGTAGTAAATCAAGGCTATCTCCTCAACTCAGCGGCAGCAGTTCAGTGCCAGACTGTGTACCTGCAATCTGTGAGCCTGTCTCCATTCTGCAGAGGATCTTTTCTGTCCCTTAAAGGTAGCAAATCAAGGCTTTCTTCTCAACTCAGCGGCAGCAGTTCAGTGCTTAGTGTCACCCCATCCTTGCTGTGATGCATTGCTGATTCTTTCATTTATGTATTTTTTTTTAAGTTTTTATTTTTGCCAGAATTGTATATATGAAAAGCTCAAGTCTATACAGAGAATAGAATAGGAAAACACAGTACTCATTTCTCTCGGGAGAATCTTCTTAAACTTTATTAGACTTCCTAGCAAGGCAGATTAAAACAGACAGGCAGGGGTTTTACTGGGCCAAGTAAAGCCCCTGTATGTCTGTTTTTATCTGCCTTGCCATGAATTCTAATAAAGTCTTAGAAGATTCTCCAGAGTAAGTGAGTACCGTGTTTTCCTATTCTATTCTGTTCTTTCATTCAGTAGCTCCTTCTCTATCCACATGTCATGTATAGTAGTCTACTGTAAATCTTCCCAGTACAAGCCTGTTCAGTCAAGTGCACTTTCCCCAGCACTATGGCATGGTAGTAATGAGTAGGTGCTGTGCTATGATTGGCCAGAAAAGTAAGGGAAAGGAAGTCCCTGTGGGAGTAATACTGCCAAACGTGCCCTGAAATGTAAAGAATGAGAAATAGCTGTGCACCATGGAGGGGGGTCTCAGGGGCTCAATACCAGTGAAATCCCCCAAAAATACCTCCTCCCCACCATTAAGAGTATTTTTTTTCAAGTATTTATTTAAGTTTTGCATAGAAAGATGACAAACATCGCCCCATGGCAAAATAACATAAACAGAAAGAACAGCACCTCCCAAAGGTCCCAGAGTACCCCAACAACCAACAATAAGGAGATAAGGTATACCAAAGGGATCCACAAGATACACAGGAGGCCACTCCGAGGCCCCGAGAGGGATCCAACATAGACAAACAACCAGACACACGTCCATACATACTTGCCGGCAGAAAAAGTCCATACAAGCTTAAAGGGGTATTCCAGGAAAAAACATTTTTTATATATATCAACTGGCTCCAGAAAGTTAAACAGATTTGTAAATTACTTCTATTAAAAAATCTTAATCCTTTCAGTACTTATGAGCTTCTGAAGTTAAGGTTGTTCTTTTCTATCTAAGTGCTCTCTGATGACACGTGTCTCGGGAAACTCCCAGTTTAGAAGAGGTTTGCTATGGGGATTTGCTTCTAAACTGGGCGGTTCCCGAGACAGGTGTCATCAGAGAGCACTTAGACAGAAAAGAACAACTTTAACTTCAGAAGCTCATAAGTACTGAAAGGATTAAGATTTTTTAATAGAAGTAAATTACAAATCTGTTTAACTTTCTGGAGCCAGTTGATATATATATAAAAAGTTTTTTTCCTGAATAACCCTTAATTATTCATGGTGATCATTTTTGTAATAGCAAAAACTTGTGTAGTGCCAGGAATAATCCAGTTTTTACCTATTATACTCATTGAAGCGCTAGTGGGGGTGAAAAATGTATTCCATGGAAATCAAATAAAATTAAACAGAAAGGGGCAAAATTAGGTTTCCTTTCAGAATATGCAAAGGCAGATCCCCAGATCTAATGGAGAATGGCAAGAATAGCAATAAGGCAAACTGTGTTTTTTTTAAATTTATTTTAAAGCTAATGATAATCTCTCGATTTTTTTTTTTTTTTTCAGGGACAAGATAGTAAGCCTTAGTACCTCAGTGATAAAGAGTATTGTGGACTTAATTGTGAAATTACTACGGAGTATTGTAAGTATCTCTTTTATTAATATATAGGAAAAACATGACATTTACATATATATACAAGTCTGCCCATTCTCCTCTGACACCAACAAGAGATTTTCTTTTTTTTCAAATGTCATTTACTACAGGAATTTTTTTTCATTTTTTTTATTTTTATATTGCAGCTATACCACACTGTATCATGTGTTTACTAATAATTACAGTGGTTCCTCAACATACCATGGTAATCCGTTCCAAATGGACCATCGTTTGTTGAAACCATCGTATGTTGAGGGATCCGTGCAATGTAAAGTATAGGACAGTGGTCTACAACCTGCGGACCTCCAGATGTTGCAAAACTACAACATCCAGCATGCCCGGACAGCCAACGGCTGTCCGGGCATGCTGGGTGTTGTAGTTTTGCAACATCTGGAGGTCCGCAGGTTGAAGACCACTGGTATAGGAAGTTGTGCTCACGTGTCCCTGCCGATCCGGACCGTCACCGCTCGTCACCGCTGCCCTGGATGTCGCCGTCCATCGCAGTCGCCGCATCCCCGAGGTGTCCCCGAGGTGTCCCCGACGCTCCGGCAAGGCCTCTGCTTCCCCGCCATCCTCGCTCTCCGTCGCCGCCATCACGTCGCTACGCACGCTGCTCCTATTGGATGACGGGACGGCGTGCGCAGTGACGTGATGATGACGATGGAGAGCGCTGACGATGCAGGGGATCCCGAAGAGGACGCGTCGGAGCCCCGAGGACAGGTAAGTGATCGTCAGCGGACCACACGGGGCACCGTAAACGGCTATCCGGTGGCAGCTGAAGCAGTCTGCGCTGTCAGATAGCCGTTTATGCGATGGCCCCGACATACAAAAGCATCGTATGTTGATGCTGCCTCTGAGAGACCATCGTATGCTGAAATGATCGTATGTCGGGGCCATCGTAGGTCGAGCATATAAAATTATATAAAATGTCCATGAGATGCACTCAAGCCAATGTAGAACAGATAGGGTTCAGCAAAAGGTACATACAGAATTTTATGGAAACCTATCAAATTTTTTTATGTTTTGCCGGACAGGTTGTATTTTTTTTTTTTATCAGTACTATTAAAGGGGTACTCCGGTGAAAAACGTTTTTTTTTTTTTTTTTTTTTTAAATCAACTGGTGCCAGAAAGTTAAACAGATTTGTAAATGACTTCTATTAAAAAAATCTTAATCCTTCCTGTACTTATTAGCTGCTGAATACTACAGTGGAAATTCTTTTCCGTTTGAAACACAGAGCTGTCTGCTGACATCACAAGCACAGTGCTCTGTGCTGACATCTCTGTCCATTATAGGAACTGTCCAGAGCAGCATATGTTTGCTATGGGGATTTCCTTTTACGCTGGCAGTTCCTAAAATGGACAGAGATGTCAGCAGAGAGCACTGTGCTCGTGATGTCATCAGAGAGCTCTGTGTTTCAAACGGAAAAGAATTTCCACTGTAGTATTCAGCAGCTAATAAGTACTGGAAGGATTAAGATTTTTTAATAGAAGTCATTTACAAATCTGTTTAACTTTCTGGCACCAGTTGATTTAAAAAAAAAAAAAAAAAAAAAAAAAGTTTTTCACCGCCGTACCCCTTTAAGGCTTTTACATGATTTTTTTTATTAATTTAATTACAGTTTTTTCTGTTTTTTGATGTGACGTATCTAGGAGCCACATATCATGTGACCATAGTTCAGATGCATGGTTGTCATGAACAGCCATATTCCCTCAAGACAAGGCAGAAGAAGTCTTTTACCATTTCTGCTTTCCTGATGTGCACAGCGCTTATATACCTGCATTTTATGGAATGATGGTAGCGGAAGTGCCCTTGATTCCATTGGTCCCAGGGATCATGTGATCCCCTGGTGGCTGGTCACATGATCATGCTGTTCGACAGTGAAACTGTAACTGTGGCTGCTATGAAAGCGCTGGTTATGGTAGAAATTAAAAAGTAAAAGTAAAAATAAATACATAAATAAACAAACAAATGATTTTAAAAAATATAAGTCCCCAGAAGATATTTTCTGAGTATAACAATAATAAATAAGCCCCTGACAATCTCACACAAAGCCCTGCCCCTAAAGCATTGACTTTAAAGGAGTTGTCCAGGAATAGAAAAACAGAGCTAAATTCTTTCAAAAACAGTTCATCATCTGTCTCCAGGTTGGGTGTGGTTCGGCATCTCAATTCCATTGAAGAGAGTGGAGAAAAGTTGTAATACCACACACAGCCTGGAGACGGTTTTTGAAAGAAATTAGCTCAGTTTTTTATATTCCTGGATAACATCTTTAAAGGGGTATTCCAGGAAAAAACTTTTTTATATATATCAACTGGCTCCAGAAAGTTAAACAGATTTGTAAATTACTTCTATTAAAAAATCTTAATCCTTTCAGTACTTATGAGCTTCTGAAATTAAGGTTGTTCTTTTCTGTCTAAGTGCTCTCTGATGACACCTGTCTCGGGAACCGCCCAGTTTAGAAGAGGTTTGCTATGGGGATTTGCTCCTAAACTGGGCATTTCCTGAGACAGGTGTCATCAGAGAGGACTTAGACAGAAAAGAACAACCTTAACTTCAGAAGCTCATAAGTACTGAAAGGATTAAGATTTTTTAAAAGAAGTAATTTACAAATTTGTTAAAATTTCTGGAGCCAGTTGATATATAAAAAAAAAAGTTTGTTCCTGGATAACCCCTTTAATTATCGTACCTCATATATCAAAATAACTGACACATAATGGTGGAAAGACTAGAATTTTGATTGTTTCCTCTTCAACTCCTTCAAGAAAATAGTTTTACTGTTAAAAATCTATCATAAAAAAAAAAAACATTGAACATGTTGCCCATACTTGTCAAAAGCTTTGCTCAGGAGTGAGACCTATTGTGATCTTAAATTATGAGCCGCGGAAGTTCATGTAGCAGGCCCGCTGTCAATCAAATCCGACCTTTTTGACAGATAAGTCTTTTTAAAGTTTGGATCTGCCCAAATTGTTTGAAAATATATTTGCTTTTTGGTAAATCAAATGTTGAAAAAATTTTTGTTTTGGGAAAAAAAAGGACACAAACTTTACCTTAATAATAAAAAATAAATAAAAAAAGTTATAGCTATTTTACCTGTACATGTAAAACTAGTCATTAAGGCCCAGAGTGCATCCTGAAGGAAGGGGTTAAAGGGGTTCTCCGGTGGAAAACATTTTTTTTTATGAACTGGTGCCAGAAAGTTAAACAGATTTGTAAATTACTTAATCCTTCCAGTACTTTTTAGCAGCTATATACAAATTATTTTCTTTTTGAATTTCTTTTCTGTCTGACCACAGTGCTCTCTGCTGACACCTCTGTCCGTGTCAGGAACTGTCCAAAACAGGAGAAAATCCCCATAGCAAACAGATGCTGCTCTGGACAGTTCCTAAAATGGACAGCAGAGGTCAGCAGAGAGCACTGTGGTCAGACAAAAAAGAAATCCAAAAAGAAAATAATTTCCTCTGTAGTATACAGCTGCTAATAAGTACTGAAAGGATTAAAAAAAATTAATAGAAGTCATTTACAAATCTATTAGACTTTCTGGAGCCAGTTGACTTAAAAAGACCTAAAAAAAAAATGTTTTCCACCGGAGTACCCCTTTAAAAGGTGGACATGGGCAGATTTTTTTAAGGTTAATTGACCTTTTTTATTATTTTTTTTTTTTTTTTACTTTACAACCCCTAAGGGAATTTTTTCTCTCCTTAGCAACAACTAACCTTTATCACAGTTAAAATTGTACATAAGTACTTTTTAAATTCTTCTCATTTTCTTATGTGACATGCTACTAATGTCTGGTACTTTACTTTTGGACTAACAGATTTTTTCTTAACCCTTTAGCTGAAATTTATTCTTCAGCTCTGTGTTGAAAGACTGAACTATGTAAACTCACAAGCAACAAGTAAGTAGTGCCTCTTAACATGTAACTTTTTTGTGCGCTCCATTTTACATACCTTTGCTATTATGTTACTTGCCGTAAAGGGAATCTGTCAGCTCTATATCATGCTCATAGGGTATAAGACAGCAGATAGAATGATAAAACAAAAAATTCTTGTCTCTTAGCTGAAGTCTGTTTGCAAAGTTATGCTTTTCTTCCAAGCTCAAGAGACATTGGAGCTGGGCTGAGCTGCAGCATCCATGCCTCCTCCCTCCCCTACCCCTCCTTGTATTGTATGTTTGATGTACAGGGTTTGGCTTTCAGCACTGAGTCTTGTACATCAATCATGCAGGGAGTGGGCTGTGGGGGTGAGAGGAGGCTTGCATGAGCTTAGAAAAACAACATGATTTTATAACTTTGCCATCAACTATATGCTAAGAGATAGGCATCATTTGTTTTATCTCCCTGTCAGCAAATATAGAGCTGGCAGACTCAGTTGTATAAAATACTATACCAATACTATACAGAAAGATGTCTTTAAAGTGGTACTCCGCCCCTAGACATCTTATCCCCTATTCAAAGGATAGGTTCCGGCCGCTGGGACTCCCTGCATTCTCCGTACAGTCACCTGACGTTCTAAACATTATGTTCAAAACACTGGGTCTGGGCATGTGTTGTCGTGACATCATGCCCCGCCCCCTCATGACGTCACGCTCCCTCCATTCATGTCTATAAGAACAGTTTGGTTTTTTTTAGCCAAAAAATTAACTAAAAAAAACTACCCCCTCTTCCCCTAGAACACATAAGGGAAGGTTTCTGACTCCTCCAGACAATAGCAGTCAGTGATTCTTTTATTCCAGATTGATGCAAAACACGCTGCTTGGTATAAATTAGGGATCGACCGATATCGGTACCGATACTGATAATCGGTGCATGTTAGGGCCGATAGCCGATAACTTATACCGATATTCCGGTATAAGTTATCGGCTATTTAACCCCCTGCGACACCGCTGCAGATCATTGATTTACAGCGGGTGCTTTAAATCAATGATCTGCAGTGGCTTTTGCGGGGCCATAGGCCGCCGCCGCCACCCGCTTCTCTCCCCTACCTGTCGGGGTGGTCCGGGCCATCCATCCATCGTTCATGTAGTGTCCGGGGGCGTTCCGGATGGAGGGTGAACCGGTCCGGGCTGTCCTTCTTCTCCGGCGGTCATCTTCTCCACTCCGGGCAGGCTCCGGCCTAGTACGCTGCATAGACGCCGCTGCGCAGTGACGCCCGTGCGCAGCGACGCACCTGACGTCACGGCGTAGCGGCGTCTATGCAGTGTACTAGGCCGGAGCCTGCCCGGAGTGGAGAAGATGACCGCCGGAGAAGAAGGACAGCCCGGACCGGTTCACCCTCCATCCGGAACGCCCCCGGACACTACATGAACGATGGATGGCCCGGATCACCCCCATTACGGGTAAGTTTAATTTTTTTATTGACTCGGAGGGTGGGGGAGGGGCCCGACCGGTATAGCGGTATGGGCAAAAATCCATACCGGTATACCGCCCAGCATCACGGTGGGGGCTGCGACGCGGTGCGGTGGGTCGGGGGTGCGGTGCGGCGGGTTGGGGCGGTGCGGGAGGTGGGGCATTATCAGCTTATCGGCAAGGTAATTGCCGATACCGATAATGCCCAAAATCGTGATTATCGGCCGATAATATCGGCCATACCGATAATCGGTCGATCCCTAGTATAAATACCTATTTTTTGTTTGAAATTATAATCCCAATTACAAAATTCCCCAACTTTTTTTCAATTTTTACAGAAGCTTATCAAATCGGTACGACGGAATGCCGCAATCAATTTACTGCAGTAAAACAACAGGGTGGCAATGCTGTTGGAGAAATCATTGTAAGTTCATCTTAACTTCCATTTCATTTCAGGACTTGTATCATTGTTTATATGTTTTCACACTCATTCCTAAATTTCTTTTCGATTGCAAACTACTTTTTTTTTTTTTTTAAATAATTCACGGTACGCTCACACGCGCAGATTTTGTAGCGGGTTTTCCGCTGCGTATTTGAAAGTGGGCGGGCTCTTCTTGGCTGTTCGCAGCAGATTTTCCGCGGCGGAATTTACGCTGTGGAAAATCCGCCACAGTCCCTACTGACTTCAATGGGGCTGGCGGCCGATTTTCCGCAGTGTACATTCCACCGCGGAAAATCTGCTGCAAACACGGAGAAGAGCCCGTCCACTTTCAAATACGCAGCGGGAAAACCCGCTAAAAAATCTGCGCGTGTGAACCTACCCTCATAGTGTATCTTTCTACGTTTGATACAGTGAACATTGGAAGCTACTAAAGTTAATTTGATTTGACCCAAACCTAAAGGCCCAAGAGGCGATAATATGGGCTGTTAAAGGGGTACTCCAGAGGAAAAATAATACTTTCAAATCAACTGGTGCCAGAAAGTTATAATGATTTGTAAATGACTTCTATATACAATTCTTGATCCTTCCAGTACTTATCAGCTGCTGTATGCTCCAGAGGAAGTTGTGTAGTCCTTTCTGTCTGACCACAGTGCTCTCTGCTGCCACCTCTGTCCATATCATGAACTGTCCAGGAGCAGGAGAGGTTTGCTGTGGGGATTTGGGCAATTCTTGACAAGGACAGAGTTGGCAGGCGAAAGCGATGTCAAAATAACTAAACATAGATTAGCCTCATTCTTTATTAGGTCCATCATGGACCCGATGAAGAACGAGGAGAAACAGCTCCCTAGATCAGTGGTCTCAAACTGTTGCAAATGGCTGCCCAAGCATGCTGGGAGTTTAAGTTTTGCAACATTTGGAGGGCCACAGTTTGAGACCACTGGCCTAGATGACTTTTTCATTTTCCCATTGCATTAGTATTTGCAGCCTCATTGGGATCACATTTTGAGAAGGCAGAATAACATGTTTCCTTAAAGAGGTACTCCGGTGGAAAAAGTTTTTTTTTTAAATCAACTGGTGCCAGAAAGTTAAACAGATTTGTAAATTACTTCTATTAAAAAATCGTATTCCTTCCAGTACTTATTAGCTGCTGAATACTACAGAGGAAATTATTTTCTTTCTGGAACACAGAGCTCTCTGCTGACATCACGCGCACAGTGCTCTCTGCTGACATCTCTGTCCATTTTAGGAATTGTCCAGATCAGCATATGTTTTCTATGGGGATTTTCTCCTACTCTGAACAGTTCTTAAAATGGACAGACGTGTCAGCAGAGAGCACTGTGCTTGTGATGTCAGCAGAGAGCTCTGTGTTCCAAAAAGAAAAGAATTTTCTCTGTAGTATTCAGCAGCTAATAAGTACTGGAAGGAATAAGATTTTTCAAATAGAAGTAACTTACAAATCTGTTTAACTTTCTGGCATTAGTTGATAAAAAAATAAAAAAAATTTCCACCGGAGTACCACTTTAAAGGGGTACTCCGCTCTTAAACATCTTATCCCCTACTCAAAGGATAGTGAATAAGATGTTCAATTGTGGGGGTTTGGCTGCAGAGGACCCCTGCAATCTGCGGGGGACACCCCAGTCATCTGTATAACTAGCAACCACAGCTGCCCCCCCCCCTTCATGTCTATGTGAGAAGGCGTGACAGCTGTGTACTAACCATCACACCCCCTCCCATAGACATGAATGGAGGGGGCGTAACATTAGGCTTCCGTGCATCAGTGCATCCACAGTGGGGCAGAGTACCCCTTTGAGGCAGCCATAGCGCCCGCCATAGCGCCCGCCGGAACATTGGAACGTGCGGCCATTCCGCACATTTTCGCAGTCCTGATATCACATGCTGATATGTATTGATGAATGTATCGAATTATCGAATCTTGGTGCTTGAAAGAAAACTGTTTCGTCTTTTCTGTTTCAGACTGAAATAGGAAACCAACAAGTAGCCTGGGGAGAAATTGGAAAATATGAACTGACTAAAACAGAATCGCAAAGTTGGAATATTGGCAGCAACGTCATTCTCGCACTGGCCAAACAAGTGGTAACCCAAATATCATCTAAGGTAATAGCTCTAACAGAGAGCATCTTTTGGTGTATATATGTATATATGTATATATATATATATATATATACACAGTGATCCCTCAACTTACAATGGCCTCAACATACAATAGTTTCAACATACAATGGTCTATTCTGGACCATTGTAAGTTGAAACCAGACTCAACATACAATGTACGGACCGTCCAGATCTGTAAAACATGTCAATGACTGGAAGATCTGACCAATCAGAATGGGCATTCACTTGAAAAACCCCTGTATTACTGAAGTGCATGCACTGACTGGTGTCTGGTAGCGCCCCCTACAGTACAGGGAGGTATTACATGTTCTGTACTACTCTTTACCTGTATTACTGATGTGTATGCACGGACTGGTGTCTGGTAGTGCCCCCTACAGTACAGGGAGGTATTACATGTTCTGTACTCTTTACCTGTATTACTGAAGTGCATGCACTGACTGGTGTCTGGTAGCGCCCCCTACAGTACAGGGAGGTATTACATGTTCTGTACTACTCTTTACCTGTATTACTGAAGTGCATGCACTGACTGGTGTCTGGTAACGCCCCCTACAGTACAGGGAGGTATTACATGTTCTGTACTCTTTACCTGTATTACTGAAGTGTATGCACTGACTGGTGTCTGGTAGTGCCCCCTACAGTACAGGGAGGTATTACATGTTCTGTACTCTTTATCTGTATTACTGAAGTGCATGCACTGACTGGTGTCTGGTAGCGCCCCCTACAGTACAGGGAGGTATTACATGTTCTGTACTACTCTTTACCTGTATTACTGAAGTGTATGCACTTACTGGTGTCTGGTAGCGCCCCCTACAGTACAGGGAGGTATTACATGTTCTGTACTCTTTACCTGTATTACTGAAGTGCATGCACTGACTGGTGTCTGGTAGCGCCCCCTACAGTACAGGGAGGTATTACATGTTCTGTACTCTTTACCTGTACCAGGGTTAGCTGATCCTTTGGACACCAGGTGAGGGTGACTCCATTACTTTTTAGGACACTTTGTGTACTGTACAGGACCCTGAAGAAGCTCCTGTCCTCTACATAGACCAGTATTTCCCAAGCAGGGTGGCCTCAGTTGTTGCAAAAATACAACTCACATCATGCCCGGACAGCCGTCGGCTGTCCGGGCATGCTGGGAGTTGTAGTTTTGCAACATCTGAAGGCTCCCTGCTTGGGAAACACTGACATAGACAGTGATTACAGCTCCCAGCAGATCTTTCTTACTTTTATATATAAGGTTTTGATTTATCT
This sequence comes from Hyla sarda, assembly GCF_029499605.1. NCBI lineage: Eukaryota > Metazoa > Chordata > Amphibia > Anura > Hylidae > Hyla > Hyla sarda. Next base: position 14,779,969 of record NC_079201.1, on the reverse strand, counting down.
ATATTAGTTATCTACTTATTTTTCTTTAATCCTCACTTTTTCCTATTTTTGGATGACATTTTGGTGGCTTCAGAACCAATTACCAGGTTTCCATAGAGTTCTGGTCTCAACATACAATGGTTTCAACATACAATGGTCGCCCTGGAACCAATTAATATTGTAACTTGAGGGACCACTGTATATATTTGGTCAAACTGTGAAAGTTTCATGTTTTTCAGAACAATTGAAGAGAACCTGTCATCAAACCATATTTTCTAAACTAACTCAGATTATATTCCCTAACTACTCCTAACACCCCTCCTGCCATTAAAAAAGATTTTCTGAGTTTTAAAAAGCTGTGTATCATATCTTTTGTCCTTGCTCACATTGTGTGAGCTCCCAGCAGGAGAAAGTGGGCGTTCCCCAGCAGGCGTGTCATCATTGTAGCCTGCGAGAGCTGTGCCTCCCCATGTCCGGCACGCACTTCCTGAATCTGGTCTACAGCTAGGCTGGGAGTTGCTCGGGAACCGGACAGAGCCACCTAGTGGCCGTTTTTTCAATCACATTAAAAACATATAAAGGATGAGAATTTTAACAGCAAGTAAATAGCAAAGTGTCTTATAATTACATAAGGAACAATATATTAAAAGTTTAGTTTGTGAAATAATATGGCGCACGAATATTTAAATGTGCTGGTTGATAACATATACAAAGTACTTTATAAGTTATGTTTAAAGACATCAATTAAAGGGGTACTCGGGTGGAAAACTTTTTTTTTTTTTTTTAAATGTACTGGTGCCAGAAAGTTAAACAGATTTGTAAATAACTTCTATTAAAAAATCTTTATCCTTCCAGTACTTATCTGCTTCTATTTGCTCCACAGGAAGTTCTTTTCTTATTGAATTATCCTTTCTGTCCGACCACAGCGCTCTCTGCTGACACCTCTGTCCATTTTAGGAACTGTCCAGAGTAGGAGCAAATCCCCATAGCAAACCTATCCTGCTCTGGACAGTTCCTCAAATGGACAGATGTGTCAGCAGAGAGCACTGTGGTCAGACAGAAGGTTTGCTATGAGGATTTTCTCCTGCTCTCGACAGTTCCTGATACGGGCATCAGGTGTCAGCAGAGAGCACTGTGGTCAAGACAAAAAAGAAATTCAAAAAGAAAGAATTTCCTCTGTAGCATACAGCTACTGAAAAGTACTGGAAGGATAAAAAAAAATGTTTTAATAGAAGTAATTTACAAATCTGTTTAACTTTCTGGCACCATTAATTTAAATAGCCGTTGGCTGTCCGGGCATGCTGGGTGTTGTAGTTTTGCAACATCTGGAGGTCCGCAGGTTGTAGACCACTGTTAGAAGAAGTTGTACTCCCCTGTCCCCGCCGCTCTGGACCATCACCACTCGTCGCCGTCCATCGCTGTCGCCGCGTCCCCGAGGTGTCCCCGACGCTCCAGCAAGGCCTCTGCTTCCCCGGCATCCTCGCTCTCCGTCGCCGCCATCACGTCGCTACGCACGCCGCTCCTATTGGATGACGGGACGGCGTGCGCAGCGACGTGATGACGACGATGGAGAGCGACGACGATGCAGGGGATCCCGAAGTGGACGCACCGGAGCCCCAAGGACAGGTAAGTGATCGTCACCGGACCACATGGGGCACCGTACACGGCTATCCGGTGGCAGCTGAAGCAGTCTGCGCTGCCGGATAGCCGTTTATGCGATGGCCCCGACATACAAAAGCATCGTATGTTGATGCTGCCTCTGAGAGGCCATCGTATGTTGAATTGATCGTATGTTGGGGCCATCATAGGTCGGGGGGTCACTGTATTAGCAGAGCTTACACAGCAGCCTAAGAGACCCTTAGAAGGCCTCAGACTGCTATGGCTGCCGACTGGCAATGCCAACAGTTTCAGCACCTGTCCAATTACTCACCAGATGCCAAGATCACTATTGATCACGGCATCTAAAATCCACTCGGAAGTGCATTGCCGTCTATGGAGAGTGCATTTTCGAGCGGTCGTAGCGCTAAGACAACATGGGGACATTCCACAAAAATAGCATTGTGTGGATGGGGCCTAAAGGAAGCGTCTGGTTTTGCACCTCAGCTCCTTGGATGTTTATGGAGCTGACTTGCAATATCGCACGCAACCTTTGCACAGGGCTTATGCCGTTTTTGGAAGAAAGCAACCATCTTGGACAACCCCTGTAACATTTCTTATGCCTTTTTTGTTTTTTAGGGGTGCGAAATGTGATGAGGTAAAACTGCTGTTTACCCACCTGAAATAAATAATTTTTTTTTTTTTTTTTTTTTTGCTATTTACAGATCAAGTTTTTCCAAGGATCCTGGTCTGCTGAATCTTGGGGTGCCAAGGTATGTACTTTTATATCATTTTTTTCTTATCTTATTCTATTATCAGGGGTCTTGTAACGTGTATCTGTAACATTTAGGGTACGTTCACACATACAGGATCCTGCGCAGATTTGATGCGCAGGATTTGTAACTGCAGGTTGGAAACTGTGATCAGTCATTTTTAGTTTACATTGAAATCTGCATTGAAAATCCTGCGCATCAAATCCTGCGCATCAAATCCTGCGCATCATATCCTGCGCATCATATCCTGTGCATCAAATCCTGCGCATCAAATCCTGCGCATCATATCCTGCGTATCAAATCCTGCGCATCATATCCTGCGCATCATATCCTGCGCATCATATCCTGCGCATCATATCCTGCGCATCAAATCCTGCGCATCAAATCCTGCGCATCATATCCTGCGCATCATATCCTGCGCATCATATACTGTGCATCATATCCTGCGCATCATATCCTGCGCATCAAATCCTGCGCATCAAATCTGCATAGAATCCTGTACGTGTGAATGCACCCAAACTGTAGTAGGGCCAAGTAGGTAAAGATAAATGACTCTGAGGCACAAGAGGCACAGGTGACAATGTCTACTCTGCTTCTAGACAGGGCCGGTTCTGCCTATAGGCAAAATAGGCAGCCACCTAGAGCGCCCTCTTGATGGGGGGCACCGCTCTGCACACTGCAAAAAAGTTAGTAGCCAGCATCCTAAGCACCCGCTCAGCTAACGCCATCATCTCTATAATGTATGTTTGTTACAGTGTGTCACCCCAGTAGTAAGGAGATTACATGAGGAGGAGGTTTGTTACAGTGTGTCACCCCAGTAGTAAGGAGATTAAATGAGGAGGAGGTTTGTTACAGTGTGTCACCCCAGTAGTAAGGAGATTACATGAGGAGGAGGTTTGTTACAGTGTGTCACCCCAGTAGTAAGGAAATTACATGAGGAGGAGGTCTGTTGCAGTGTGTCATCCCAGTAGTAAGGAGATTACATGAGGAGGAGGTTTGTTGCAGTGTGTCATCCCAGTAGTAAGGAGATTACATGAGGAGGAGGTCTGTTGCAGTGTGTCATCCCAGTAGTAAGGAGATTACATGAGGAGGAGGTTTGTTATAGTGTGTCACCCCAGTAGTAAGGAGATTACATGAGGAGGAGGTTTGTTATAGTGTGTCACCCCAGTAGTAAGGAGATTACATGAGGAGGAGGTTTGTTACAGTGTGTCACCCCAGTAGTAAGGAAATTACATGAGGAGGAGGTTTGTTACAGTGTGTCACCCCAGTAGTAAGGTGATTACATGAAGAGGAGGTTTGTTACAGTGTGTCACCCCAGTAGTAAGGAGATTACATGAGGAGGGGGTTTGTTACAGTGTGTCTCCCCAGTAGTAAGGAGATTACAAGAGGAGGAGGTTTGTTACAGTGTGTCACCCCAGTAGTAAGGAAATTATATGAGGAGGAGGTTTGTTACAGTGTGTCACCCCAGTAGTAAGGTGATTACATGAGGAGGAGGTTTGTTACAGTGTGTCACCCCAGTAGTAAGGAGATTACATGAGGAGGAGGTTTGTTACAGTGTGTCACCCCAGTAGTAAGGAGATGAATTAATTACATGAGGAGGGAGTTTTGTTACAATGTGTCTTCCCAGCAGTAAAGACTGGCATATCAAAGGGCGGAGCCAATGGGTGGAGCCAATATTACCTTTCACCTAGGGTGGCAAAAATCCTTGCACCAGCCCTGCTTCTAGACAAATCCTAGAATGAGCAATGAACATTAGAAACTATTTCAAAATTAAAAGGGGGTTAGCGGACTTTTTAAAACTTGGCAGCTTATCCCTAGGCAAGACCATATTCCGATTACTGGCGCCCCCTGCTGTTTGAAATGGCTCTTGCAAGTGCTCTGATTCCTTCATTGTTTACATTGGTTTAAGAGGGGCTGGAACTTTGCAAATACCTACTTTTGTATAGTGGCAGTGCAAGGTATGGCAGCATTGTCCCCCTTTGTTTGAACGGAAAGAAACTACAGTAATTTGCTTGCCCCTGGTGGAAACTGACAGTGATACAATATAGGTAGGTACAGGCAGAGAAAATGACCTTGTCCTGGTGCTCGGAATCCCCATGGGATTGGCTGGAAATGTAGAAGGATAGTATCAAATAGATTTTCATTCGATACATCAATGACGCATTTCATGGTTAGCACCCCTTCCTCAGATGCCAGATACACAAGGTGCCGTCCTCTGGTCTTTTCTTTTTTTCTTCCAGATTTACAATATAGATGGGAGCGAGTGTTAAAGGGGTACTCCGGTGGAAAACTATTTTTTTCAAATCAACTGGTGCCAGAAAGTTAAACAGATTTGTAAATTACTTCTAAAAAAAAAAATATATAAATTCTTCCAAGTACTTATCAGCTGCCGTATGCTCTACAGGAAGTCATGTAGTCCTTTCCAGTCTGACCACAGTGCTCTCTGTCCATGTCAGGAACTGTCCAGAGCAGGAGAGATTTGCTATGGGGATTTGCTCCTACTCTGGACAGTCCCTGATATGGACAGAGGTGTCAGCAGAGAGCACTGTGGTCAGACTGGAAAGAACTACACAACTTCCTCTGTAGTATACAGCAGCTAATAAGTACTGGAAGGATACATTTTTTTTTTAAATAAAAGTTATTTACAAATCTGTGTTACTTTCTGGAGCCAGTTCATATAAAAAAAAAAAAAAATTCTACCGAAGTACCTCTTTAAAGCCACCCTAAATGCCCTTTTATAGGAGCAGTTGGCTGCACAATGACCAGCACCGAATGACCAGGCCACATGAATGATCACAGGATCAATGGTCGCCCACACATCCTTTGTTTTACCAGGCCGATATGTAGCCAACAATGATCAATTAAATGCCTGTGATCAGCTGACAAACTCGTGTTCCCCGGCTAGTGTACACCAGCCAATTACCTTCTGACGACTTCTGCGGTTCTTTAAAGGAGTACACCACTGCACCTAGACATATAATCCCTAATCCTTTGGATAGGGGATAAGATGTTTAGGGGCGGAATACCCCTTTAAGAATTGCAAATGTTTTGTTTCTGAAACATAAAGTAAACTTCATAGGAGAGTGACAAATATTTTTTTTATTTTTTATTTTTTTTTACAGTATGAAGCTTTAAATGTTGTTATAACAGTAAAAGCTGTGAAGAGCTGCACATTTACAGATAACGGAGCCAATCTGGACATTCAGTTGACCTTTTCGCTCTATGACGGGTCATCACTTGTAGCCACCTTAGAAGCTGTAAGTATAAAATACCATAAACTAAGGTTTGACATCAGGATAGCCCTTCTGGTAGCCATGGTGACATTTGCCCCCACTCATTGAATGGTAGATGCCTCCAGGGTATAGCATCCAATTTACTTGTCTAATAGTCCCGTCTTAGTAGTCTTGTGAAATAGCAGAAAAGCTTGTACATCCACATAAAGTTGTCCATTTACACTAAAAATAATTATTTAGTCACTGACTACGCACATCTACCATAGATATTATAGATTTAATAGTCTATAATAAACCCCCAATTTTTAGTAACAATGAATAGAGTGCTCTGATCATACACCTTTATAAAGCTTCTTGTTCCCGAGATATGAGGGTTTATAGTTTACCTGACTATTCAGGGAATCAGTCAGATGGGCGGGGCTTAATTTTAATAATGGGCGTGACTGTCAGGTGATGGGCCGGATTATAAAGTCAGGGGGTGTGAATGCTGTACATTGAGGGACGAGTCTAATACACACACTTGACTGTATAACCCCACCCACTCCTATTTTTCTTAAATTAAGTTCCCGCCCATCTGACTATTCCCTGAATTGTGAGACAAATAATTAACCCTCATATCTCAGGAACAAGGGGGCGTATCAAAAAACTATAAAAAAAAGATGTGCGAATGGGGCATCCTGAGCTATTCAATGAGTGCAAACTTTTTTGGGGGGGATATACGCCACAGGTCCACTTTAAAGGGTTACTCCGGTGCTCCAGCGTTCTTGCTCAGAGCTGGAGGCTCTGTTCGTGATGTCATGGCCTCGCCCCCTCATGACATCATGCCACACCCCCTACATTCATGTCTTGGGAGGAAGCGTGTCAGCCGGCATTCCCCCTCCCAAAGACATGAATGGAGGGGGCGTGGTGTGACGGCAAAAGGGGGCGTGGCTGTGACGGCATGACCACTGCTGCAGATACCTGCCATTTGTTTAGAACGCCAGGTGCTGCGGGAGATTCCTGGGGGGGCCCAGCAACGGGATCCCTACGATCAGACATCTTATCCCCTGTCCTTTAGATAGGGGATAAGATGTCTAGCAGCGGAGTACCCCTTTAAGTTCATATTGTCACCCAGTAAAACTCTAGACAGCTGCATGTGTATAAAAGTACATATTACAATATTGGCTACCAAAGATGCTAATTTTATTTCAGTTCAAATGAAATGCAGGCAAATTTTTCCAAAATTTAACAAAACTTTTAACATGTCTTAGACAAGTGAAAATGATTGGGCAGGGTCTGGGTGGTCTCGGCTGAGCACTTCTCTCCCCGGCTTGCTGTTCTCCATGTCTTGACGCAGAGGGTGGATTCTAAAGTAGTCTATGGAGCCTGTCTACACCAGTGAGCCGGGGAGCGAAACTGCTCCGGGCCGATTCGAGCGATCGGTGGGGGTCTGAACACCAAGACTCCGACCAATCAGATCTCTAGACATTTCTCTAGGACACATCAAATGCTTTAAGTGACATCACTTCACATATGTGAAGGTTTAGAGCTCGTATATAGAGCGCCATGGGTGAGATATTTCCATCATTACAACAAAGCATTAATATTGGTTTCGAGGGATAAAGCTGCTTGATGTTTATATTGTGAAGTGAAATTAACGCTACAATGTCTTTCCCCACAGAATGCAATTCTACCAGCCCAGCCTAAATTTGAGAATGGATACTTTAGTTTAATCTTCACTTCAAAGTAAGATTTTATTATTTTAAGTTGTCAAGTGACACTAAAAATATTAAGTGAAAAATGCAATGCAAAGATTTTTTACGAAACATGATTGAAATGCTGAGCTTTGTTCACACAGCATTTTTTCCTAGCGTTTTTTGCGGCGTAAAATAATCTAATACCTTTTCTTTTCTTAATTTTCTCATTTCTTATTGAGCTGGCGCATTCTTAATTTCCATCAGTGTTTTTAGCTTGTTACTTTTTATCCGCTGCCGAAAATTTTAGGCATTTTTTTTTTTTATTAACTATGCATACATATGACCCCCCCCCCAGCCAACTAGCCACAACCACATCATTATAAAGCCAAAGCTTAAAGGGGTATTCCAGGAAAATTTATATACGGTATATATCAACTGGCTCTAGAAAGTTAAACAGATTTGTAAATTACTTCTATAAAAAAATCTTAATTCTTTCAGTACTTATGAGCTTCTGAAGTTGAGTTGTTCTTTTCTGCCTAAATGCTCTCTGATGACACCTGTCTTGGGAACCGCCCAGTTTAGAAGCAAATCCCCATAGCAAACCTCTTCTACTCTGTGCAGTTCCCGAGACAGGTGTCATCAGAGAGCACTTAGACAGAAAAGAACAACCTTAACTTCAGAAGCTCATAAGTACTGAAAGGATTAAGATTTTTTAATAGAAGTAATTTACAAATCTGTTTAACTTTCTGGAGCCAGTTGATATATAAAAAAACATTTTTTTTTCCTGGATAACCCCTTTAAGTTCCTTCTGCCCTCCACCCCGCCCTTTAAACACCCTTTTGGAAAGGGCAATTAATTATTTAAATTGATTTAGTTTAAAAAAAATAAAATAAAATGACACCTTTTTTAACGATTTTAACCGATTTCCTCTTCAGGAGGACTGGCTTTGGAGTGGGTTTCTGACGTGATCTGGCTTCATATTGGGTGGTCCCCGGGTGGTATCAATAGTCAGTGGCCGCAGCTAATATCCTGTAGTTGCCACTACAAGGTTGTAAACACGTAAGGTCCCATGACCGACTTTGATTGTGGGATCTAAAGCAAGTAAAATACTGGTGCTGGTCCTTTAGTACGGCTGATCTGGACCACCGCAAAGAAACGGCGGGGTCTCGATCAGAAAGGGGCAAGCAGAAACAAAAAAACGCTAAAAGGTCCCAACAAGCCTCATATGGGAAAATCTAAAAAGCTCTGGATTTTGAAAAGAGCAAGGAGGAAAAAATGGAAATGCAAAATAAAGAAAAATCGCTGCGTCGTTAAGGGGTTAAAAAAAAGTGTCTGCCAATAAGTAGCATGTCATGTTTTTTTTATACGGGAGAAACAAAAAATACAACTGTATATTTCATACACTGTGTCCACAGACAGACGATCACTTTTCCATGGAGCACATTATTATTATTTTTTTAAACAGACGCAAGTTTTTTGCAATTTTACAGGCATTTTTTTATATATAAAAATATACATGAATATAAAAAGGGGAATAATCTATGACCTTTCTTTACCATGAAATAGTGGGTTATATTACATCAGAAAAAAACATGGCTTTTATTTATTTTAACTAAAAAAAATAAAAAAAACAGCCGCGCTCTTTGTCTCCAGCCTGTGTCTCGCAGCTTCATTCACGTGAATAGGGAATCTGCAGTACCAAAAATGACACATACGCAGAGTGTTCTTATTTTTCAAACCCAGTACAATCCATTTCAAGGACTACTCTGCCCCTAGACAAGGGGGGTACTCTGCCCTCTGATCACGGGGGTCTGCTGCAGGACTTCCCCATGGCATCTCAGAGCCATAACCCCGCCGGCATCGGGCTTCCGTGTTCGTGACATCACGCAATGCTTCCTCTATTCATGTCTATCGGAGGGGGCATGACGGCTAGCCTAGTACATAGTTGTCACGCCCCCTCCCATAGACATAAATGGAGAGGGTTGTGACGTCATGAACACAGAAGCCCAAAGCCAGCGTTCTGATCATAAACCGGGGTGCCGGCTCTGAGATTGCGTTGGGGTCCTGCAGCCGACCCCCCCGCGCGCAATTAGACATTTTATCCCCTATGCTTTGGGCCAAACCAAACATAAACCCCAATGAAGCTGCGTAGAAATATATGCACAGTATACACACTATTATACCATAATTTCTTTCATTCCAGCTTGAAAATTGACCTTGCTTTCACAGTCATCTCTGTGGATTCAAATTGCGGCTGCAATGATAAAGTAAGTACACAAGCAATTCCCCACCCCATGGTTTATTGGTAAAGTAATAATGTCATTGTTTTTACTATCGAGTCTCTTACAAAAAATTCAGAGTAAAGAGGAGAAGCCCTTCATAGTGTAAATTCACCAAGATGTAAGGCAGATCAGCGATCTTTCTGCTTACCAGGGTGGTTGTGTAACAGAATACACAACAATGAGAATCATGTAAAGGTACAACAAGCAAGGTCTGCAGCCTTCCTGCTCACAGCATAGCAAACATCGAGGGCGGCACTTCAAGGAAAGGGTACAGGATCCGTGCAGCACAGACCCAGACAACCATGGTAAATGGATAAGAACAGTTTTATTCTGACATCATGCAACGCGTTTCACTGCGCATGGGCAGCTCATCAGGTATCTGATGCCTGATGAAGCTGCCCATGTGCAGTGAAACCCGTTGCATAATGTCAGAATAAAACTGTTCTTATCCATTTACCGTGGTTGTCTGTGTCAGCACCACACGGATCCTGTACCCTTTCCATCAAGTGCTGCCCTCGATGTTTCTTACAAGAAATGGCTGGGGAAAAATGTTATGCCCTAAAAGTTATCTATATCTAAGAATATGTACAAGAACAAACAAGATCATTCCTCTGCAGGTTCCAAAAAATAAGAATTTTCTTTATTGTGCATTCATAAAATAGTTCAGCAAGTACATGGCATCATGGTAGCAAATCCCATCAGAGTGACGCATTTCAAGCAACTAGGTGCTCTTAGACATAGTCTCAGAAGAACTATCCATGGACAAAAGGATCAGGCATGTTGAAATCCAACTGCCTGATCTTTCTCTGTCCCCCAGGCATCTACTGTTGGTGGATAGTTAGGAGGCCCCCATACATAAATGCAAATGTAATCATAATATTCAGCCAATGTATATAATAGAGAAGATTAACCATAAAACTATTGTTTATCTACATGGGTCATGTTGCCATTTATATGTAATTTTCACTTGTAGCCACATTTGTTGTCTTGCAAATGGCTTTAGAAAGACTTGTTGTTATTCATCGAGACCAGGTATCATGTTATAAAGCAGGAGGAGCTGAGCACATGATATGATATATACAATACAGTACAATCTGCAGGTATCATGTTATAGAGCAGGAGGAGCTGAGCAGATGATATATACAATACAGTACAATCTGTAGGTATCATGTTATAAAGCAGGAGGAGCTGAGCAGATGATATATACAATACAGTACAATCTGCAGGTATCATGTTATAGAGCAGGAGGAGCTGAGCAGATGATATGTACAATACAGTACAATTTGCAGGTATCATGTTATAGAGCAGGAGGAGCTGAGCAGACGATATATACAATACAGTACAATCTGCAGGTATCATGTTATAGAGCAGGAGGAGCTGAGCAGATGATATATACAATACAGTACAATCTGCAGGTATCATGTTATAGAGCAGGAGGAGCTGAGCAGATGATATATACAATACAGTACAATCTGCAGGTAACATGTTATAGAGCAGGAGGAGCTGAGCAGATGATATATATATACAATACAGTACAATCTGCAGGTAACATGTTATAGAGCAGGAGGAGCTGAGCAGATGATATATATACAATACAGTACAATCTGCAGGTAACATGTTATAGAGCAGGAGGAGCTGAGCAGATGTTATATACAATACAGTACAATCTGCAGGTATCATGTTATAGAGCAGATGATGTATACAATACAGTACAATCTGCAGGTATCATGTTATAGAGCAGGAGGAGCTGAGCAGATGATATATACAATACAGTACAATCTGCAGGTATCATGTTATAGAGCAGGAGGAGCTGAGCAGATGATATATATAATACAGTACAATCTGCAGGTATCATGTTATAGAGCAGGAGGAGCTGAGCAGATGATATATACAATACAGTACAATCTGCAGGTATCATGTTATAGAGCAGGAGGAGCTGAGCAGATGATGTATATACAATACAGTACAATCTGCAGGTAACATGTTATAAAGCAGGAGGAGCTGAGCAGATGATATATACAATACAGTACAATCTGCAGGTAACATGTTATAGAGCAGGAGGAGCTGAGCAGATGATATATACAATACAGTACAATCTGCAGGTATCATGTTATAGAGCAGGAGGAGCTGAGCAGATGATAAATACAATACAGTACAATCTGCAGGTAACATGTTATAGAGCAGGAGGAGCTGAGCAGATGATATATATACAATACAGTACAATCTGCAGGTAACATGTTATAGAGCAGAAGGAGCTGAGCAGATGATATATATACAATACAGTACAATCTGCAGGTAACATGTTATAGAGCAGGAGGAGCTGAGCAGATGTTATATACAATACAGTACAATCTGCAGGTATCATGTTATAGAGCAGGAGGAGCTGAGCAGATGATGTATACAATACAGTACAATCTGCAGGTATCATGTTATAGAGCAGGAGGAGCTGAGCAGATGATATATACAATACAGTACAATCTGCAGGTATCATGTTATAGAGCAGGAGGAGCTGAGCAGATGATATATATAATACAGTACAATCTGCAGGTATCATGTTATAGAGCAGGAGGAGCTGAGCAGATGATATATATACAATACAGTACAATCTGCAGGTATCATGTTATAGAGCAGGAGGAGCTGAGCAGATGATATATACAATACAGTAAAATCTGCAGGTATCATGTTATAGAGCAGGAGGAGCTGAGCAGATGATGTATACAATACAGTACAATCTGCAGGTAACATGTTATAGAGCAGGAGGAGCTGAACAGATGATATATACAATACAGTACAATCTGCAGGTATCATGTTATAGAGCAGGAGGAGCTGAGCAGATGTTATATACAATACAGTACAATCTGCAGGTAACATGTTATCGAGCAGGAGGAGCTGAGCAGATGATATATACAATACAGTACAATCTGCAGGTAACATGTTATAGAGCAGGAGGAGCTGAGCAGATGTTATATACAATACAGTATAATCTGCAGGTAACATGTTATAGAGCAGCAGGAGCTGAGCAGATGTTATATACAATACAGTATAATCTGCAGGTATCATGTTATAGAGCAGGAGGAGCTGAGCAGAGGATATATACAATACAGTACAATCTGCAGGTAACATGTTATAGAGCAGGAGGAGCTGAGCAGATGTTATATACAATACAGTATAATCTGCAGGTATCATGTTATAGAGCAGGAGGAGCTGAGCAGAGGATATATACAATACAGTATAATCTGCAGGTAACATGTTATAGAGCAGGAGGAGCTGAGCAGATGATATATACAATACAGTACAATCTGCAGGTAACATGTTATAGAGCAGGAGGAGCTGAGCAGATGTTATATACAATACAGTACAATCTGCAGGTAACATGTTATAGAGCAGGAGGAGCTGAGCAGATGATGTATACAATACAGTACAATCTGCAGGTAACATGTTATAGAGCAGGAGGAGCTGAACAGATGAGATATACAATACAGTACAATCTGCAGGTATCATGTTATAGAGCAGGAGGAGCTGAGGATGTTATATACAATACAGTACAATCTGCAGGTAACATGTTATAGAGCAGGAGGAGCTGAGCAGATGATATATACAATACAGTACAATCTGCAGGTAACATGTTATAGAGCAGGAGGAGCTGAGCAGATGTTATATACAATACAGTATAATCTGCAGGTAACATGTTATAGAGCAGCAGGAGCTGAGCAGATGTTATATACAATACAGTATAATCTGCAGGTATCATGTTATAGAGCAGGAGGAGCTGAGCAGAGGATATATACAATACAGTACAATCTGCAGTTAACATGTTATAGAGCAGGAGGAGCTGAGCAGATGTTATCTACAATACAGTACAATCTGCAGGTAACATGTTATAGAGCAGGAGGAGCTGAGCAGATTGCTATACAGTTTGATAGGAAAAATTCCAGGATAACTTGTCCTTTATTCATGTAAATTTCTGCTCCTTCTGGGCTAAGTAGTCAAGTGGGCGTTGCTACTCAGAGATTGACAGTTGCCTTTGTACAGATGTACATAGAAAATTGTCAACCACTAAGCAGGACCACCCATTTGACTACTTAGCCCATTTTACCTAGTAAGTAAGGCTTGGTTCACATCCAGGCCAATGTTACAGATTACATTTTGAAGCTTAAGGGTACGTTCCCATACGGCGTATTTGCTGCGTATTTTCTGCAGCATATTTTATTTTCCCTGTTGAAGTCAATGGGTAGGAAAATACGCAGCACCAAATACGCAGCAAAAGACGGCACGTGGGAATGCACCCTAATACAGTTTTGGCCGCTCTACTGCATCACCTGACGGACCTTATTGACAGCGCAAAGAAATGAGTGCACACCGCGGGTTCTTTTTTTTTTTTTCAGGTTATTTAATCAGATTCTGCACCAGGGGCACTGAACAGATGTGAACGTAGCCTAAAACTATGTCTCGCTACCACTAAGCATTAAAACTCCCATAAGGAAACTAAAGCAACTTTTTCCAGACTTTTTTAATCACTACTATTTTTCGTTTCTAGATTGCATCCTGGCTGAAAGCCAATATTAATCTGAACTTTCATACCGCTCTTGATGGTTTCAACTGTGAGTATGATTGTCTTGGCAAAGAAAAGTATAAAGGGTTTCTCCGGACTTTACAAAATCATATACAAAATATATTGGAACCAAGTTTACTGTGGATTTTATACTTTTCAGGACTATATGTGCATGGGGGGTTGGGAGGGATGTAAACAGATGATTTCTTTTTCTTTTCTATCTTATGAAAGAACTTTTTTTTACTAATACTAAACCACTATAAACTTTGCTGTGCCTAATACATTGTTCTTTATTCTACTTAAGGTCACTTTAAAAAGTTGTTGCCTTTACCACCAGTTATTGGGGAAGTTGGGTTAAAAGGAGAATGTGTATCTAAATCGGTAAGTAGGTCATTGACTGTGGATTCAAACACTTCAAAGCCTTTCTGACTTCTTTTTTTCAGGGGTTTCATGCCTAAATTGTGTCGCACATTTTGCCACCAAAAAAAAATAAAAATAAACTCACCAACTCTCTGTTTTATTAAGAAAAACTGAAAGGGAATGTGGCCACCAGGGGGGAAAAGGGAATGTTCTCGAAAAAGGGGCCTGTCCCAACAAAATATACTAATGTTCCCACATAAAATGTGGTGAATTTGTGCTCTGGAAAACTCGACAGCTCAGAGCAGTTGTAAAAAAAAAAGAAAAAATAGAGAAAACCACCACATTAATAATACCATGGAAAAAACACAATGAAATGTACACTAAATCAGGGCCAATGACTCCTTATCCCCCCAAAAAACAGCCCTAAAGTCTTGGCCTTCTGAGGGTATCCAATGCTTGTTGTTAGGGGAATTCTGTCTCTAGTAACAAAGAAGCTCAAGACAACACAGAAAGTGGCGGCGGGGCTTAGCATATGCTATGTGCAGGAAAAGGAGAGAGCCTGAGAAATTCTGCAGATTTTCTGCAGATTTGTTACTGATTTTCCCAAATTAATGCCAATAGGGAAGTAAAAATGTGCACCAAGCCTAAAGCATTAAGTTTTTTCCTCAAATATCCTTCTTTAGAAAAAAATTGCTTTGAATGTTGTTGTTCATTGGGTCACATAATAAAAGGATCACATGACTTGTTACACTAAACATTTGGGGGAAAGCACCTATACTAATTAACACTAATACTAATTAACACTATTAAAGAAAAAAAAAAGCTGCAAAAACTGCTATCGGGGTATTTTTTTGTGGATTTTTTTTTTTAGCAGGTAAAGCAGCCTTTTCTTCCCACCAGCATTCCAGCAGTCACATAATCGGTCACATGATCATTGGGATCAATAAAGGCGACAGCTCATGCACAATGCACATGCTTTACTAGTGTGTAAAAAGTGCTGGCTTTACAGTAACCACGCATAAATGGCTTAACTTTATTTATTTTTTTTTTTTTATAGGAATACTGCCGATGTGCATCTCTGAAATAAACCGCCAGGACAACTATACAAGAATCTTAGCTCAAAGCTTTCCAGATGCTCTTCGTCTTTCCTCTTCGCAAAAAAACATTTCTAAGTAACTAATCACCATAATGCTTGAAAACACTCCTTATCCGTATAAACTGCCTGTAGAGAATCTATAGCAATAAACTGCTGCAAAGCAAGTGACAGTCTCTGGTGTCTCCTTTCTTCCTATCAAACTACTATACATGTCCCCAAATTTACCTCTAACAGATGTCTCCTATACATACCATGGGATATCGTGGGAGATTAGCTCTGTAGAACGAGCCCAATAGCAAATAGACAGGGACAAGGGAGTAACATTTAAACAGAGTTTCTCCTGTCATTTTTCTGTAACAAATACATCCTTCACACTCAGGCATAAACACTAAATAAATCCAGCTTGTCCAGCTCTAACTGTACACTAAATATTTCTCTCTCTATACGGATGGCTTACTACCAGCCACCAAACAAGGTAGACGAAATTTATAATGTCCACTTTTTCAGTCTGCAAACCTCCAGATTTGACTTTTATAAGTGGGGCAGGTTCCTTACAGCCTCACTTGCAGAGTAACCTAGTTTTAAAACCCAGTGATAAGCTGTCTTCAGCACCTATGCTGCTCTGAAAACCTGCACTGAAAGCCTTACCAAGGTCCTTCTCCCCCAATTACTCAGTTTGGTGGGGCAGCAGCTCTAGAAAGAGTCCTGGCTGTTCCCAACTTCTTCCATGTAAGGATTATGGAGACCACTGAGCTCTTGCGAACTTTCAGTGCAGAAGAAATGTTTTGACTCCATCTCCAGATTGGTGGCTCTACACAATTCTGTCTCTGAGCTCTATAGGCAGCTCTTTCCCTTTATCACATTTCCTACAGGTGACTCCAATAAAGGTGGAGAAACATCTCAGAGATGGGAGGGGCCTAAGCTAAAGTCAAGTGTCAGGCTGTGTTTCCACTTGGCAGTTTTTTGGAGAAAAAAAAGGGCAATACAGTTTTTAAAGGGGTACTCCGGTGCTTACACATCTTATGGGCTGCTGGGGACGCCCGCGATCATGCATGCGGCACCCCGTTTGTAATCAGTCCCCTGAGCGTGTTCGCTCCGGGTCTGATTAAGGTCGACCGCAGGGCCGGCAGCGTGTGATGTCACACCCCTGCCCCCGTGTGACGTCATGCTCCGCACCTCAATGCAAGCCTACGGGAGGGGGCGTGATAGTTTATTCAAAAGGAACTAATATATATATATATATATATATATATATATATATATATATATATATATCTAGGATTGACTTATACTTCTCCTTCCACATGGATGCTCTCTTCTACAAAAACTGTATAAGGGACAAAACACTCCTAATAGTGGACAATAGGGGACAAAACACTCCCAATAGGGGACAAAGCACTCCCAATAGGGGGACAAAACACTCCCCATAGGGGACAAAACACTCCCCATAGGGGACAAAACACTCCCAATAGGGGACAACACACTCCCAATAGGGGGCAAAACACTCCCAATAGGGGGAAAAACACTCCCAATAGGGGGCAAAACACTCCCAATAGGGGGCAAAACACTCCCAATAGGGGACAAAACACTCCCAATAGGGGGCAACACACTCCCAATAGGGGGCAACACACTCCCAATAGGGGACAACACACTCCCAATAGGGGACAACACACTCCCAATAGGGGACAACACACTCCCAATAGGGGACAACACACTCCCAATAGGGGACAACACACTTCCAATAGGGGACAACACACTCCCAATAGGGGACAAAACACTCCCAATAGGGGACAACACACTCCCAATAGGGGACAACACACTCCCAATAGGGGACAACACACTCCCAATAGGGGGACAACACACTTCCAATAGGGGACAAAACACTCCCAATAGGGGACAAAACACTCCCAATAGGGGACAACACACTCCCAATAGGGGACAACACACTCCCAATAGGGGACAACACACTCCCAATAGGGGACAAAACACTCCCAATAGGGGGACAAAACACTCACAATAGAGGACAACCAGGCTTATGTGCCGAGCCGGCATCAGGGGGTACAGCCAATACCCCTGTAAGGGGCCCAGTCCCCAACTGAAGCCCCCTTCAGCAGCCCCAGCACAGAAGCAGAAGACCGATGTTTAAACCAGCATCATCATTCACCCCCTCCTTCCTTGATCCCCCCCCCCAGTGTCACTTTATTCCCCCTGTGCCAAATCCCCCCTCCACTCCTTTATTACCCCCCGTGTGCCACATCATTTCCCCTTGATCCCCCCCCCCGTGCTATTTCATTCCTCCTTTATTAATTACCCTCTGTGCAAATTCATCGCCCCCTCTTTACCACCCCCTGTGCCATTTGATTCCCCCTTTATCCCCCTGTGCCACTTCATAAAGAGGGGGCCATGGATTTACACACAGAGGGTAATAAAGGGGGGATGAAATGGCTCATACAAAATATAATCTCTATCCTATAAGGCAACCAAGGGGATGAGGGGATGTGTGAGGACTAGTGATGTTGCGAACATAAAATTTTCGGTTTGCGAACGGCGAACGGGAACTTCCGCAAATGTTCGCGAACCGCCATTGACTTCAATGGGCAGGCGAATTTTAAAATCCACAGGGACTCTTTCTGGCCACAATAGTGATTTAAAAGTTGTTTAGAGGGGACTAACAACTGGACTGTGGCGTGCCGGAGGGGGTCCATGGCAAAACTCCCATGGAAAATTACATAGTTGATGCAGAGTCTGGTTTTAATCCATAAAGGGCATAAATCACCTATTATTCCTAAATGGTTTGGAATAACATGCTTTAGCCCCCTTTAGGCAGCACATAGAGCCCCCCTTTAGGCATCACATAGTTAGATCTCCCCTTTAGGCATCACATAGTAAGAGCCCCCCTTTAGGCAACACATAGTTAGAGCCCCCCTTTAGGCAACACATAGTTAGAGCCCCCTTTTAGGCATCACATAGTTAGATCCCCCCTTTAGGCATCACATAGTTAGATCCCCCTTTAGGCAGCACATAGGTAGAGCCCCCCTTTAGGCAGCACATAGGTAGAGCCCCCCTTTAGGCAGCACATAGATTCCCCCATATTAGGCAGCACATAGTTAGAGCCCCCATTTAGGCAGCACATAGAGCCCCCTTTAGGCAGCACATAGTTAGATCCCCCCTTTAGGCAGCACATAGATTCCCCCATGTTTGGCAGCACATAGTTAGAGCCCCCCTTTAGGCAGCACATAGATTCCCCCATATTAGGCAGCACATAGTTAGAGCCTCCCTTTAGGCAGCACATAGAGCCCCCTTTAGGCAGTACATATTTAGATCCCCCCTTTAGGCAGCACATAGATTTCCCCATGTTTGGCAGCACATAGTTAGAGCCCCCCTTTAGGCAGCACATAGATTCCCCCATATTAGGCAGCACATAGTTAGAGCCTCCCTTTAGGCAGCACACAGATTCCCCCATATTAGGAAGCACATAGTTAGAGCCCCACTTCAAGCAGCACTGGTTTTATTTCACAGCCAAAAAAGGTATTTTTTTATATGAACAACTGTAACACCAAATGTGATTTGCACTAGTGTGACAATGAGCAAAAGAGGTTGCCAGCGGAGTTCCCCTTTTAAGCAGAGATCCCCAACCAGGGTGCCTCCAGCAGTTGCAAGACACACGGACTGATATTTGAGCCCTAAAAAGGGCTTTTTTGGGTGCTGTCCTTAAAGCAGATGTTACACTAGTGCTTTAGGAGTAAAGTGGACCCTGAATACACCACCTAGCAGCAACCTAGCTATCGCTTTCCCTATACAGCAGGAGCAGCTTCTCTGTCCCTCCACTTTCTAAACCTGCAGCATGCTGAATGAGGGTAAAATGGCGTCCGTGCAGGAGGTAGGATGGTCTGGAAGGGAGGGACTGCTGCTGATTGGCTGTAATGTATCTGCTGACTCTGACTCACAGGGTCAAAGTTTACTGCAATGTTAAGGTATAGGGGGCGAATCGAACTTCACATATGTTCGCCCGGCGATGCGAACGCGAACATGCTAAGTTCGCCGGGAACAATTTGCAACATCTCTAGTGAGAGGTTAAAGATAACTTTCTGTTCTATATAAGGGCCCAAAGGTTTCAGGGTTTGCATTTTGTGTATATCAATTCTTTAAAGGGGTTTTCCGGCCAAATACATCTTATCCCCTGCCACTGGGACCCCCCCCCCCCCACGATCTCCATGCAGCACCTGCATTCTATGTAGGGCTGCTGCTTCAGTCTCCGAAACCTCTTTGTTTCTGGGACTGGAGACGTGACTGGATGCCATGCCCCCTCCATTCATGTCTATGGGAGGGGGCGTGACGGCCGTCACGCCCCCTCCCATAGACATGAATGGAGGGGGCATGGCATCCCGTCACGTCTCCAGTCCCGGAAACAAAGAGGTTTCAGAGACTGGAGACGCCGCCTCCCAATGACTTGCATTGAGGGGGCGTGACATGACGTCCCAAGGAGCGTGGCTGACCCCCGCAGCGTTTACTTCCGAACGTTGGCCAGTGGAGTACTTCTTTAAAGCAATCACATTACAATACAAAGCAAGCTGAGCAAATCAGTGGGCTGACCTGAGATTTAACATAAATACACAATAAGGGTAGGGTCACGTGTGCCGTATTTTGCTGCTGCATCTTTTCCTACCCTTTGAAGTCAATTGGTAGAAAAATCAGCTGCAGAAAATGGGCAGCAAAATACGGCATGTGTGACCCTGCCCTAAAACTAGTGGTAGTTAATGTGGAATACACATTTTAGGCCAAGTTACGTGTATTTTCTGGGTTTAGCCAAACATATAGGGAAAAGTTTATCAAAACCTGTACAAATGAAGAGTTGATCGTTTTTTTTTTTTTTTATAAAAAGGAAGTGAACTCATTGGTTGCTATGGGCAACAGTGTTATGCGGTGAAATAAATTACGTGGAGAAAAAAGGAAGGACTCTTGCTCTTATAAAGTATGGCATGGTTTTAATATACGCTGAAGAACAATTCAGAACAGCTTATAAGAAGAGGACAAAGAGATGCAAAATCCTATGGTGTCGGATCCCTACAGTCAGGAATAGGCCGGTGATGACTGCAGGCGGGCAGGACCCAGAAGTGTTCCCCTTAAGCTTTGTGAGTTAGAAGAAATAATCTGTAACAGGAAAATAAGAGTTAAATCTACTAGAATTTTTGCCTCATAAGGAAATAACAATATAAAAATAATCTATTTCTGCAGAGATGTATTTTTGGATGTAGTGAGGCTTAGAGGAAGGATGTCCAAGCTGCACCCCACCAGCTGATGCAGACCTACAACTCCCAGAATGCCTGGACAGCCATTGGGGTTCTCCCGGGAATGAAAAGCATCCATTGTACACTGGAAAGGGGGTAAGTGTCAGAACACAGGGGGGCTTGTCACCGAGACCCCCCTTAATCTCCAGAAGAGGGCCTGTCTCTTACCTCTGCACGCTCCGCCCCCCCCCCCCCCCCGCCAAGACAAGTACGTCTCAGAAAGAGAGGTGGGAGGCAGGCCCTGTTGCGGAGCTTGGTGGTGGGCGGCAATTCAGCATTCATAGAGGTCGGAGAGTGTGTGATCACAGAGGGTCCGACCATTGGGACCCCCCCACAATCTCCAGAATGGCGCCTGAATCTCTCTGTGCACATAGCGGGGTCAGCACCCCCCCCCCCCCCCCTCCATGCATTATCTATGGGAGCGCCAGAGACAGCCGAGTGCTGGACATCGTGGGGAGACCCACAGAGATCAGACACTTATCTCCTATACTGTAGACCCCCCCCCCACGATCAGACACTTATCTCCTATCCTGTAGACCCCCCCCCACGATCAGACACCTATCTCCTATACTGTAGACCCCCCCCCCCACGATCAGACACCTATCTCCTATCCTGTAGACCCCCCCACGATCAGACACCTATCTCCTATCCTGTAGACCCCCCCACGATCAGACACTTATCTCCTATACTGTAGACCCCCCCCACGATCAGACACTTATCTCCTATCCTGTAGACCCCCACGATCAGACACCTATCTCTTATACTGTAGACCCCCAGGATCAGACACTTATCTCCTATCCTGTAGACCCCCACGATCAGACAGACACTTATTTCCTATCCTGTAGACCCCCCCGATCAGACACCTATCTCTTATACTGTAGACCCCCCCACGATCAGACACTTACCTCCTATACTGTAGACCCCCACAATCAGACAGACACTTATCTCCTATACTGTAGACCCCACAATTACAGTGTACACTCAGGAGTACACCAAACATACAAACATACACAGTAGTCGCCTACGTTCAGCTCCCTGCAGGACTCGTGTACACGTATGACATCCCATCCCATTCTGAGGCCTCTAACAAGTGTGAACATTCTCTTAGAAAGAATCCATTACAGATCATTTACCTTCACTAACACATAGTCCCCCGGTCTCGCTCGGATATCATTCCCTAATAATAAATCATTTGCAACTGGGAGATCGGGGAAAACCACTTTGGTGTTTCCATCATTCCTTCCACATAGTTCTGAGGATGAGCGCTTACTAGTCTGCAGGAAAAAAGAAGAATGAAAAGTGTCCATAATGTTACTATATCTATATAGTCCCACAATATTTAAAGAGTAATCATTGACAGAATTAAACTAAAGAAAACATAAATTAACTCGCATTGCATGGCTATGCCCTCATATGGCACTGCGGATGGAAAAATAAAAGGGTTAAAGGGGTACTCCGGCCCTGAGACATCTTATCCCCTATCCAAAGGATAGGGGATGAGATGTCTCACCGCGGGGGTCCCGCCGCTGGGGACCCCTGCAATCTTGTATTGTCCACCCACCTGCCATCAAACAGCCGGGTGGCGACCATGGGGCCGGTGTATCATGACGTCATGACTCCGCCCCGTGTGACGTCACCCCCCCGCCCCCGCTATGCAAGTCTATGGGGCCGTCACGCCCCCTCCCATAGACTTGCATAGTGGGGGTGACATCACACGGGGGCGGAGTCGTGACGTCACGATGAGTTGAGACGTCTTATCCCCTATCCTTTGGATAGGGAATAAGATGTCTCAGTGCCGGAGTACCCCTCTAAGTCTCTTACAGAATTGTATGTATGTAGAGAGCAACAAACCCAGACTGTTTTCCAAAAGTAAGATAGATAGATATTGAGCATGCTAAAAATGATGAGTGCTCCATACCCCTGAGGACACAGTGTTAACCGCAAAACATGTTGGAAGAGCACACCTGGTATTGTTGATTTTTGTACCTGCTAGGTGCTTGCATACAAATAACAATGGGGGAGATTTATCAAAAGCTGTGCAGAGTAAAAGTTGCCCAGTTGCCCATAGCAACCAATCAGATCACTTCTTTCATTTTGCAGAGGACTTGTTAAAAATTAAACTATTTGATTAGTTGCTATGGGCAACTTGGCAACAATTCCTCTGCAGAGGTTTTGATAAATCTCCCCCTATGTATGTAGGGAGTAACAGATCCAGACCTTTTTCCAATAGCAAGATAGATAGATAATCATAGTGTTAAGCATTTTGAGTGTTCCAAACGCCTAATGACACTGCGTTAACCGCAAAACACGTCGGGTGAGCACACCTGGTATTATTGATTATTAAAGGAGTACTCCAGGATCTGAAAATCTATTCCCAATCCTAAGGATAGGGGATAAGTGTCAGATCGCAGGGGCTTTCACTGCTGGGACCCCCCACGATCTCCCTTACGGGGCCCCAGCAGTCGAAACGGCATCCCACACGCCCCACCAATACAACTCTATGGGAGAGCCGAAGGACTGCATTCGGCAATCTCCGACTCTGCCATAGTGCTGCATTGAGGGGGCATGTTGGCCACTGCTAAGTGCGGTGGCCAATACGCCCCCCTTTATGCACACTGCGGGCGGCCCAGCGGTCGAGCCCCCGTGATCTGACATTTATCCCCTATCCTTAGGATAAGGGATAGGTTTTCAGATCCCGGAGTACTCCTTTAACCTGCTAGGTGCTTGCATACAAAACAATGTATGTCTGTAGGGTGCAACAGATCCTCACTGTTTGTTTTCCAATAGATGTTTATAGTGCCATGCATTTTTAATGGTTCTTAACCCCTGATGACACTGTACTAACCGCAAAACATGTCAGATGAACACACCACTTATTGTTGATTTTTAACCTGCTAGGTGCTTGCATACAAAACAATGTATGTCTGTAGGGTGCAACAGATCCTCACGGTTTGTTTTTCCAATAGATGTTTATAGTGCCATGCATTTTAAATGGTTCTTAACCCCTGATGACACTGTACTAACCGCAAAACATGTCAGATGAGCTCACCTGGTATTGTTGATTTTTAACCTGCTAGGTGCTTGTATACAAAACAATGTATGTCATTAGGGTGCAACAGATCCTCACTGTTTGTTTTCCAATAGATGTTTATAGCGCCATGCATTTTTAATGGTTCTTAACCCCTGATGACACTTTACTAACCACAAAACATGTCAGATGTGCACACCACGTATTGTTGATTTTTAACCTGCTAGGTGCTTGCATACAAATTACAATTTATATATATTGGAAGCAACAGATCCAGACCATTTTTATAGTAAGATAGAAAGATACTAAGCATTGTGAGTGTTCCATACCCCTGATGACTCTGTGTTAACAGCAAAACCTGTCGGGTGAGTAAATGCGGTTTTGCAAAACTACAATTCCCAGCATGCCCGGACAGCCGCTGGCTGTCCGGGCATGCTGGGAGTTGTAGTTTTGCAAAAGCTGAGTTTGGAGAGCTAGGATCTATACTCATAACTTGTACAATCCAAGTGACTTGTCCTATATACTCACCCCTTCCACAAGGACAAGTTGTGTGCTTCCCACCGCTCTCTGATTGACTTTCTCTGCCTCTTCCCTGAAGACAGCGATAAGTTCCTCCAGTCGTCTTTTCTTCACTTCAGGTGGGACGTCATCATTCAGACGATGAAAGGCTTTTGTTTTCTGGTAGGCACAAAAAAAAAAAAAAAAAGTAAAAACATTTATTTTTTCATTTTAAATGTAAAATTTGATTTTGAATTTTTTTTTTTTTTTTTTTTTTAAAGAAAAACACGGGTAGTAAGAGCTTTCAAGGCGTCAAGTCACCTTCCTCATGCTGTAGGCAAACAGGAAAGCGGCGTTGTACGATACGTCACGTAAGAGCGCCAAAGTCTGCTGGTGGTCCTCCTCTGTTTCTTGGCAGAAGCCGGTTATAAAATCACTGCTGAGACTAACACCTAATAAAAGCACAAGATACCTCTCTGAGGTCAGGATACCGTATATATTAGTTATACACCTCCCCTCCAGCTCTATCTGTATACTGCTGCTATCTCTATGAGATCAGGATATATATTAGTTATACAACTCCCCTCCAGCTCTATCTGTATACTGCTGCTGCTATCTGTATGTGATCAGGATATATAGTAGTTATACACATCCCCTCCAGCTCTATCTGTATACTGCTGCTATCTCTATGAGATCAGGATATAAATTAGTTATACACCTCTCCCCCAGCTCTTGCTAAATACTGCTGCTGCTATCTCTGTGTTCAGGATATATAGTAGTTATACACATCCCCTCCAGCTCTATCTGTATACTGCTGCTATCTCTATGAGATCAGGATATATAGTAGTTATACACATCCCCTCCAGCTCTATCTGTATACTGCTGCTGCTATCTCTAAGTGTTCAGGATATATAGTCGTTATACACCTCCCCTCCAGCTCTATCTGTATACTGCTGCTATCTCTATGTGTTCAGGATATATAGTAGTTATACACCTCGCCTCCAGTTCTATCTGTAAACTGCTGCTATCTCTATGTGATCAGGATATATAGTAGTTATAAACATCCCCTCCAGCTCTATCTGTATACTGCTGCTGTTACCTTTATGTGATCAGGATATATAGTAGTTATATACCTCCCCTCAAGCTCTATCTGTATATTACTGCTATCTCTGAGATCAGGATAAATAGTAGTTATACACATCCCCCTCCAGCTCTGTCTGTATACTGCTGCTATCTCTATGTGATCAGGATATATATATCTTAGTTATACACCTCCCCTCCAGCTCTATCTGTATACTGCTGGTATCTCTATGAGATCAGGATATATAGTAGTTATACACATCCCCTCCAGCTCTATCTTTATACTGCTGCTATCTCTATGAGATCAGGATATATTGTAGTTATACACATCCCCTCCAGCTCTATCTGTATACTGCTGCTATCTCTATGGGATCAGGATATATAGTAGCTATACACCCCTCCTCCAGCTCTATCTGTATACTGCTGCTATCTCTATGGGATCAGGATATATAGTAGCTATACACCCCTCCTCCAGCTCTATCTGTATACTGCTCCTGCTATATCACTGGAGAATAAAGGATAACAAACCTGGGATGTGTTCTCTGATATTTTGCACAAGATCCAAGTAAGCTTCTCTTGTGTAACTGTGGAAGAAACACAATGATCAGACTAGAACAGTGTTTCCCAACCAGGGCGCCTCCAGCTGTTGCAAAACTCCCAACATGTCCATCGAGCCGTTGACAGTACAAGGGGATATAGCCGATGTTCCCTTTTCTAGGTCTGTCTGCTATCAATCTGCATTATAACAGATGCAGGGTGTGTAACGACTTACCCTCGCCTCATGGATTCTAGAACTCCATTACTTCCACTCTGAGCCGGAATGTGGATTTGTTTGCAGATGTTCTGCCGTCCTCGTATTAACTGGAGAACCTTTAAAAAGAAGACACATGAAGAATGACTACACCCTTAAAGGGGAACTCCACTGCTCCATCATCCTGAACATTTAGTTCTATACGCTGGGTGTGGGGTGAGGGGGCGGGGTGAGACATCATGACCCTGCAGCCCGCACCAGCGTTCGGACCTAAATGTTCCGGACACTGGGGCAGTGGAGTACCCCTTTTAAAGTGGTCAGTTCTTGGCGACCTGAGTTCTTGTGCACTACAGGATGACATCATCACCTCTCCTGGCAGCTTCCAGACCCCTCCCCAATAAGATCTATATACTGCTGCTGCTATCTATATGAGATCAGGATGTATAGTAGTTATGCACCTCCCCTCCAGCTCCATCTGTATACTGCTGCTATCTCTATGAGATCAGGATACATAGTAGTTATGCACCCACCTCCAGCTCCATCTGTATACTGCTGCTATCTCTATGGGATCAGGATATATAGTAGTTATACACCTCCTCTACCAGCTCTATCTGTATACTGCTGTTATCTTATAGGATCAGAATGTATAGTAGTTACACACCTCTTCTACAGCTTTATCTGTATACTGCTGCTATCTCTATGGGATCAGGATACATAGTAGTTATACACCCCCCCAGCTCTATCTGTATACTGCTGCTATCTCTATAGGATCAGGATACATAGTAGTTATACACCTCTTCTCCAGCTCTATCTCTATAGGATCATGATATATAGTAGTCATACACCTCTTCTCCAGCTCTATCTGTATACTGCTGCTATCTCTATAGGATCAGGATACATAGTAGTTATACACCTCTTCTCCAGCTCTATCTCTATAGGATCATGATATATAGTAGTCATACACCTCTTCTCCAGCTCTATCTGTATACTGCTGCTATCTCTATAGGATCAGGATACATAGTAGTTATACACCTCCCCTCCAGCTCTATCTGTATACTGCTGCTATCTCTATGGGATCAGGATATACAGTACAATAGTTATACACCCCCCCCCCCCCTCCAGCTCTATCTGTATACTGCTGGTATCTCTATAGGATCAGGATACATAGTAGTTATACACCTCCCCTCCAGCTCTATCTGTATACTGCTGCTATCTCTATGGGATCAGGATATACAGTACAATAGTTATACACCCCACCTCCAGCTCTATCTGTATACTGCTGCTGCTATCTGTATTGGATCAGGATACATAGTAGTTATACACCTCCCTGAGGCTGTGTTTTAACATTTTTTTTTTGCTGTGAACTTCCCAAAATAACACTTTTTTTGTGTATTTATTGAAATTGTACAAATTGTGGTAAATACACATAATTATTCAAGCGGTTCCGGAGAATCGTAGCAGTGGTCGCAAGAGTATCAGAAGTATCACTTCTCACCCATAACCAACCTCATCAGGAAAATCCTTCGGATGTGGAGATGTAAAGCGGATTCTCATTTCCGGGTCTATTCTGGAAACCTGATCCAGGAGGTCCACGAATCGGAGCCCCCCTTGTCTTGGTTTGTAGATTGTGCTGAAGCCGCGGCTGAGGTGTAAGGTATTGGTGGAAGGAAAGTCAACCGAAGACGTGTCAAGGTAACTATTGACATTCTGACCAAGTAAGGTCACCTCCTTAACCCCCTGCACGAACAGAAAATGAATTAAAAAGTAAGTCTATGAGTGATGGCCTCAAGATAATGCACCTGTGTCATGTGACCAAGGTTTGGCAGCGGTAAACGGGTAATAGCCTAAACGATTCCTAACATATTTGAAAATCACTTTATTTACCAAAAATGACTCCTTATTACGGAAAAACAGCTCTAAAATATTGACCTTTAGGTGTCTCCCTCCTATGTGATCTACTGTTTACTGCCTGTTGTTAGGCTCAGTCACTTCCTAGTAAGACAATGAAAAATGAAGGTGGGGCTTGGCTAGTGCTATGTGTAGGAGACTGGGCTGTGTACCTGCAATCTGTGAGCCTGCCTGCATTCTTCCGAAGATCCTTTCTGTCCCTGAAAGCTAAATCAAGTCTTCCCTCTCATCTTAGCTACGCAGCAGTTAAGTGCTTGGTGTAACCCCTTCCTTGCTGTGCTGCTGCTGTTTGCCTCACACAAGAAATGCAAACAGAACCCCATTTAATTATAAAGGAGAAAAAGATGTACTGGGCTGTGTACCTGCAATTCATGGTCCTTCTCACGATGATCCTTTCCGTCCCTGAAAGCTAACTCAAGGCTTCCCTCTCTTATCAGTCAAAGCAGAAGTTCAATACTTAGTGTAACTCATACCTTGTTGTTCTGCTGCTGCTTGCATCACATGACAAATGCAAACAGCGCCCCAAGGACCCATTTTGACTTTAAAGGAGAGAGAGAAGGACTGGGCTGTGTATATGCAATATGTTATCCTGTCTGCCTTCTCCAGAGGATCCCTGCTGTCCCTGAAAGCTAAATCAAGGCTTCCCTCTCATCTCACAGCAGCAGTTTAGTACTTAGTGTAACTAATGTTTTGCTTTACTGTTGTTTTTATTCTTTCTGCTCCCATAGCACTGAAACTGTCCGGGCATGCTTGGAGTTGTAGTTTTGCTTGGAGTTGTAGTTTTGCAACAGCTGGTTGAAACACTGCCCTATCCACAGATCTGGAGAAGGGAAACCCCATCTCCAGCAGTTCCCATAGTGAAGGGAAGGAGCGGTGGCACGCATGCGCAACCCACCATTCTAGCGGGAGTATTGGGTCCCTGTCCGCAAGATTGCGACCATGATCAGACAGTTTCTATTAAGATATCCCATAGCTTTAAAGCAAG
Source organism: Hyla sarda (assembly GCF_029499605.1). Lineage (NCBI taxonomy): Eukaryota > Metazoa > Chordata > Amphibia > Anura > Hylidae > Hyla > Hyla sarda. Next base: position 14,750,884 of record NC_079201.1, on the reverse strand, counting down.
GCATGAGGAGAAGTGTTCACTTGGCACCTCCCCTTTGTCTATCCAAGCATGCTGGGAGTTGTAGTTTTGCAACAGCTGGAGGATCAAAGTAGAATTTTATAACCTGAGGAAGCTGCTGGAGACAGCGAAATGCGCAGAGCCCCAATACCTCACTGGAGCCTTAGACCCTCAGGGTAGTAGGGGTATTATTCATTTTTCTTATACAATGTGATCCCTATATTTTCAAGCACATTAAAGGGGTACTCCGGTGGAAAACTTTTTTTTTTTTTTCTAAATCAACTGGTGCCAGAAAGTTTAACAGATTTGTAAATTACTTCTATTAAAAAAAATCTTAATCCTTCCAATACTTATTAGCTGCTGAATACTACAGAGGAAATTATTTTCTTTTTGGTAACACAGAGCTCTCTGCTGACATCACGAGCACAGTGCTCTCTGCTGACACCTCTGTTCATTTTAGGAACTGTCCAGAGGTTTTCCACCAGAGTACCCCTTTAAATGATGTCCGCACTCACTTTTTAACCTATTTTAGGCAGAAAGAAAGCCTCTTGATGAAACCTAAACATTCCTTTTTATATATATATAAATATATCAGGTATTTAGCTTGTGGTTTGGAGGACACCTGGACTGGTGGCTCCATTTTACTCAAGTGTTCCTACCTGGCTGGACAGCATTCGGACTTCCTCTAAAATGGAGTGTACCGGCCGGCTCCTCTCCCTCCCGCGTGTGAACGGAACGATGCAGTAGGTGCACATGTTATTACAACCGCGCATGATGGAGCTAGACACAGAAACATGATAAAGCCAGAGAGACAGCATTAATAATGTAATATCGTCCACTTCACTAGGTCCAATATCCCATCTACGGTTAATGGAAACCGTGACCGTAGTATCAGATCCAACATACAGATGCAAACAGTTGTTCATGTTCCCCATTTGACTATAAAGGAGAAAGGGACTGGGCTGTGTGCCTGCAATTGGTGAGCCTGTCTGCCTTTTCCAAAGGATCCTTTCTGTCCCTGAAATCAAAATCACGCTTCCCTTTTCATCTGAGCAATTCAGTTCAGTGCTTAGTGTAACTCCTTCCTTGCTATGCTGCTGCTGTTTGCATCACACGACATATGAACACAACGTCCCATGACTAAAAAAAAGAGAGGAACTGGGCTGCGTATCAGCAGTATCTGAGCCTGTCTGCCTTCTTCGGAGGATCCTTGTTGTCCCTAAAAGCTAAAAAGAGGATTCCTTCTCATCTCAGCCATAAGTCTTTGCTATGATGCAGCTGTTAGCATCACACAACATATGCAAACAGCATCCCATAGACCCCATCTGACTATAAAGGAGGGAGACATTCTGTGAGCCTGCCTTCTTCTCCTGAGGACCCTTGCTCTCCCTGAAAACTAAATGAGGCTTTCCTATCATCAGCGCTTAGTGTAACTCCTTCCTTGCCGCTGCTTGCATCCAACAACAGATGAAAACAGCGCACCATGGACCCTACTTGACTATAAAAGAGAGACTGGGCTGCGTACATGCAATATCTGAGTCTGTCTGACGTCTCCAGAGGATCCTTGCTGTCCCTAAAAGCTAAATCAAGGCTGCCAAAGTTCAGTGCTTAGTGTAACTCCTTCCTTGTTATGCTGTTGCTGTTTACATTACATGACATACGCAAACAGTTCTCAATGGACTCCAAGGAGAGACTGGGCTGTTTACCTGCAATCCCTGAGCCTGTCTGGCTTCTCCAGAGGATTCTTGCTATCCCTGACCCCATTTGGCTATAAAGAAGTTTCACTGCGGTTTATCATTCACTTACACCAGTGTGCCTCCAGCTGTTGCAAAACTACAACTCCCAGCGTGCCCAGACAGCCTTCGGCTGTCTGGGCACGCTGGAAGTTGTAGTTTTGCAACAGCTGGAGGCACACAGGTTGGGAAACGCTGACTTACACAAAGGATGAGACACTGCTGGAAGACATCTGCACCGGCATGACATCCGCGTAGGTCTCGTCTAAGGAGAGAAGCACGTTGGCAGCTTGTTGACCAGTCTCGGCTACAGAAAGAAGTCTCGGCAGGTCACGATAGGCATCCGGGCCGGCCAATATGTCCACCATCTTCTCCCTCTGTAGGATCTCCTCTTTTAACCTCTCCGCCATACACCCTTCAGAAAACCAACAAATACTGGAATGGATATTGGATCTTATTTGCTACATATGAAATCTAATACATTCATACAGAATTCTATAAGCATTTACCGTATTTAGAAATACAGATAGTACCCCTAGGTTTAGACAGACAACCACTTAACCCCTTAAGGACGCAGGACGTAAATGTACGTCCTGGTGAGGTGGTACTTAACGCACCAGGACGTACATTTACGTCCTAAGCATAACCGCGGGCATCGGAGCGATGCCCGTGTCATGCGCGGCTGATCCCGGCTGCTGATCGCAGCCAGGGACCCGCCGGCAATGGCCGACGCCCGCGATCTCGCGGGCGTCCGCCATTAACCCCTCAGGTGCCGGGATCAATACAGATCCCGGCATCTGCGGGAGTTCGCGATTAAAATGAACGATCGGATCGCCCGCAGCGCTGCTGCGGGGATCCGATCATTCATAACGCCGCACGGAGGTCCCCTCACCTTCCTCCATGCGGCTCCCGGTGTCTCCTGCTCTGGTCTGTGATCGAGCAGACCAGAGCAGGAGATGACCGATAATACTGATCTGTTCTATGTCCTATACATAGAACAGATCAGTATTAGCAATCATGGTATTGCTATGAATAGTCCCCTATGGGGACTATTCAAGTGTAAAAAAAAATGTAAAAAAATGTAAAAGTAAAAGTAAAAAAAAAGTGAAAAATCCCCTCCCCCAATAAAAAAGTAAAACGTCCATTTTTTCCTATTTTACCCCCAAAAAGCGTAAAAAACATTTTTTATAGACATATTTGGTATCGCTGCGTGCGTAAATGTCCGAACTATTAAAATAAAATGTTAATGATCCCGTACGGTGAACGGCGTGAACGAAAAAAAATTTTAAAAGTCCAAAATTCCTACTTTTTTAATACATTTTATTTAAAAAAAAAATTATAAAAAATGTATTAAAAGTTTTTTATATGCAAATGTGGTATCAAAAAAAAGTACAGATCATGGCGCAAAAAATGAGCCCCCATACCGCCGCTTATACGGAAAAATAAAAAAGTTATAGGTCATCAAAATAAAGGGATTATAAACGTACTAATTTGGTTAAAAAGTTTGTGATTTTTTTTAAGCGCAACAATAATATAAAAGTATATAATAATGGGTATCATTTTAATCGTATTGACCCTCAGAATAAAGAACACACGTCATTTTTACCATAAATTGTACGGCGTGAAAACGAAACCTTCCAAAATTAGCAAAATTGCGTTTTTCGTTTTAATTTCCCCACGAAAATAGTGTTTTTTGGTTGCGCCATACATTTTATGATATAATGAGTGATGTCATTACAAAGGACAACTGGTCGCGCAAAAAACAAGCCCTCATACTAGTCTGTGGATGAAAATATAAAAGAGTTATGATTTTTAGAAGGCGAGGAGGAAAAAATGAAAACGTAAAAATTAAATTGTCTGAGTCCTTAAGGCCAAAATGGGCTGAGTCCTTAAGGGGTTAAAGGGATACCCCACTTGAAAAAACATTTTTTAAATCAACTGGTGCCAGAAAGTTAAAAAGATTTGTAAATTACTTCTATTAAAAAAAAATTCTTAATCCTTCCAGTACTTATCAGCTGCTGTATACTACAGAGGAAGTTCTTTTCTTTTTGAATTTCCTTTCTGCCTGACCACAGTGCTCTCTGCTGACACCTCTGTCCGTATCAGGTACTATCCAGAGCAGCATAGGTTTTGCTATGAGGATTTTCTCCTGCTCTGGACAGTTCCTGACACGGGCATCAGGTGTCAGCAGAGAGCACTGTGGACAACACAAAAAAGAAATTCAAAAAGAAAAGAATTTCCTCTGTAGCATACAGCTGCTAAAAAGTACTGGAAGGATTAAGATTTTTTAATAGGAGTCATTTACAAATCTGTATAACTTTCTGGCACCAGTTGATTTAAAAAAAAAAAAATAATGTTTTACACCGGAGTACCCCTTTAAGAAATCTGTCAAACAATACCAGACCCCCCCAGATTGTAGGACGCAGAAACTTGCTAAAAAGTGCGTCTTGTAGTCTGGAAGATACAGTATCCTTTACTCTAATGCCCATGTGTCCAGCCGCAGTCCTGTATGACATACCCAATATACCGATCCTCAGGGGACCTTGGGATTTGTGCCGCTTCCGCTTCACGTAGCCAAGTTGCTTCAGACGGTTCCAAATGGTCTGTTCTGCCTTCTCTCTGCAAGTAAATACTATTACTAGTTCACATGTGTAGCTTAGTATCTCACTGCCCCCCACCCCCCAATAGTGTAGGATGAATTCTGTATTTAAAGGGGTACACTGGCCCTAAGACATCTTATCTCCTATTCAAAGGATAGGGGATAAGATGTCTGATTGCGGGGGGCCTGCCGCTGGGGACTGCACCCACCTGTTTCTGCTCCGGAAGCGCTGGAGGGTCTGGGTCCCGACCACGGGAACGGAAGATCGTGATGTCACGACTCCGCCCCCATGTGACATCACGCCCACCCCCTCAATGCAAGTCTATGGGAGGGGGCGTGACGGCCATCATGCCCCCTCCCATAGACTTGCTTGAGGGGGCGGGGCATGAAGTCACACGAGGCGGAGTTGTGACGTCCCACCCCCTCCCATAGACTTGCATTGAGGGGGCGGGGCGTGACATCACACGGGGCGGAGTCGTGACGTCATGAACCCTCCCATAGACTTGCATTGAGGGGGCGGGGTGTGACGTCACATGGGGCGGAGTTGTGACCTCATGAACCCTCCCATAGACTTGCATTGAGGGGGCGGGGCGTGACATCACACGGGGCGGAGTCGTGACGTCATGAACCCTCCCATAGACTTGCATTGAGGGGGCGGGGTGTGACGTCACATGGGGCGGAGTTGTGACCTCATGAACCCTCCCATAGACTTGCATTGAGGGGGCGGGGCGTGACATCACACGGGGCGGAGTCGTGACGTCATGAACCCTCCCATAGACTTGCATTGAGGGGGCGGGGTGTGACGTCACATGGGGCGGAGTTGTGACATTACGCCCCCTCCCATAGACTTGCATTGAGGGGGCGGGGCGTGACATCACACAGGGCGGAGTTGTGACATCCCACCCCCTCTCATAGACTTGCATTGAGGGGGCGGGGTGTGACGTCACACTGGGGCGGAGTTGTGACCTCATGAACCCTCCCATAGACTTGCATTGTGGGGACGGGGCGTGACTTCACACAGGGCCGGAGTCGTGATGTCCCGCCCCCTCCCATAGACTTGCATTGAGGGAGGCGGAGCGTGATGTCACACAGGGGCGAAGTTGTGACGTCCCGCCCCCTCCCATAGACTTGCATTGAGGGAGGCGGAGCGTGATGTCACACAGGGGCGGAGTTGTGACATCCCGATACTCCTTCCCCGTGGGCGGGAGGCATATGACTTGGAGCTTCCAGCGCTTCCTGCAGTGCTCACAGGTGGGTGCTGCATGCTAGATTGCGGGGGTCCCCAGCGATCAGACATCTTATCCCCTATCCTTTAGATAGGGGATATGATGTCTAGGGCCGGAGTACCCCTTTAACTTGACAACAAATAATCATACAGGACAATACTGACACATGACTAAATGCCGCAAAATACTGCATCTGATCATCCAGAAAGCTGGATAATCCGGCACTAATTGCCATATATTATATGGGATAGCACAGAAACTATTAGGGCCCATTCATGCTTTGGAATGCTGGGAGTTGTAGTTTTGCAACAGCTGGAGGCACCCTGGTTGAAAAACACTTCAGTAAAGTAATATATGGTGTCCTGGCACGTCAGTGAACACAGACTAATACCCCTCAATAATACCTGATAGAACAAGTCACCAGGAGGATGACATCTGCCTAAAAGAAAGAGAAAATACAATTAACAAAAACACATAAAAGTGGGGAAACTACTAAAATAAATCTGAAATTAAAATAGTAAAATAAAAAAATTAAAATGTCACAGTTCTACATATTATAGTAGTAAAGAGGAATCCCAATGATTAATTAATACAATTAATATTGCAACTTGAGGGACCACTATATGTACAGTAATCCCTCAACGGGAAACAATGGGAAAAGTTAAAAACGTATATGTTTTTTCTTAAAAACTGATGCAACCGGACATCATTTTGTAATGAAATTTGTACACACGTTTTGATACAGTTTAGTCCGGTTTCTAGGAATCCGTTTTCATTCAAAAACCTGATATGGGAACTGTATTGCAAAAACATGGTGTGAACCCACATTAAAGGGGTAACTTTTTATTTTTTTTTTAAAGCAACTGGTGCCAGAAAGTTAAACCTTTTTTTATAAATTACTTCTATTTAATATTATTAATCCTTCCAGTACTTATTAGCGGCTGAATACTAGAGAGGGAATTATTTTCTTTTTGGAACACAGAGCTCTCTGCTGACATCACGACCACAGTGCTCTCTGCTGACATCTCTGTCCATTTTAGGAACTGTCCAGAGCAGCATATGTTTTCTATGGGGATTTTCTCCTACTCTGGACACTTCCTAAAATGGACAGAGATGTCAGCAGAGAGCACTGTGGTCATGATGTCAGCAGAGAGCTCTGTGTTCCAAAAAGAAAAGAATTTCCTCTGTAGTATTCAGCAGCTAATAAGTACTGGAAGCATTGAGATTTTTTAATAGAAGTAATTTACAAATCTGTTTAACTTTCTGGCACCAGTTGATTTAAAAATAAAAAAAATTCCACCGGAGTACCCCTTTAAGATGAGTGTCTTGTAATAAGACATAAACGTGACATGAAATCTGGTGGTAAATGAGGGATTATCAGAGTATACAGTAGTCACATAGGTCACCTCAGCAGCCGACTGACTGCGGACATATCCGCTCTTCTGTAATATGGACCAGGCTATTTCTGTATCGCTGACATTCATCTGACATCCATAGGTCTCAAAGTAAACTAAAGGACAGAAATATAAGAATTATTCATCCGGGATCACACGATATAATACAATAAATCTGTTGTGTATCTGGTTTACAGTATATCCCATATCAGAGAACGTTTAGTCAACTTCCGGAGGGTCGCAGTTTGGAGACCACAGCTCCACGTATCTCATAGTGGCTGTGCCTGGTACTGCAGGTGAACTGAGCAGAAGCAAGCTGCAGTACCAGGCACAGCCACCACAACATGTGTGGCACTGTGCTTGGTAGATATTGGACAAGCTGCAGTACCAGGCATAGCCACCATAACACATGTGGCACTGTGCTTGGTAGATATTGGAGAAGCTGCTGTATCAGGCATAGCCACCAGAACACATGTGGCACTGTGCTTGGTAGATATTGGAGAAGCTGCTGTATCAGGCATAGCCACCATAACACATGTGGCACTGTACTTGGTAGATATTGGAGAAGCTGCAGTACCAGGCATAGCCACCACAACACATGTGGCACTGTACTTGGTAGATATTGGAGAAGCTGCTGTATCAGGCATAGCCACCATAACACATGTGGCACTGTACTTGGTAGATATTGGACAAGCTGCAGTACCAGGCATAGCCACCATAACACATGTGGCACTGTACTTGGTAGATATTGGACAAGCTGCAGTACCAGGCATAGCCACCATAACACATGTGGCACTGTACTTGGTAGATATTGGAGAAGCTGCAGTACCAGGCATAGCCACCATAACACATGTGGCACTGTGCTTGGTAGATATTGGAGAAGCTGCAGTACCAGGCATAGCCACCATAACACATGTGGCACTGTACTTGGTAGATATTGGAGAAGCTGCAGTACCAGGCATAGCCACCATAACACATGTGGCACTGTACTTGGTAGATATTGGACAAGCTGCAGTACCAGGCATAGCCACCATAACACATGTGGCACTGTACTTGGTAGATATTGGAGAAGCTGCAGTACCAGGCATAGCCACCATAACACATGTGGCACTTTACTTGGTAGATATTGGAGAAGCTGCAGTACCAGGCATAGCCACCATAACACATGTGGCACCTTGCTTGGTAGATATTGGAGAAGCTGCAGTACCAGGCATAGCCACCATAACACATGTGGCACCTTGCTTGGTAGATATTGGAGAAGCTGCAGAACTTAAAGGGGTACTCTGCTGATCAGCGTTTGGAACAAACTGTTCCGAATGCTGGATTCGTGAGCTCATGATGTCATGCCCCGCACCCTCAATGCAAGTCTATGGGAGGGGGCGTGACAGCAGTCACGCCCCCTCCCATAGACTTGCATTGAGGGTGCGGGGCGTGACATGAAGGGACAGGGCATGACGTCATGTGGGGGCAGGGCTATGATGTCACAAGGTCCCGGCGCCGGCTCCAGCGTTCCCCTTTAAATGGGCACTCTCATTAAAACTAATGTTTGCTATTGCACTCACTATGGTAAATAAAAAATCTTTCTAATGTACTTTGTTTAAAAAAATAATAATAATAATTAAGTTTTCTATGTTTTATTTGTGTTTAAAAAAGCTGCCACTAGGTGTCTCCCAACTTGTCCAGAGCACATTTCCCCCATCTCTTGCACAGACTTTGGACCCCTGAAGTCCAAAATCAGGAAATACAGTCTGGAGTGCTGAGGGTGTGTGTGTGTGCAGCCTTAGCCAATCATAGCTCATCTCACACTGAACAGCTCTGGACTGTGTGTAGCAGAGTGAGGGCGGAAGTTCTCCCCTGTATGGCTTCAGATGATGTCACGCCAGCTGGGGAACGCCCCTTCCCAGTCTGTGAATCTGACTGAGACTGAGCAGAAAATACAGAGCAATATCAAGGTAGAAAACTAAAAAATAATAAAAATAAAGGGAGGGGGTGGTTTATCATGATGGGGAGGATTATAAAATTTAACAAGATCATGAGAGGTACTCTTTAAGAAATCGGTGGGGACGCTGGAAGTAGGACCCCCACGGATCTCTAAGTATACAAGTGCACACAAGTTTGTGGAGAACAGTCAGGAAGGAGCGTAACCTTTGTTATAGGTCGGGGTCGGACTGTCTGTGATATAGTGAGGTGCGTCCTCCTCCTCCTCTACAGATGAAGGGACAGGACCTTCTGAGGCGGGGCTGACAAACTCTTTAAGGTGTGGCCCCGCAGCCACCCGGGCTCTGAACTCCTCCGTCCTGGCTGTGGCCCTTTGATTAGGACGGACGCTTGAACTTAAGCCCCGACAAGAAAGCAACGCCTTGGCCCGACACAGCAGACGAGATAACTTCACCGGCTCCATGGGGGCAGAGATGTGACACCTGGAAGACAAAAAAATGGGAACAAGGTTGTGTGCTTAAAGGGGTACTCCGGCCCTAAGACATCTTATCTCCTATCCAAAGGATAGGGGATAAGATGTCTGATCGCGGGGGTCCCGCCGCTGGCGGGACCCCCGCGATCAGACATCTTGTCCCCTATCCTTTGGATCGGGGATAAGATGTCTTAGGCCTGGATTACCCCTTTAAAGGGGTACTCCGGTGGATAACTTTTTTTTTTTTTTTTTTTTTTTTAAATCAACTGGTGCCAGAAAATGTAAGGGGTTATCCAGGAAAAAACTTTTTATATATATATATATATATATATATATATATATATATATATATATATCTCAACTGGCTCCAGAAAGTTAAACAGATTTGTAAATTACTTCTATTAAAAAATCTTAATCCTTTCAGTACTTATGAGCTTCTGAAGATAAGTGCTCTCTGCTGACATCTCTGCTTGTCTCGGGAACCGCCCAGTTTAGAAGAGGTTTGCTATGGGGATTTGCTTCTAAACTGGGCGGTTCCCAAGACACGTCATCAGAGAGCACTTAGACAGAAAAGAACAACCTTAACTTCAGAAGATCATAAGTACTGAAAGGATAAAAAAAAAATGAATAGAAGTAATTTACAAATCTGTTTAACTTTATGGAGCCAGTTGATTTAAAAAATATATATATTTTCCACTGGAGTACCCCTTTAAAGGGGTAGTCCAGTGCTGAAAAACTTAGAAGTTTCGGATAGCGGGGGGTCCAACTGCGGGGGCCCCCCACAATCTCTTGTACAGGCTCTCTGCTGACATCACGAGCACAGTGCTCTCTGCTGACACCTCTGTCCATTTTAGGAACTGACCATATGTTTGCTAAGGGGATTTTCTCCTACTATGGACAGTTCTTAAAATGGACAGAGATGTCAGCAGAGAGCACTGTGCTCGTGATGTCAGCAGAGAGCTCTGTGTTCCAAAAAGAAAATAATTTCCTCTGTAGTATTCAGCAGCTAATAAGTACTGGAAGGATTAAGATTTCTTAATAGAAGTAATTTACAAATTTGTTTAACTTTCTGGCACCAGTTGATTAACAAACAAAAAAAAGTTACCCCTTTAAAGTGGTGTTACCAGGTAATTACCAAACACAGCGCTATTCACTGTGTACTGGCTGTGACTGGTACTGCAGTTTATGTATATTCAGCAGAAGCAAATCCCCATAGCAAACCTCTCCTGCTCTGGACAGTTCCTGACATGGACAGAGGGGTCAGCAGAGAGCACTGTGGTCAGACTGGAAAGAACTACACAACTTCCTCTGGAAAATAGAGCAGCTGATAATTACTGGAAGGATTAAGATTTTTATATAGAAGTAATTTACAAATCTGTAAAACTATCTGGCACCAGTTGATTTGAAAAAAAGTTTTCCACCGGAGTACCCCTTTAAGTGAATGGAACACAGGTTCATGTATTACGGGGCTACTACTACAAATAAGAACAGCATTTCCCAACCAGGGTGCCTCCACCTGTCGCAAAACTACAACTCCCAGCATGCCCAGACAGCCAAATGCTGGAAGTTGTACTTATGCAAAACCTTGAGGGACACAGTTTGAGGACCAATGGCCTAGACTGTGGATTTGGGATTCCCCTTTATTCCCCCTTTCCTTGAGAATTTGTTTACCTTTATCCCCCTTTTCATAAAGAACTGGTTAGTATTTATATCTCCTTTCATAGTGAAGTGGTTACTGATGGGGTTCCCCTTTATTTTCCCATTCCCTAGTGAACTGTTTACGGATGGGGTTCCCCTTTATTTCCCCTTTCCTGGAGAATTGGTTTCCCTTTATTCCCCTTTTCATAGAGAACTGATTAGTATTTATATCTCTGGTTACTGATGTTTCCCCTTTATTCTCCTTTGCTAGAGAAGCAGTAACTGATGGGGTTCTCCTTTATTCTTCTCCCCCAAGTGAAGTTGATACTGATGGGGCTCCCCTTTATTCCCCCTTTCCTAGTGAAGTGGTTACAAATGGGGTTCCCCTTTATTCCTCCTCCTGTAGTGAAGTTGTTACTGATGGGGTTCTCCTTTAATCCCCCTTTCCTAGTGAAGTTGTTACTGATGGGGTTCCCCTTTATTTCTCCTCCTCTAGTGAAGTTGATACTGATGGGGTTCCCCTTTAATCCCCCTTTCCTAGTGAAGTGGTAACTGATGGGGTTCCCCTTTAATCCCCCTTTCCTAGTGAAATGGTTACTGATGGGGTTCCCCTTTATTCCTCCTCCCCTAGTGAAATGGTTACTGATGGGGTTCCCCTTTATTCCTCCTCCCCTAGTGAAGTGGTTACTGATGGGGTTCCCCTTTATTCCTCCTCCCCTAGTGAAGTTGATACTGATGGGGTTCCCTTTTTTTCCCCTTTCCTAGTGAAGTGGTTACTGATGGGGTTTCCCTTTATTCCCCTTTCTCTTTGTGAACTGATTCCTCTTGGGGTTCCCCTTTATTCTAATTTCCTAGAGAAGCAGTTACTGATGGGGTTCCCCTTTATCCTCCCCTTTCCTAGACATGTGGTTACTGATGGAGTTCCCCTTTATTCCTCTTCCTCTAGTGAAGTGGTTACTGATGGGGTTCCCCTTTAATCCCCCTTTGCTAGTGAAGTGGTAACTGATGGGGTTCCCCTTTAATCCCCCTCTCCTAGTGAAGTGGTTACTGATGGGGTTCCCCTTTAATCCCCCTTTCCTAGTGAAGTGGTTACTGATGGGGTTCCCCTTTAATCCCCCTTTCCTAGTGAAGTGGTAACTGATGGGGTTCCCCTTTAATCCCCCTTTCATAGTGAAGTGGTTACTGATGGGGTTCCCCTTTAATCCCCCTTTCCTAGTGAAGTGGTTACTGATGGGGTTCCCCTTTAATCCCCCTTTCCTAGTGAAGTGGTTACTGATGGGGTTCCTCTTTACCCCCCCCCCCCCACAAATTCCTTAGTGAACTGATTCCTCTTGGGGTTCCCCTTTAACCCCATGACATGTAGCAGAGCCGTCTCCATTGACAGCAGAAGGTCATGCGGGGACACGTGACCGCCACGCACGAGCCGAGAGCTGACAGCACTGCGCAGACTCCATACCTGTCCGCCGGTAAAACTACGGTAAATGACGAGAACAGCAGAGGACAAGGCTGCCCGCCGCAACACCGGGAGAGGAAGCGTGACCCTGGAGTCACGTGGCCGGCCCCGGCACAAAAATGGGAGGAGTCAATAATAAAAAGTAAGAGCAGAGGACTCAGCGCAAGCGTGTTATTACGGCCTCCAGGCACAGGGTGGCAGTGTAGCATTTTGTAAATTGCAACTTTACTGTATCGCCCAAAGCATTGACCATAGAGTCATTAGTTGTCATTCACTCATTGTATGTGTCCCTCATTGTTTTTGCTGCATGAAGCTGTGTTACTTTATACTTGTCTTTTTTCAAAAAGAATAAATAAATAAATAAATAAAAAACGCCAAATTGGCATTTTAGGGCAAATAAACACAATGGCCAGATGTTAGCCAGAGCCACGTAGTACTTACCTTCCAGACCAGTGTTTCCCAACCAGGGTGCCTCCAGCTGTTGCAAAACTACAACTCGCAGCATGCTCGGACAGCCGAAGGCTGTCCGAGCATGCTGGGAGTTGTAGTTTTGCAACAGCTGGAGGCACCCTAACTGGGAAACACTGTTCCAGACAGTAATGGACATGCTTAGGAAGGATCCCTGCTTGTGGGTCCACCATAACACTGAGGCTATCTTTTTGTCAACTGGCTATTTCCTGTTGGAGTTCCCTCCCTCCAACTACAACCCCCAGAATTGCTTGTCTGTAAATGTAAGCTGAATTGTCTCCCACCCAAACATCAGTCACCCCACCCATTGCAGCACAGCTGAGCTCCCTTCCATGCTGTGCTGTGCTTGAAACTACAATTCCTCGGCAGCCCTGTGGAGAATAATCTCCCTCCATCCAGCGGTCGCTCCACCCATTGACATCTGACTTCTCCTATCAACATCTGACTAGTGATGTAATGTCTCGGGCCCACGCTGAAACCTGAGAAATGCTGAGAAAACACTAATTTTGTATGCTGATAAAAAGAAACAGGAAAAGATCACAGAAGGATTGCAAAACCACCATGAAACACCGGTACAGACACCATTTTATGAACTACACTAACTTTACAGCCCCTGTAACATAGTCAAATAAAACAAAAAAATCCTGGAATACCCCTTTAAGGACTTTCAGGATTTTCCATTTTTGTACCATAACCTTTCAGTTTTCCACCTACAGACCCATAGTAGGCTTGTTTTTTGCTCTAACCAATTGTACTTTGTAATGACATCACTCATTGTAACTTCACTTTTGTGGGACAGGTACTGCGGAGAACGGTTGTGGCTGGAAGAAATCTTTGACCGTCTGGGCTGGACAGACATTCTAAAGGGACAGTGACCAACTGTGCTCAGAGAAGACGTCTCCTGTGAGTTACTCATTGTAACTATAGTCAATTATATGGTCTTCATAGACTTTGTAGAGCAGATATCTACTGCTGTATGGACACTGGGGGAGATTTATCTAAACCTGTCCAGAGGAAAAGTTAAAGGGGTATTCCAGGATTTTTTTTTATTTGACTATGCTAACGGGGCTGTAAAGTTAGAGCAGTTCATAATATAGTGTCTGTACCTGTGTGTGATGGTTTTCTCACAATTCTTCTGTGATTTTCACCCCAATATTTATTTTTACCAGCATACAAAATGACTGTTGTCTCGGATTTTTCCCAGGTTGCAATGGGGCCGAGACCTAACATCACTAGTCAGCTGATGACAGGGAGCCTGTCTGCTTCACTGGGTGGAGGCATCGCTTGGTGGGAGAGAGATCAATCTGCAACTAATGCAACAGCTGTAGGCACCCTGATTGAAAACCACAGGTCTTTAGAATGGATGCACCTCATTCATGTTTCAATGGGTGGGGTGGCTGATGTGTGGGAGGGAGGAAAATGGAATTATGGGATTTGTAGGCAAAAGAAGAAAACTCAAACAGGAAATACCAGTTCACAAAAAGCTAGCCACAGTGTTATGGTAATCTCACAACATAGCCATTTAGCCCCAAGACAAGCGCAGATCCTTCCTAAGCATGTCCATTACTGTCTACCAGGTACGTACTAAAATCACCTTATGGTGGATAAACCCTTTAAATTGCCCATAGCAACCAATCAGATCGCTTCTTTCATTTTTGAAGACGCCTTTTCAAAAAATGAAAGAAGCGATCTGATTGGTTGCTTTGGGCAATTCAGCAACTTTTCCTCTGGACAGGTTTTGATAAATCTCCCCACACTGTGTACGGTCTATTTATAGTTTTGTTTTTAATAAGTAACAGTATGACGATAATATATGGTTATGGCGTGGCAGAATCATTTTTAACACCCTTCTTTAACCCCCTTCCCGACCCATGACATACATGTACGTCATGGGTCGGGTGGGCGGACATGACGGGGGCCCACGGGTCGGGTTCACGTCATGTCCGGGAGATGTCCGCTGTTATCATGAAGGGGTTAAAGGAGATATCCAGTGCTGAAAAACTTATCTCCTATCCGTTACGTTTCCGTTACGGATACGTTTCAGATCGCAGGGGGTCCGACCGCTGGGGCCCCCCGCGATCTCCTGTACGGGGCCCCAGGTCGCTGGCCAGATAGCGGGTGTCGACCACCGCACGAAGCTGCAGCTGACACGCCCCCTCAATACAATTCTATGGCAGAGTCGGAGTGCTGCCTTAGGCAATCTCTGGCTCTGCCATAGCAATGTATTGAGGGGGCGTGTCAGCTGCAGCTTTGTGCGGTAGTCGACACCCGGGGGGCCCCGTACAGGAGATTGCGGGGGGCCCCAGCAGTTGGACCCCCCCCCCCTGCGATCTGAAACTTTTACGTTTTTCAGCACTGGACTACCCCTTTAAACAGATTTGTAAATTACTTCTATTAAAAAATCTCAATGCTTCCAGTACTTATCAGCTGCTGTATACTACAGAGGAAGTTCTTTTCTTTTTGTACTTTCCTTTCTGTCTGGCCACAGTGCTCTCTGCTGACACCTCTGTCCATAACAGGAACTCTCCGTAGTAGGAGCAAATCCCCATAGCAAACCTATCCTGCTCCGGACAGTTCCTAAAATGGACAGAGGTGTCAGCAGAGAGCACTGTGATCAGACAGAAAATAAATTCAAAAATAAAAGAACTTCCTGTGGAGCATACAGCAGCTGATAAGTACTGGAAGGATTAAGATTTTTTAATAGAAGTAATGTACAAATCTGTTAAACTTTCTGGCACCAGCTGATTTAAAAAAAAAAACATTTCCACCGGAGTACCCCTTTAAGAAAATCCTGCGTACACAAGCTTAGTGTGCATTCAAACCAAGATAGCTGTTGCGTGTCAGTCCAGGAAGTATACACATAAGTGACACATTTATTTCTGTATATACATACACAATCTCAGTAAAGACATGTACAGAATCATTCAACCACACAAACTACACAAACACTATATGCAGCACTAAATGTCGTAGACACTTCAGAAGTTTTGATCTGTCGGCATCTGAGAATTTATCCAGTCATAATAATCCGATCCGTATAATATCAATGATTTTGGGTTATATGTAAAAAACGCTCTTTATATATATATTTACAATTGTCCACAATATATTCTGCTTGTCTGTGCAGGGACTGATCACTTCCTTTCATGATGATGTCTCATTGGTTCCATGTCCCATCACTCCTCTGAGTGCCTACAGAATGTAATACAGTCCTGTCTGGTAAGAATACATCCAATAGTCCATTGTCTGGAGCCGCAGGGTTGTAGGGTTCTACTTTAACTCAGCCGCCAATATGGCAAATCCCTGAAATGAAGAAATTATAGTCTGAGTTATATCCAATAGCAACAAAGCTTCTTATTATACCAGGGACAGTCAGCACCTCCATCCTGAACCATCCACAGGATCAGTAATGATTCAACTGCTGGGACCTCCACCGATCACAGGATCAGACATGAGGTTCTTGTAATCAATAGGAATCCCAGTGGTCAGGATCAGACACCCATCACCTGTCCTGCACATACGTGATGGAGATTCTTTCTGGAGGAACCAAAGTAAGCTCCCTTTGGGAGATACAATATTGATTATCTATCTATCTATCTCACATCTATCTATCTATATATCTCATATCTATCTATCTCATATCTATCTATCTATCTCATATCTATCTATCTATCTATCTATCTATCTCACATCTATCTATCTATCTCATATATATCTATCTATCTATCTATCTCATATCTATCTATCTCACATCTATCTATCTATCTATCTATCTATCTCATATCTATCTATCTCATATCTATCTATCTATCTCATATCTATCTATCTCATATCTATCTATCTATCTCATATCTATCTATCTATCTATCTCATATCTATCTATATTATCTATCTATCTCATATTTATCTATCTCATATCTATCTATCTCCTATCTATCTATCTCATATCTATCTATCTCATATCTATCTATCTCATATCTATCTATCTCATATCTATCTCATATCTATCTATCTCATATCTATCTATCTCATATCTATCTCATATCTATATATCTATCTCATATCTATCTATCTATCTCATATCTATCTATCTCATATCTATCTATCTCATATCTATCTATCGCATATCTATCTATCTCATATCTATATATCTATCTCATATCTATCTATCTATCTATCTCATATCTATCTATCTCATATCTATCTATCTATCTCATATCTATATATCTATCTCATATCTATCTATCTATCTATCTCATATCTATCTATCTATCTCATATCTATATATCTCATATCTATCTATCGATCTCATATCTATCTATCTATCTATCTCATATCTATCTATCTATCTCATATCTATCTCATATCTATCTCATATCTATCTATATTATCTATCTATCTCATATCTATCTATCTATCTCATATCTATCTATCTCATATCTATCTATCTATCTATCTCATATCTATCTATCTCATATCTATCTATCGATCTCTTATCTATCTATCTATCTTATCTATCTATCTATCTATCTATCTATCTCATATCTATCTCATATCTATCTATCTATTTATCTATCTCACATCTATCTATGCCCTGTCTGTGGAAGTGCTGGGGATACCTGCGTACAGTGCTCAGCAATCGGATCCCGCACAATCAGACACCTATCCCTAAGTTTTAAAGTAGTGGAGTCCATTAAAATTACCCCCCCCCCCCCCCCCCACCTTCTTCTGCATAAATGTCTGCAGACACCCGTGGTAAAGGACGGTTAGAAACTTGTGCCAGGTGTCCATGAGAGTTTGTGGTCATTGCCTTATTCTATCTACTCTCTTAGACAGGACTTGGCCACGTTAGACAATAAGGCTAGATTCAGACTATGGAATCTCCGGGCAGAAAATTTCCGCCCGGAGATTCCGAGTGCGGCCAGTGCTGACAGTATCAGTCGGCGCTAGGACCGCGCGGACACTGCAGTCTCCAATAGACTGCAATGTGTTCCACGAGTATTTCCGCCTGAAGAATGAGCAACACCATTCTTCAGGCGGAAATTTCCAAGCAGATTTTCCGTTGACAATTTCCGCTTCACAAATTCCGAAGTGTGAATTTGTGAACGGAAACCCATTCACTACACTATACATTTTAGCAAGCGGAATTTCCGCCTGCAATTTCAAAGCGGAATTGCAGGCGGAAATTCCATAGTCAATTTGTTCCCATCTTTCCTGCTGAAGACGACTCGGATTAGGTTGCACAAACTCCAGATATAATTGGTTGGGTATCGCTTGGAAGGAACCTGATATGGAGCCATCCATATGGTGGGCACTGAGTCACTCAAAGGGGTACTCCGCTGCTCAGTGTCTCAAACAAACTCTTCCGAACGCTGGCGCCCGGAGGTTGTGACGTCATAGCCCCGCCCCCTCATGAAGTCACAGCCCGCCTCCTCAATGCAAGTCTATGGGAGGGGGCGTGATAGCCGTCACGCCCCCTCCCATAGACTTGCATTGAGGGGGTGGCGGGGCGTGATGTCATGAGGGGGTGGGACTATGATGTCACGAGCTCCCGGCACCGGTTCCAACGTCAGGCATCCATTTTGAAAAACAACAATTTGGTCTTAAAGGGGTACTCTGCTGTTCAGCATTTGGAACACACTGTTACGAATGTTGGAGCTCGTGACACCATAGCCCCGCCCCCTCAAAATGTCACGCCCCGCCTCCTCAATGCAAGTCTATGGGAGGGGGCGTGACACCCGTCACGCCCCCTCCCATAGACTTGCATTGAGGGGCGGGGCGTGACATCACGAGGGGGCTGGGCTATGGTGTCACGAGCTCTAACATTCGTAACAGTGTGTTCCAAATGCTGAACAGCGGAGTACCCCTTTAAATACATCATCAAGCGAGCGAGAACAATTTTCAGCACAATTCAAGGCACAGAAAGTATCTCTTACGGATGGGCAACGAACCACCCTACTACCTAATAGACAAGTGAGGTATATAGCAGTATACAGGAGGAATCGTCTCACCTGCTCCATACGGACAGAAGCATTTTTCAGGAAGGTGCTGGGGATGAGAACCCCACTGGCCAAATTTTCTGCAAGGTAAAATTATATTATATTTATATTTTATGAATAGATTTAGTAGAAAATGGCGAAATATAGTCTTATTAGCGTCGCTGTTGTATTTCTTACCATTAACAACCGGTACAACCACCTCGCGAAAGAGCCGCTGGACTCCATTTTCTGTTACGACCCCCTGGGACAGTGAGAATGTCATTTATTGTTACAAAATTCTGGACAAGGCATTCATTGCTGCACTGACTATAGTGGTTGTAGTTTTGCAACAGCTGGAGGCACCTTGGTTGGGAAACACTGGCTTATAGTCATGGAATCTGAGCCAAGTTGTACTACAATACAATGTGATGGGGAAGTGGAATAATTCCACAAAGTCCAGGAAGGGAGGGGGCGGGACTAGCATTCCTCTGTGCTCACTCCTGTCCTATCTAAACAGAGAGGAAGGGGTTACAGAGCAGGCTGCAGTGAGTGGATGAAGAGACCCAGCACAGCACAGCAGACTCAGGGAGGAAGTGAATACATGGTGAGTGAGGGCGGGCTCAGTGGTTGCCTCAGACCCTTCCTGAGCAGTGGATGTCAGAATGAGTGAGAAGCAGGACAGAGGGATTTGTATACGGAAGCTAGACACATAAAAAAAGACATGTAAAGCATCTGAATGACCTAGTGAGTAACATAAAGAAGCAATATTTTTTCTGTGATATGACAGGAGCCCTTTAAAGGGGTATTCCAGCAAAAACTTTTTTTTTTTAAATATATATCAACTGGCTCCAAAAAGTTAAACAGATTTGTAAATGACTTTTATTAAAAAATCTTAATCCTTCCAATAATTATCAGCTGCTGAAGTTGAGTTGTTCTTTTCCGTCTGGCAACAGTGCTCTCTGCTGACATCTCTGCTTGTCTCGGGAACTGCACAGAGTAGAAGAGGTTTGCTATGGGGATTTGCTTCTACTTTGGACAGTTCCCGAGACAGGTGTCAACAGAGATCACTTAGACAGAAAAGAACAACTCAACTTCAGCAGTTCATAAGTACTGAAAGGATTAAGATTTTTTTTTTATAGAAGTAATTTACAAATCTGTTTAACTTTCTGGAGCCAGTTGATATATATAAAAAAAAGTTTTTTTTCCAGGATAACCCCTTTAAGGTAAACCCTAAGGTTGACTTAAAGGGGTATTCCAGGCAAAAAACTTTTTTATATGTATCAACTGGCTCTGGAAAGTTAAACAGATTTGTAAATTACTTCTATTAAAAAATCTTAATCCTTCCAATAGTTATTAGCTTCTGAAGTTGAGTTGTTGTTTTCTGTCTAACTGCTCTCTGATGACTCACGTCCCGGGAGCTGTGCAGTTCCTATGGGGATATTCTCCCATCATGCACAGCTCCCGGGATGTGACATCATCATTGAGCAGTTAGACAGAAAACTTCAGAAGCTAATAACTATTGGAAGGATTAAGATTTTTTAATAGAAGTAATTTACAAATCTGTTTAACTTTCCAGAGCCAGTTGATATATAAAAAAAGTTTTTGCCTGGAATACCCCTTTAAAGGGGTACTCCAGTGGAAAACATATTTTTTTTTAACCAACTGATGCCAGAAAGTTAAACAGATTTGTAAATTACTTCTATTAAAAATCTTTATCCTTCCAGTACTTATCAGCTGCTATATACTATGGAGAAAGTTCTTTTCTTTTTGGATTTCTTTATTTTTTTTCTGTCCACGGTGGTCTCTGCTGACACCCTTGTCCGTATCAGGAACTGTCCAGAACAGGAGCAAATCCCCATAGCAAACCTCTCCTGCTCTGGACAGTTCCTGATACAGACAGAGGTGTCAGCAGAGACAGTGGACAGAAAAAAAAAAAAATCTATCTAAAAACAAAAGAACTTTCTCTGTTATATACAGCCGCTAATAAGTACTGGAAGGATAATGATTTTTTAATAGAAGTAATTTACAAATCTTTTTAACTTTCTGGCACCAGTTGAATAAAAAAAAAAAAATTCCAACGGAGTACCCCTTTAATAAAGGATTGATGGGTATTTGGCCTACCTTTTGTACTTTTATGGTTTGTTGACTCCCTTCTATCTGTAACCTGTGGGAAGACAAATTATAACTTTAGTATATAATGTCCCAATAGTCACATGTGAAAGCAGTATTCTGTATTATCATCTATTATTTATATATATATATATATATATATATATATATATATATATATATATACACCGTGTATATATATATATATATATATATATATATATATATATAGATATATATATAAATATATTATAGCGTTTATCCTCAGTGCTGTGATCCCCATTCAGACCAAAAAACTTGTTATGGAGTCATCATCAATATTCTATTCCTGATAACTGAGAGGGAAGAGCAATATATCTATATAAAATCCCTCTAGTACAGTGGTCTCCAAAATGTGGACCTCCAGCTGTTGCAAAGCTGCAACTCGCAGGATGCCCGGACAGCCAACGGCTGTCCGGGCATGCTGCTAGTTGTAGTTTTGCAACAGCCGGAGGCACCCTGGTTGGGAAACACTGCATTTGAAGATCATTGCACTATATAAAGTCATAAAACAATATAACAACCACATAATGCATTACTATATAAAAATATGTTTGTTTGTGATAGTGCTTTAAGCTGGTTTCAGGTACATCTTTGCAAAACATTCAACTTTCTAATATACTTCATAAAAAAAATGTTCTCTCCTTTTTTTTATAGAATTATGGCTTATAAAAAAAAAAAAAAAAAAAACACTAGGGGTCCCCATATCATCCCTAACATTATCTGCAGCATCATCTTTGTCTCAGCTGAAGCACGGGCAGGGACAAAGTCCAGGAAGTGAGGGCGGGACTAGAACTGATCTGTGCTCACTCCTGTCCTATCAGACTGCAGCATGAAAACAGAGAGGAGGGGGTTACAGAGCAGCCTGCAGTGATTGGATGAAGAGATACAGCACAGCAGACTCAGGGAGGAAGTGATTACTAGTGAGGAGCAGCAGGGGCCTTATTCGAATTCACTATATTTGGCAAATATATGGATGAATATTTGTCCTATGTTCGCGAAATTCGCATAATCGCAATGTTCGTTTTTTTTTAGCGAAAATTCATAATGAAATTCGCATAGGGCCCATGCGCAATTATATCTTTCACCTAAAAGGGATCAGTGTCCAGTCTGGAAGTTTCGATATTCGCATAAAAATTTGCATAAAAAAAACGAATATACGTCATTACGAATATATATCACTATATTCTAAATATTCGCAAAATCGCAAAGTGCCGATATTCGCGGTCAAAATTAGCATTTTAACTATTCACCCTCAACACTAGTGAATACATGATGAGTGAGGGCGGACTCAGTGCTTGCCTTGGACACGCCCCTTCCCAAGTAGTGGATGTCAGAATGAGAAAACAGCAAAACAGAGGAATTTGTG
The DNA here is from genome assembly GCF_029499605.1 of Hyla sarda. Lineage (NCBI taxonomy): Eukaryota > Metazoa > Chordata > Amphibia > Anura > Hylidae > Hyla > Hyla sarda. Next base: position 14,728,471 of record NC_079201.1, on the reverse strand, counting down.
AGTCAAATACAGAAGCTAGACATATAAAAAAAGACATGTAAAGAATCTGCATGATCTGGTGAGGAACATATAAAAGCATTTATTATTAAACCCTGAACTTACCTGACTAATTCAATAGAACCTGTGAGATTCAAACCTCGCGCCCCATTGGCTTCTGATAGTATAAAGTTGGCTTGAACACTGACCACCTATACAGGAAACACACACGTGTCACAGACTGACATCTTTACTTCATATGCTACAAGAGGTAGTCGAAATGCAAGGACTTACTATGTTAACACCAAAGATGTTCTCGGCTTCGGCTTTCGCAGGATGGGCAATTGTCTCCAACAACCCACCAAACTGGACGGTCATATTGTTAACCAGAATGAACGCTAACGGAGCCCTCGTAGCATGCATTTGGATTTTTACTGGCACGGGGTCTGGGAAATGTTGAGAAATCTAGAAAACAGCAGCACAACAGTTCATATCGGTGGCATCTGAAATCAATCTTCATTTGTTCCATCTTACTTGAGGTCAGTGGTTAACAGATTGAAAAATCACAGTTATATGACTCTACATATAGTAATTTTGACTCCTAAATCTACATGACTTTAATGGTCAATGTGCACATGGGTGCTGCTCTATTCTTTTTACAATTATTAGTGACTATTCACAGTAGTCATAGTGTTTGGCTGAGGCCGTATGAAGTCCTAATAACTGTCAACTATATTTACCTTCAAGGCACCAATGCATAGTTGTAGCTATAAGATACATAGACGACGTTTTATTTTACCAACTTTACTTTGACATGTTATTTTGTTCCCATCTATGACTGGGGCTAGATAGCAGGTTAATGTTGTAATAAAGTTGGACTTTTTCAATAGTCATAAGGTTGCTTGCAACTTTCTTGCCCAAAAACCTTGGTCTTTATTAAGGTCCTTTATTAAGAAAGTTCTTCCTTTTGCTTGTGCAGCCTTTACAGTGTGCTGTATGAGCTCTGTTTTCTTCCTTTACCTGTACACAGCCTGTATGATTCTCCTTGTACCTGCTCTTCTTTCTAATTATTATTTTTTTAAATTTATTTAGCATTTTAAGAATTCTTCTTTCTAATTATAACATATTTTTTCTCTGAGTAGCAGCTAAATGTTAGGAAATTTGTAATAAAGACTATTTAGAAAGTTGCTTTATTTTGCTTTCAGGAAACAAATCAACAATACAAAAATAAAATAATAAGTTCATAGGTGTCCATAGCCTTTACACAAGATATAGTCGATCACAGCTTTGCCTTCCTGAAGATCCATACCCTAATATAATACACTCACCTCTGGCATGTAGGCAGACAGCTCTGAGGTTGTAAACTCTTTGGATCCCTGCACAAGAAAATTACTGCATCAGTAACAGGTAAGAAGACACTATACTATGCATGTACTACCACCCTGTGTACTACTCTTCATACTTACCGCCATTTGGGACACTTGAAAAGTCAAAAACCCAGCAGAGTAGTATGCAGCAGCAAGGGAATCGAATGAAGACTGGGAGGCTCCGATATAAATCATAGCACCATCTTGGTCTGGGAGTGTCATGGGTTCTGGAGAGAAAGTTGTCTCACTATGGGATTCATTATGTAAGCGGAAAAGGCCCTGTGTGGGGGAGATAATCTCATTTTAGGAAAATTCATACTACATTATTCTTTTTGGCAGTAGTTATACATTTGAGTTATTTCATGTGTATGTAAGGGGTTTTCCGACCTCTCCATACACATGAACATTCATTTTTTGCCAATATCATGCACACTCACCATCCGCTAGTCCTACACACCATGTACTTTATTCTAGCACAGCTGCATCTACAGTCATGGCCCTAAATGTTGGCACCCCTGAAATTTTTCTAGAAAATGAAGTATTTCTCACAGAAAAGGATTGCAGTAACACATGTTTTGCTATACACATGTTTATTCCCTTTGTGTGTATTGGAACTAAACCAAAAAAGGGAGGGAAAATAGCAAATTGGACATAATGTAACAACAAACTCCAAAAATGGGCTGGACAAAATTATTGGCACCCTTTCAAATTCCAAAAAGCATGGGCAACAGAAAGAGGAGAAGAGAACTGAGGACTTGAGAACCAAAATTGTGGAAAAATATCAACAATCTCCAACAAAGTCCACCTCCAGAGATCTAGATTTGCCTTTGTCCACAGTGCGCAACATTATCAAGAAGTTTGCAACCCATGAAACTGTAGCTAATCTCCCTGGGCGTAAATAGAAGAGAAAAATTGATGAAAGGTGTCAACGCAGGATAGTAGGATGGCGGATAAGCAGCTCCAAACAAGTTCCAAAGATATTCAAGCTGTCCTGCAGGCTCAGGGAGCATCAGTGTCAGCGTGAGCTATTCGTCTACATTTAAATGAAATGAAACGCTATGGAGAAGACCCAGGAGGACCCCACTATGGAGGAGACCCAGGAGGACCCCATTGCTGACACAGAGACATAAAAAAGCAAGACTACATTTTGCCAAAATGAACTTGAGTAAGCCAAAAACCTTCTGGGAAAAGGTCTTGCGGACAGATGAGACCAAGATAGAGCTTTTTGGTAAAGCCCATCATTCTACTGTTTACCGAAAACGGAATGAGGCCTACAAAGAAATGAACACAGTACCTACAGTGAAATATGGTGGATGTTCAATGATGTTTTGGGGTTGTTTTGCTGCCTCTGGCACTGGGGGCCTTGAATGTGTACAAGACATCATGAAATCTGAGGATTACCAACAGATTTTGGGTCGCACTGTACAGCCCAGTGTCAGAAAGCTGGGTTTGTGTCTGAGATCTTGGGTCTTCCAGCAGGACAATGACCCCAAACATACGTCAAAAAGCACCAGAAATGGATGGCAACAAAGCGCTGGAGAGTTCTGAAGTGGCAGCAATGAGTCCAGATCTAAATCCCATTGATCACCTGTGAAGAGATCTTATAATTACTGTTGGGAAAAGGCGCCTTCCAATAAGAGAGACCTGGAGCAGAAAGGAAGAGTGGTCCAACATTCCGGCTGAGAGGTGTAAGAAGCTTATTGATAGTTATAGGAAGCGGCTGATTTCAGTTATTTTTTCCAAACGGTGTGCAACCAAATATTAAGTAAAGGGTGCCAATAATTTTGTTTAGACCATTTTTGGAGTTTGGTGACATTATGTCCAATTTGCTTTTTTTCCCTCCCTTTTTTGGTTTAGTTCCAATACACACAAAGGGAATAAACATGTATATAGCAAAACATCTGTTACTGCAATCCTTTTCTGTGAGAAATACTTCATTTTCTAGAAAAATTTCAGGGGTGCCAACATTTACGGCCATGACTGTATATGTTTCATTATTGAAACTGCCTCGTGATCACCAACTTTACAGAAAATCACAGTGTTTAATGTGTCAGAGGAAGTGATCAGTCCTGGGTCAGCTGACTTCCTGTGAACTACAGAATTCGCATCACCTGCAAGATCCCTCCTACTAGCTCACAGACCCATCCCCTCTAGCTCTATCTGTATACTATTGTTGTTATCCCTATTGGATCACAATATATAGTAGTAATACACCTTCCCCAGCTCTATCTGTTTACTGCTGCTGCTATATCTATGGGATCAGTATATATAGTAGTTATACACTTCCCCCCAGCTTTATCTGTATACTGCTGCTGCTATCTCTATTGAATCAGGATATATAGTTGTTATACCCCTCCTCTCCCAGCTCTATCTGTATGCTGCTGCTGCTATATCTATGGGATCAGGAGATATAGTAGTTATACACCTCCCCCCAGCTTTATCTGTATACTGCTATCTCTATTGAATCAGGATATATAGTAGTTATACCCCTCCTCTCCCAGCTCTATCTGTATACTGCTGCTATATCTATGGTATCAGGATTTATAGTAGTTATACACCTCCCCCCCCGCTCTACCTGTATACTGCTACTGCTATCTCTATTGAATCAGGATATATAGTAGTTATACCCCTCCAGCTCTATCTGTATACTGCTGCTGCTATCTCAGTGGGTTCAGGATTTATAGGAGTTATACACCCTCTGAGGCTTTCTTCAGCATTTTTGCTCTTTCTTTTTTTTTTCATGATTGTCTTGCAGTAAATATTGTGCTATTTACAGCAATTGTGCAATTCTCAATAAAACAAGAAAAATCGCAGCAAAAGTATGGCCAAAATGTGGTGAAAACATGTCAAGAATGCAGTAAGAATGCAAAATGTTAACACGGTCTGAGGACTTTAAAGGGGTATTCCAGGCCAAAACTTTTTTTTATATATCAACTGGCTCCGGAAAGTTAAACAGATTTGTAAATTACTTCTATTAAAAAATATTAATCCTTCCAATAGTTATTAGCTTCTGAAGTTGAGTTGCTGTTTTCTGTCTAACTGCTTTCTGATGACTCACGTCCCGGGAGCTGTGCAGCTCCTATGGGGATATTTTCCCATCATGCACAGCTCCCGGGACGTGACATCATCATTGAGCAGTTAGACAGAAAACTTCAGAAGCTAATAACTATTGGAAGGATTAAGATTTTTTAATAGAAGTAATGTACAAATCTGTTTAACTTTCCGGAGCCAGTTGATATATATAAAAAAGTTTTGGCCTGGAATGCCCCTTTAAATCTTCATAAAACACTTCAGTTGTGATCATAGGTCAAATCACTTTTTCCTTATGACTATGAATAAGAAAATGGCTTGACCAATGGGAAACTCTTACCTTCAGTCCTATGTTAGCGTAACGGCCTAAAATTTCTGGCTTATTGACAAGAGAGAAGTCGGCCTCTATGAAACGATTTAGTGACGAATTCACTGAAAAAAGGCAGAGCAATAAAATAACCGGATCAGTTCTCGATAGAGTTTGTTGGAGACAGAAAATGTCAGGATGTGGGTCTACCTCAACATATCATTGGTGCATACAGGTTGCGGTAGAATCAGGGCTCAAGTCCTGTAGGAACTAAGTTCCGGCACTTTTTCCACAGCAGGAACATCGTTCCCAAGTGCAGGAACTCACCCAAGATTTCCACTCAAGGGCTGGTCCTACAGGACCAGCCCTTGAGTGGAAATCTTGGGTGAGTTCCTGCACTTTTTTCCCAAGGACTTGACCCCCAACCATAATATAGTAAAATGGCATTGGCCGTCAAGGGGGCGGTCTTTTCAGAGCATGCATAATAAGTGGGGGACTGAAAATCTTCTCAAACAGGTCTTTTAGAGAGGTTTCACTGTATTTAGCACTAGGAATCGATATATATGGCCATTGCCCATCTGGTAACCCATTTTGTAGAGCATTTCTTGTACTCACACTTTAAATGGCTGACTGACTGATCCCATTTATCAACTTGATTTCTTATAGATGAACACAACTGAAAGAGATAACAGTGATTATATCTTTATTTATTGTAATGCACATAGTTATGCATGTCTACGGTATATAGGTTGGGCTCTGTGCACATTCCTTGCTTCTATCATAGATATGAGCTGAGTGTATTCTCTCTGTATTTACCTCTTATGTTCGCCATTGCATAGGCATTCAGTAGCATAAAGAACATCAGCCATCGACTATTATTGGCCAGTGGTACAGCGTCCTTTGACTTTGATTGACCATTGGTACCTTGACAATTGACTTTTATTGTCCATTGATACATCACCCATTCACTTCTATTGACCATCGGTACATCCTCCTTTGACTTCTATTGACTATTGGTATATTGCTCATTGACTTCTGTTGACCATTGTTACATCATCCATTGGCTTCTATTGACTATTGGAACATTGCCCATTGACTTCTATTGACTATTGGTTCATCGGCCATTGACTTCTATTGACCATTGGTACATTGCCCATTAACTAACTATTATTGAGCATTGGTACATCGCCCATTGACTTCTATTGACCATTGGTACCTTGCCTATTGACTTTAATTGACTATTGGCGCATCCCTAATTGACTTCTATTGATCATTTGTTCATCCTCCCTTGACTCCTATTGACTATTGATACACTGACCATTGACTTCTGTTGACCATTGGTACATCATCCATTGGCTTCTATTGACTATTGGTTCATTGGCCATTGACTTCTATTGAGCATTGGTACATCGTCCATTAACTATTATTGACCATTGGTACATCACCCATTGATTTTTATTGACCATTGGTACATCGCCCATTGACTTATATTGACCATTGGTACCTTGCCTATTGACTTTAATTGACCATTGGTGCATCCCCCATTGACTTCTATTGATCATTGGTACATCCTTCCTTGACTTCTATTCACTATTGGTGCATTGCCCATTGACTTCTGTTGACCATTGGTACATCACCCATTGACTTATATTGACCATTGGTACCTTGCCTATTGACTTTATTTGACCATTGGTGCATCCCTCATTGACTTCTATTTTCATTGGTACATCCTTCTTTGTCTTCTATTCACTATTGGTGCATTGCCCATTGATCATTGGTACATCATCCATTGGCTTCTATTGACTATTGGTTCATCACCCATTGACCTCTACTGACCATTGGTACATCGCCCATTGGTACTTCACCAATTGACTTCTATTTACCATTGGTACATCACCCATTGACTGTATTCCTCTGTACAAGACAGATCACCACCTGACCCCTTGTAAGCCTTTAATAATAAGATAATGATGCATCTACTCTCCTCTGCATTGAAATTGCAACACCAAGAAGAAAAGGCTTGTGGAACTCTGGAAATCACAGGATCAATAGACATGTTATTTATATAGAAATCATAAAAATATGGAAATTAAATATTCACAACTTCTTGAATTATTTAGTATCACGTGTGAGCACCACGTACAGAGGGTGTTGCAGGAGAGATCGCGGGGGTTCCCAGCGGCGGGACCCCGCAATCAGACATCTTATCCCCTATCCTTTGTATAGGGGATAAGATGTCTAGGAGCGGAGGGCCCCTTAAAGAGCGGTGACAAGGGGTCATTGGAACACCTGCAGCTAAACATCTGACCCATAGCTGAATGTAGAGCAAGCACATTACGATAGTTTGCTCAACTTGCTACATGACGTCCAACTTCACTTGCCGAACAGATTGGATCACAACGCGTCAATATATTAATCTGATGATCCGTCCGGGCAGAGGTTAATGAATGAAGCTCCTCCCACATGCCACAGATTGGAGCTCGGTGCTCGAAAATGTAATAATTTGCGGATGTTAGCAACAGCGTCTACTTCCTTGATTTGCTTAAAGGGGTACTCCGGTGGAAAATATATTTTTTTAAATCAACTGGTGCCAGAAAGTTAAACAGATTTGTAAATTACTTCTATTTAAAAATCTTAATCCTTTCAGAACGTATTAGCAGCTGTATGCTACAGAGGGAATTCTATTCTTTTGGAATTTCTTTTTTGTCTTGTCCACAGTGCTCTCTGCTGACACCTGATGCCCGTATCAGAAACTGTTTAGAGCAGGAGAAAATCACCATAGCAAACCTATTCTGCTCTGGACAGTTCCTGACAGGGACAGAGGTGTCAGCAGAGAGCAATGTGGACAAGACAAAAAAGAAATTCAGAAAGAAAAGAATTTCCTCTGTAGCATACAGCTGCTGAAAAGTACTGGAAGGGTAAAGATTTTTTCATAGAAGGCTTTTAACGTCTGTTTAACTTTCTGGCACCAGTTCATAAAAAAAAAAAAAAAAAAAGTTGTCCACCGGAGTACCCCTTTAACCTTACAGCTTGTCCTGAATTCTAGATACACTTTTGTTCTTACCTGCTGCGAAACTGTTTTTTTCACCACGTCTTGAACGGGTTGTTTTATGCTGTCCATGATATAGCTAAAAAGAATTACAAAAAATACACAAATTTTAGAATGACATTGTGGCATAATCTAGAATGTTCTATCATTGGAAGCAGCTTTCTTTTATCCTAATCTATTGTATCTGAGCATAAGAAAGAGAAGGAGATATTGAAGATATACTGTAGAACTCTTTACTAAAAACTTTTTCCTTGCATTATCATGCAAACAGCTGAATTTCCTAAAGGCTTCTGGTCTGGAGTCTATATTTATGCAGGAGGCGTGAGATCTGTACTTGTTAATGATTTCTGGTCTGGAGTCTATATTTATTCAGGAGGCGTGAGATCTGTACTTGTTAATGATTTCTGGTCTGGAGTCTGTATTTATTCAGGAGGCGTGAGATCTGTACTTGTTAATGATTTCTGGTCTGGAGTCTATATTTATTCAGGAGGCGTGAGATCTGTACTTGTTAATGATTTCTGGTCTGGAGTCTGTATTTATTCAGGAGGCGTGAGATCTGTACTTGTTAATGATTTCTGGTCTGGAGTCTATATTTATTCAGGAGGCGTGAGATCTGTACTTGTTAATGATTTCTGGTCTGCAGTCTGTATTTATACAGGAGGTGTGAGATCCGTATTTGTTTAGGGGTTCTGGTCTGGGGTCTATATTTATGCAGGAGGTGTGAGATCAATATTTTTTAAAGGGGTACTCCGCTGAAAACATCTTATCTCCTATCCAAACGATAGGGGATAAGATGTTTCTGGTTAATGGTTTCTGGTCTGGAGTCTGTATTTATGCAGAAGATGTGAGATCTGTATTTGTTTAAGGGTTCTGGTCTGGGGTCTGTATTTATACAGGAGGTGTGAGATCTGTATTTGTTTAGGGGTTCTGGTCTGTATTTATACAGGAGGTGTGAGATCTGTATTTGTTTAGGGGTTCTGGTCTGGGGTCTGTATTTATACAGGAGGTGTGAGATCTGTATTTGTTTAGGGGTTCTGGTCTGGGGTCTGTATTTATACAGGAGGTGTGAGATCTGTATTTGTTTAGGGGTTCTGGTCTGGGGTCTGTATTTATACAGGAGGTGTGAGATCTGTATTTGTTTAGGGGTTCTGGTCTGGGGTCTGTATTTATACAGGAGGTGTGAGATCTGTATTTGTTTAGGGGTTCTGCTCTGGGGTCTATATTTATGCAGGAGGTGTGATATCTGTATTTGTTTAGGGGTTCTGGTTTGGGGTCTGTATTTATACAGGAGGTGTGAGATCTGTATTTGTTTAGGGGTTCTGCTCTGGGGTCTATATTTATGCAGGAGGTGTGATATCTGTATTTGTTTAGGGGTTCTGGTTTGGGGTCTGTATTTATACAGGAGGTGTGAGATCTGTATTTGTTTAGGGATTCTGGTCTGGGGTCTGTATTTATACAGGAGGTGTGATATCTGTATTTGTTTAGGGGTTCTGGTCTGGGGTCTGTATTTATACAGGAGGTGTGAGATCTGTATTTGTTTAGGGATTCTGGTCTGGGGTCTGTATTTATACAGGAGGTGTGAGATCTGTATTTGTTTAGGGGTTCTGGTCTGGGGTCTGTATTTATACAGGAGGTGTGAGATCTGTATTTGTTTAGGGGTTCTGCTCTGGGGTCTATATTTATGCAGGAGGTGTGATATCTGTATTTGTTTAGGGGTTCTGGTTTGGGGTCTGTATTTATACAGGAGGTGTGAGATCTGTATTTGTTTAGGGGTTCTGGTCTGGGGTCTATATTTATGCAGGAGGTGTGATATCTGTATTTGTTTAGGGGTTCTGGTTTGGGGTCTGTATTTATACAGGAGGTGTGAGATCTGTATTTGTTTAGGGGTTCTGGTCTGGGGTCTATATTTATGCAGGAGGTGTGAGATCGGCATTTGTTAAAGGGGTACTCCGCTGAAAACATCTTATCAATCCCCTACCCAAAGGATAGGGGATAAGATGTTAATGGTTTCTGCTCTGGAGTCTGTATTTATGCTGGAGGTGTTAGATCAGTATTATTTTATGGTTTCTGCTCTGGGATCTGTATTAATGCAAGGGGTGTCAGATTTGTAATTGTTTAGGACTTATGGTCTGGAGTCTGTATTTTTCAGGAGGTGTGGGGGGGCCTATATTTTTTTCAAGTTTTCTTGTCTGGCATCTGTATTTATGCAGGAACCCTGAGGTCTGTTTTTATATAGAGCCTCTGGTCTGGGGTCTGTATTAGTTTTGGTGGTCTGCATTCATGTGATGAAGCATTGTCTGCACTATTTGAAATTTACAATATGTAGGTTTAGGGCATTTGAAATTTTTTAGGTAAAACTTTACTTTATACATCCTATTTCACAATCACCCTAATGTCCGTTGTCAATACTGATTAAAGGGATACTCCCGTGGAAAACTTTTTTTTTTCTTAAATCAAATGGTGCCAGAAAATTAAACAGATTTGTAAATTACTTCTAAAAAAATCTTAATCCTTCCAGTACTTATTAGGGGCTATATAGTACAGAGAAAATTATTTTCTTTTTAGATTTCTCTTCTGTCATGACCACAGTGCTCTCTGCTGACATCTCTGTCCATTTTAGGAACTGTCCAGAGCAGCATATGTTTGCAATGGGGATTTTCTCCTACTCTGGACAGTTCTTAAAATGGACAGCAGATGTCAGCAGAGAGCACTGTACTCGTGATGTCAGCAGAGAGCTCTGTGTTCCAAAAAGAAAAGAATTTCCTCTGTAGTATTCAGCAGCTAATAAGTACTGAAAGGATTAAAAAAAAATTTATAGAAGTAATTTACAAATCTGGTTAACTTTCTGGCACCAGTTGATTTAAAAAGTTTTCCACGGGAGTACCCCTTTAAGCTACATAAAAAAATATATTATTTAGAACTTTAGAATTGCATTTCGCATTTCCCTCTATACAAAATAGTTTGTAAGTAAGGTAAAAAAATAAAATAAAAAGAGTAATGTCTATACAATTATTATTATCATTATTATTATTATTTTTACCTAACGCCACCCAACATTTGGACATCCACATTCTGAACGCTGGCTTGGCAGTCCACCACGGCCATAGATGGTACACCAGGATCTATTCGATCGATCTCCAGGACCATGGAGATAGCTAACCCAGTTAAGGTCAGAACACTTGATCCACTGTCTTTGCTGAAATGAAAAGAAAAATGTCTTAGTTTACTTTGTATTATGATAATTAAAGGGTACCTCTCATCAAATAAACTTTTGATATATTTTAGATGAATGAATGTTGAATAACTTTCCAATAGCATGTTAATGAAAAATATGCTTCTTTCTATTGTATTTTTCCCGCTCAGTCCTGTCAGCAAGCATTTCTGACTCATGCTGGAGTCCTAAACACTCAGAGCTGCCAGCCTGCTTTGTTCACAGCCAAACAGGCTGTGAACAAAGCAGGCTGGCAGCTCTCAGTGTTCTCCTTTGTGAACAAAGCAGACTGGCAGCTCGTAGTGTTTAGGACTCCAGCATGAGTCTGAAATGCTTGCTGCCAGGAATGGTAGGGAGACCCCTAGTGGTCATTTCTTCAAAGTGGAAAATTAAATAGAAAGGAGAATATTTTTTAATAACATACAATTGTAAAGTTATTCTGCATACATTAATCTATAATATATCAAAAGTTTTTTTGATGAGAGGTACCCTTTAAGGTAATTCTTCAGCCATTAGAATGCTTACATGAGCCAGCTGTCCAGTTTCCAGTTACAGGTGATGGTGGCATTGCCATTTTGCATTGACACTTGCATTCCAGTTCCTGGCACCCATTGGGAAGCAACAGTACCACGGTAAAACTTTATAATGCGTATTCTAAACAAATGTACACAAAGAAACAAAAAGGTTAAAAAAATGAATATATGTGATCTCATGTAAAAGAGTTGGCCTAACCCTTCCTTAATGGCAGGGAAAAAGAAGGATCGGGCAAATTGGATTTCAACATGTCTGATCCCTTCTTCCTATGGAAAAAAAAAAAGAAGAGGATCCTGGCAACAGATAATTCCCCAACCCCTGTCGAAAACATGTTTGGCTGATCTGAGCATCAATACAGTATGTATGATGGATTTGAGTAGAACAGCGGTCAGATATTGTACTGTACGTGTATTAGCAGCATAAAGGCGTAATCTGCTGCTCAACGTTTGGAACAAACTGTTCCGAACGATGGAGCCGGGAGTTCGTGACGTCATAGCCCCGCCCCCTCATGATGTCACGCCCCACCCCCTCAATGCAAGTCTATGGGAGGGGGCGTGACGGCCGTCACGCCCCCTCCCATAGACTTGCATTGAGGGGGCGGGGCGTGACATCTTGAGGGGACGGGGCAATGGCGTCACGAGCTCCAGCGTTTGGAACAGTTTGTTCCAAACGCTGAACAGGATAGGGGATAAGTTTTCACCACTGGACTACCCCTTTAAGACCAAATTGTTGTTTTTCAAAATGGATCCCTCCCTGTTCTCAGAATCAGGAAATGTGTAACCATTCGTAAGACCACACTGCTGACCTCAAATTGGGAGAAATGGTACAATGAAAGTCATATTCCTCGTAAACCTTCCATAGTAGATACCTTTATAATGCAAACATTATAATGGACAAAAGTTTTGGGCGCCACCTCGTTGTAAACCATACAAGTCTTACGTCACCAAGCACAATGTCACGCCCCCTCCCATAGACATGAATGGAGGGGGCGTGGTGTGACGTCCCGAGGGGCGTGGCATTACGTCATGTATCCAGTCCTGGAAAGAAAGAGCTTTTTCGAGACTGGAGACGCAGCCCCGCATAGAATGCAGGTGCTACACGCAGATCGCGCGGCGGGCCCCCCGTGATCAGACATCTTATCCCCGATCCTTTGGAAAGGGGATAAGCAGTCTTTGTCTGGAATACCCCTTTACTGAAAGTCTTCCCAGAAGAGTGGAAGAGTATTATGCCGCATAGAGGGGACCAACTCCATAATAAAGCTTATGGATTTACTGTCCTAAATGCTCCTATAGGTAATGTCTACGAGTCCTAATACATCTATCCATATAGTGTGGATAGTGAGAAACAAGTAGTCTGCCACTACAAGACTAATGCTTCAATTTAGACAGGTGACTTGATGTGGATGTCGTACGGATTTTACGGAGTATGATGTCAGATAGGGTGGTGCACAAATTCAGTAGAATGCACGAACAATGTAGACAAGAAAATCAAGGATTGCACTCACCATCTGTACAACGTTTTATTGATCGTTGTCAGGCATTGCAAGCTGGTGTAAGAGCGGAGGCGGGGGACGTAACCGGGACAGACTGTTTCACGTTTAGTAACGCTTCTTCCAGCCAGCTGGAAGAAGCGTTACTAAACGTGAAACAGTCTGTCCCGGTTACACGTTGTACGGATGGTGAGTGCAATCCTTGCTTTTCTTGTCTACATTGTATATCCATATAGTGTTTATAACTGCACAACTTTACTCACTGCGTGAACTCATATCCCATGTCTTCAGATGCTATATTTTCACTTCCAGACACATCTGGCAGCGGGTAGACAGTGTTATTTGCCATCATTTTATTCAATAGATATTCCACTCCTGCCAAACAAAAACAGTGGGATGGTAGTTGTTTTAATAGAAAAGGCTTTAATTGTATGTAGAATCTGTGCACGAATACAAAATAAAGGCTGAACACTTGCAGTATTTGTTGGACACATTGACATATGTGGGTCAGATATAATGTACTATGGGTGGCACAGTAGCTCAGTGGTTAGCACTATTGCCTTGGTTGCCCGGCAGCATCGGTGTACTGGGTTTATATTTGGCAAAGGGCAATACGTAGATGGAGTTTACGTCTTCTCCCCGTGTCTGTGAGGGTTTATTCTGAGTACTCCAGTTACCTCCCAAACTCCGAAAATATACAGATAAGGGGAAACTAGATTCTGCGCCATTTGTAGGGACATCAGCTGATCGACAAAGCAGCGGGGGAGATAAATGGGAGCTGGAAGCCACAACTTCAGCTATATTGCTTTTAGTGGTGGCATTGCAGGGCAGCTCCCATTGAACTCATATTTTTATTCTTGCTTTTTATGATGCATAAACATTTTATCCATTGATCTTTATTAAAATATTAACTAAGATTGTCTTCTACGGCCTCTACAGCGTGCGGTGTGAGCTCTGTTTTCTCTCTACTTGTACAAAGCATAAATAATTCTACCATGCAGACTGCCTTGTATCTGTTTTCATCTCTATCTACAGCCTGTGAGCTCTGTTTTGTAGCCACACATACTTGTATAAAGCCTATATGATTCTACCCTGCAGACTGCCTTGTATCTGTTTTAATCTCTATCTACAGCCTGTGAGCTCTGTTTTGTAGCCACACATACTTGTATAAAGCCTATATGATTCTACCCTGCAGACTGCCTTGTATCTGTTTTAATCTCTATCTACAGCCTGTGAGCTCTGTTTTGTAGCCACACATACTTGTATAAAGCCTATATGATTCTACCCTGCAGACTGCCTTGTATCTGTTTTAATCTCTATCTACAGCCTGTGAGCTCTGTTTTGTAGCCACACATACTTGTATAAAGCCTATATGATTCTACCCTGCAGACTGCCTTGTATCTGTTTTAATCTCTATCTACAGCCTGTGAGCTCTGTTTTGTAGCCACACATACTTGTATAAAGCCTATATGATTCTACCCTGCAGACTGCCTTGTATCTGTTTTCATCTCTATCTACAGCCTGTGAGCTCTGTTTTGTAGCCACACATACTTGTATAAAGCCTATATGATTCTACCCTGCAGACTGCCTTGTATCTGTTTTCATCTCTATCTACAGCCTGTGAGCTCTGTTTTTTAGCCAAACATACTAGTATAAAGCATATATGATTCTACCCTGCAGACTGCCTTGTATCTGTTTTCATCTCTATCTACAGCCTGTGAGCTCTGTTTTGTAACCACTCATACTTGTACAGGGATGTGGAATTCCTATAGCTCGATGCCCGGGACATACAGTTCCAGGTGCCGGGCAGGTGAATTTTTCTGGCCCTTAGCCCTGCTTCGGGCAAGCAGGGCCGGACCTGACAAGCACGGCGGCGCTCAGAGGAGTGTATGGAGCAGGCTCCTGACCCGTGCCCACTCCGTATTCTGCAGCCCCCAGCTCTTTTCATTAGCTGTGAGGCGCCCCTAATTAACCCTTTAGATTGCTGCTGTCAAAGCTGAAAGTGGTGTCTAAAGGGACATGTGAATGCTCCCTAATGGGCTAGTGGGGTAGGGAAGGGCGATCCACTATAGAGGTAGCTGGAGGGCTTACCTCTGCTTTCCTGCTGTCCGTGGCTCTGTCATTGATAGATCCTGGCTGGACTAGGCTCTATCAATGGATTGCAGAGCACACAAATCAGTGGAGTTCGATAGAACTCTATCTATTGATCTGTATAAGGAATCTAATGATTCCTCCTAAAAGTCCCCTAAGGGACTAATAAAGTGTAAAAAAAAAATGTAATAAAAGGTTAAAAGACACACATTAACCCCTTCCATATTAAAAGTTCAAATCACCCCCTTTTCCTATATAAATACATGTACACATAATTA